>NC_137819.1:39376072-39464778 GCF_963921795.1 Nannobrachium achirus | reverse complement strand
CTCTGATTTAGAACGCGTTTAGGCCGCCTAAATTACGTCATAAAAAATTATTGAGCGGTGCTAACCTTGAATTTCTCAATTGTATGAGTCATGTATTTTATCTATAATACATGAAAACAAACCACACTTTTAGACAGAGCGCTTTAATCACAGGGCCCTATCTAAAAGTGTGGTTTGTTTTCATGTATTATAGATAAAAAATACATGACTCATACAATCAGCAATGTCAGTTCTCTGAGTTTCATGAAACAAAATGTATAATAAACTAGACCAGGTCAACCTGGTTGTGCCAGACCCCCTGTCTGTCATCATCATTTATGACATCATGCCTTTTGTAGGTATGTCATCATCATGTCATCATCATATATACCCTTTATATAGAAAACCCGGACAGACCGACATTTGCTTATGTAGGCCTACCCATTTCATGGGTCTGGCAAACACACTGATAACAGATTTCACAAAACCGAATGAATCTCATCTCAGTAATGTTCTGACGGAACGTGATGTGCTTCTGAAGACAGTGAATCACGTGATTTCCTACTGTACTTTTCCTGCCACAAGTTGTATTAACTTTTCTCCAAAACAGATTATAATTATGTATAGATTATAACTAAATAGTATAAACAATAAAGAGCCACCTGCATGACAGAATCAAGACAGGACACAACATGACAGTGATATGCCAGATATGATGAGTCTGTCTACAGGGATTGCTGGTACTCAACCTTGCCCACAATGTCAAGACCATGGTGCTTCATTGATGGAATTGCAGCGGAAAGGGTCAGCAAATACCATACTAGTTTCATTATCTGAAAGAGTTCGGAGCGAGCCCCCGCATGCTCAGGCTGTATTACAACAACTCCATTGAAAGCACTCTGTCAGGCTGCTGTGTCACAGCCTGGTATGGCATCTGCACCATTAAAAAACGGAAAAGCCTACTGTATGTTGTGGTGCGTTGGGCCAAGTACATAATGGCTGGTGGGCTCTCCTCACTCCATGAGCCGTACGATGAGCAGTGTGTAGTCAACGCTCACTGAACAGGACAGTCACCACCCCAGTCACAACCTCTTCATCTCACTTCTACAGCCGTGGCTATGGAAGGAGGTCTAGTATCAAATGCAAGAGCACCAGCTTTCTGAACAGCTTCCTCCCGCCTCAGACTGTTGAACAAGGCCTGAACACCGCATGTCACCCGGCTGGCCTGCCACAATGGAACACTTTCTTTGACTGACTGTTTTTTCTATGTTGGATTGCCTACCTTCATGTGGATTCTTCCCCTATGAGACCCACTTTTCCTTTGAAAACTTGGAACTACAGTACCATGTGCCATGTGTGCCACTGTTATCTGTGAGGATTCTGAAATCACCTGACTCATTTTTATTTTTGGAATATTAATATATACAAAAAAAGATTATGCTGTCACTAATGAGGGTAACATGAGTTAAAGGAGTCATCCAGACCAAAACACATTTAGGGTTAAATCTGTCTTTTATCATACCCCTTTATACCTGCTTTATTCCATTTTTTTCATAGCTGCCCCTGTTGCTAGATTTCGGCTGCCCCTGTTGCTAGATTTCGCAGGCCCTCTCATAACTAACAGAGTGTATAGCCTTTATACTAGTGCGGTTATTTCTTCAGCTTCAAAGTTATTTTTTTTTTATTGGATTGTGTTTACACAACGTCCTGAGACCAACCAAACCACTGTTTTGACCTCACAGGCACCCTTACTTGTCAAACCGACCCCTCCCTCCCCTCCCTTTCTAGCCTCTCCTCTCCCTGCTCTGGTGCAGAGCAGAAGCCGTTTGACAAGTAAGGGTGCCTGTGAGGTCAAAACAGCGGTTTGGTTGGTCTCAGGACGTTGTGTAAACACAATCCAATAAAAAAATACTAACTTTGAAGCTGAAGAAATAACCACACTAGTATAAAGGCTATACACTCTGTTAGTTATGAGAGGGCCCGCAAAATCTAGCAACAGGGGCAGCCGAAATCTAGCAAAAGGGGCAGCTATGAAAAAAATCGACTAAAGCAGGTATAAAGGGGTATGATAAAAGACAGATTTAACCCTATATGTGTTTTGGTCTGGATGACTCCTTTAACTAGACCAAATGTTCCGCCCCAGGATAACGGATGATTCTTTGGTCAAAATAATCGTGGTATGAAATTCAAATACTTCGGCTTTGCCGAAATAATTAGTATAGGGTCATAAACAAAAATCTAGAGGCAAATAAGATCACTGGTTGCCTAACTGACGACCACCAGAGTCATCAGGCTCTGGTGGCAGAGCTGGTTCTGTCCAGAGATGGTTCCGTCCTCTGTATGGTGTAAAGGTCAGGACACACGAAAACCTTATATAGTCTGAGCAGACCTCTAGACTGACATCATACACAACACAAAGAATATTGCCATGCATGCCTATCAACACTGATTCGCGCAGGCGCCCTTACAGGAATTAGTTTGCACCGCTCACTTCGCACGGTGATGATGACACAAGTCCGTTAGACCAATGAAACACTTCGATTCTGTTGATCTGTCCATGATGTCATAGTCACATAGGCACCCGATTGGTTAACTCTGATTTAGAACGCGTTTAGGCCGTGTAAAATACGTCATAACACGTTTAGGCCGCCTAACCTTGAATTTCAAAATTGTATTAGATTAATATTCACTTATAAGCGATAACATAACCACACTTTTAGACTTTTAACAATAACTAAAAACACAAAAGAACTATAAATAATAAATGTGTTCCTATATATTTTATATATATATATATATATATATATATATATATAGCTTTTTTTCTGTTTCTTTTTTTTTTAAATCTTTTTCTTTTACCATTCTCCCTTTTTTCTTTTCCTTTTCAATCCTTCTTGAACTGTTCTCTACAAGATATCATATCCTTATGATACAATTCTAGAGTAAAAGATAAAGATATTATTTAATATCTTCAATTTAAAAGGGAAAAACATTTATGATTGCCAGACCCATGAAATGGGTAGGCCTACATAAGCAAATGTCGGTCTGTCCCTTTTCTATATAAAGGGTATATATGATGATGACATGATGATGACATGCCTACAAAAGGCATGATGTCATAAATGATGATGACAGACAGGGGGTTGGCAGAACCGGGGTCTGGCACAACCAGGTTGACCTGGTCTAGTTATTTAAAGAAAAGGCTTGAAAATCAAAGTCCACAGTATATCATACTCCCTAAATATTTTTGCACTGCTCACTTCGCACGGGTGCGATTTTCTAGGACCCCATTACAAACCCTTACAGGTCGTTTCAGAACAGCCACAAGGAACCCTGAGGGTCCTAGGATACCACTTTGAGAACCACTGCCCCAAGTTGTTTTTGTAGTCTTGGTTTGGTGAGGGGGTTCCACGCTCAGTTACAGAAATGTAAGGGTCCATTTGGTACCTCCTCCTCAAGGGAGACCCGCAACCACTCACCCCTTTTTCTTTTTCTCCTGATTTGGACCCTACATCAGTGGTCTTCAACAGGGGGTCCGGGACCCCTAGGGTGTCCTCAGAGTTACTACAGGGGGGGCCACCAAATCCTTGTGTGATAAGATAATTATTTTAAATTAACAACTTGAACCCTCGCATCCCTATACTCCTAGTCTGAGGAGAACTTTAGCCAAAAATAGCAGATCTACAAGCTCTCAACGCCAGCGCGAGGTGTTGAGAGCTTGTAGATCAGCTATTTTTGGCAAATAGGTTTGGTGTAGAGGTAAAAGAGAGCTGACCAAGTTCAGAGTTAAAGGTCAAGTTTACTATATGTAGAGGGGGGGGGGGGGGGGGGGGGTCACTGCTTCATCTCCCTCTCAGCTAAGGGGTCCTTGGCCTGATAACGTTGAAGACCCCTGCCCTACGTGAAAGCCAAGACTTTGTCTTGCCGATATCGGGTGGAAAAGTAACTCGGTTGGAGTTGAGCCTCTCTGCTCTGTGTTCCTTGTGCAGCCCAACGACCCCGTCACCAACATCTGCCAGGCAGCGGACAAGCAGCTGTTCACCCTGGTGGAGTGGGCCAAGAGGATCCCCCACTTCTCTGAGCTGGCCCTGGACGACCAGGTCATCCTGCTGCGCGCCGGTACGCTTTACAGTCAGTCTCACTGGTCTAGTCTAGGGATGGGACGATAAGCGATATTAATGTTTATCGTGATAAGAAACACTCACGATAATCGCATCGTGGAGATTTAATTTATCGTGATATCGTCCTCCGTTATGCACTGGGATCAATTAGCATTTTATTTGCAGAGCTGCATATCCGGTACCACTTATAATATACAATATACAATACTTTTTTTTCACTATCAAATATCTTTGCCAAAAAATAGCTGATCTACAAGCGTTGAGACGCGTTGTGAGCTTGTAGATCTGCAATTCTTTTTCCAAATGTTCCGCCCCAGGATAATGGATTTTGATTATCGCGATGCAAGCTTGTAGATGGTCTATTTCCACTATTAATGTTTTTTTTTCTTTTCTTATAAAGTTATTAAACATGTCAGTCATTTCCTTTAGGTTATTTGTCACATCTGTAACGGCAACTTCAAAGACTAAAAAGCTAGTCATGTTACCAGTGTCCAATGACAAAAAACACAATTAAATTGTTAATCGCCTTCATTTGTGTGAAAATTATCGTCATGTAAACAAAATTAATTTTCCTGACAGCCCTGATCTCGGGTTTAAATTGATTTGTTGTTGCCACTGCCACCTCCAGGCTGGAATGAGCTGCTGATCGCGTCCTTCTCACATCGCTCCATCTCGGTCAAAGACGGCATCCTATTGGCCACGGGTCTCCATGTCCACAGGAACAGTGCCCACAGTGCAGGGGTGGGCGCCATTTTTGACAGGTAACACGCACGCATGCACAGCAGACATTCACACACACACACACACACACACACACATGCACACACACGCACGCACCTACACCTGACACACATCATGCACACATACTACACACATGCATATCATATACTTACATGCAGGGTTTCCTGCAGGAAAAAGGCTTGGCCAGTTGGTAGGCTAGGGGGGGGGAGACTCTGGCGCGCGCGCATTGCACGCGTGCCGACACATTTTACTTCATTCATTCATTCGATTTAACGAATTCCCTTAATTTTGATAATTCTTAATTTTGCCCTCAACATAGGAGAAGTTGCTTAAACAAACACAAACGCAAAAGTATAGTTTGTTTTGCACATTTAGGAGGAATTTTGCTTAACTTTGACCAGACTCTTGGCTGGGTGCTACAGATTTTAGGCAGGGTGACCCGCCTGGCCAATAAAGTGCTGCAGGAAACCCTGACATAGATACCAGACTTGCACGCAAACAAATACATGCTCTCAGATACATTCTCTCTCTCTCTCTCTCTCTCTCTCTCTCTCTCTCTCTCTCTCTCTCTCTCTCTCTCTCTCTCTCTCTCTCCCTCTCTCACACTTGAGCTGGGCACGAAGAGTTCCATTCTAAATGCTGAAAAGGTCTTCCATTGAAGTTCATGGTCATCTAATGGATGGTTATATCACTTTTTCAACCAACGACATCATCCACCATCCGTTAACCACATAAACCTTAGCGTCCCTATGTTGGGCACGTCACAAAAGGCCATCATAGCAGATATATGTGCTTGCGACACGTTGTGGGCTTGTATATAGGCTATTTTCGGCCAAGAGATGTGGTGTAGAGACATATCAAAGAAAGCAGGAGGCCAAGTACTGAACCCTGGCGTACCATCAATGAAGTATATCGTCTCTGTCGGGTGGAAACCTCATATGTCCAAAACTGTTTCTTTTCAGGATTCAAATTCAAAAACATCAAAAGTAGCAGATTTGTTTCGAGCTTATGGATCTGCTGCTTTTGATGCTTTTGTGTGACGCTGTAGTGTGATCAAGTTTTACGAAAGAACACAAAAAGTTTAAATATGGAAATAGGAGGTTTCTGCCCGACAGCAACAACATAGTGTTTGAGTGGTTAAAAAGCACCAGAAACGCCATGTTTCAGTGTGAGGTGTTCCAAATGTTGAATATCTTGTTTTGGAATGGAATTCTTCATCTATTTCTGACAAACAACAACATTGGTGGAGTTAGCTATTGTGCCTAGGGATGCTTACAACCTGCCTAAATATAAAATGTATTGTAGAAATGATATATATTTTAGTGCTGGGCGATATGTGACATACACAATGAGTGATATCTTATTTATGCACCAGACACGATGGTATAATATAATATTGATGTTATGCTTAAATCCAGCCAGGAGCAACACTCAAGTTGGTACACAGGGTTACGTTGAATAGACATATGGGCTCTAATGCCCCCAGCGTGTCGCGGGTTCGAATCCCGATCCTGACGACCTTCGCTGTGTGTCACTCCCCGTCCGTCTCCCTGTTTCCTGTCTATCTACAGTGTACTATCAATCAAAGGCAGAAAAGCCCCAAAATAAAATAAAACTAAAGGACACAGTAGACGGCAGAGGACGTTGGCTAATTCTTCAATCTTTGGTGAAAGACATATACAATGTCTCAATGATCTCGTTATTGAATGGGTCAACATTGATTTGTAAAGATCTAACCAGTCATATATCTGTATATATTGCCCAGCACTCAAACTCAACGTTGATTAATTGTTTGTGGTTGCTCTAGTTGAACTGCTAAGTATTGTTCAGTGCTGTGTTCTCATCTCTGGTTGGCTGCAGCTGTGTTCTTGGTGGGCTCTGATTGGCTGTGACTGTTACTGCTTTAGAACTGGCTGGAAGGTGACATTGCATGCCAGGAGGCTGGTGACTAATGCTTACCTTGTAGAGAAATGCGTGCGCGCACACAATCACACACCCACACAGACACACACACACTCTCAAATACAAAAAACTGATACATACAAACTGTCTAACACACCCAAAATCACATGCACACACACACACTACGCAAGTCAACCTACGATGGAACTGAAGCAACTTGCACATGTCCTGTACAGCAGTGGTTCTCAACCAGAGGGGTCCCCAAACTATTCTGGGGGGTCCCCAGATGATTAACTTAATGTGCAACATTGTTTTCTCACTCAACAGTAAACAAACCAACATAAAGTTTAAGTGTATAGAGGGTATCTGCACATTTCTAAAGTGACAATTTAAGGACGTTTTAATTCCTCTAAAATGACAAATTAAACTAACACGAGGCATCGTGAGCATGTAGATCTGCTATTTTCACAATAGAACCGTGTTATACAAAATGTAATTCTTCAACTGTTAGTGCTCATCAGGGTGGGGGGTCCCCAGTTAAAATATGATTATTTTGGGGGTGAAAAGGTTGAGAACCACTGCTGTACAGTACATATGCATCAAACATACATGTACATGACGCCCCTTCTCTTATTCTGAAAGACGTGAAAACGCACACAGGCGTTTCGTTCACCCACTTGTAATCTTTTTCATATGTTGGAACAGAGCATGCCGTGAACATAGCTACGCGGAAACCGTCAACTTTGAACCTCAGACCCCCCCAACCTCATCACAAAGTGTCAATGCACTGTTAATTACACTGTAATTACATTGTTACACAATGGCTTAATTAATATTTTTATACTTATAAAAAGAATAAAAGCTAAAACAACTCTTGAGCAGGGTGAAAACAAGCTATCTGGGCTACCTGGTTTCCCTACTCAAACCTTTTGTCTTTTACCCTCCGTTCTCTCGAAGCAGGACCTTTGTTTCAGATTGACAGCCGCCTGGGAAATCCCACTATTATCTTCATCATTTTGTTTTCGGGTTGATAATTATAGTTTTTCCTTTTCCCCACTATGCAGATCTGACCTTAACATGTAGTGTCGCTGCCTTTCTTCTAATCACACGGCTTTCATTAATTTAGTTGTATTATCCGTGACAGATTTTCTTGCGCGTTATGTTGCTTCTTGCTTTTTTCCCTGCTGTCGCAGAATTGGCTTTTTTTTTTTTTTTTTTTTTACATAACCCCCCCCCCCTCCCTGCTGAGATTCACTACAGGTCTGTGAATAATGTGTCACAAGCACTTCACGCCCCCTAGATGTTCTTGAAGCAGGTCTGCACTGCATAACTATAGTATACAGTATATAAGATATCGTCGTTGTCGGGTGAAAACCTTGTATGTCCAAAACCGTTCGTTTTGCATTTATCATTTAAAAATGATTCAAACTAGTGAAAACAGCCGATCTACAAGCACACAACGCCTCGGCGTTGTATGCTTGTGCGACGGCCTTGTATGATGAAGCAGGGCTTTACTTTGCGAAAGAACGTACACATTTGAAACTTGGAGATACAAGGTTTCCACCCGATATGCTTCTATAACTTTTCACCAAAAAAAAGCGGAGTCTCCTAAGGTTCCCACAGAGGCTAAAATCCAATACAAAAACAATTGAGGCGGGAGACCAAAGTAACAAACTATTGGCAAAGAAATCTTACAATGCGTTTCGCGTACAAAAACTCTTTCTCAGGCCTACCACTGCTGCCTGAGGAAGAGGTCTCGGACTCGGAACACATTGTCTGTATGATTTTTAAGCCAATTGTTTGTTCATATGTATACAGTTTAAAGGTGGAACTTCGCCGATGTTTTAACCTGTCCTGAAATCTATGATTCTATTATTGTGAGGAGGACATTTGAAAATAGGACAAGATATACTTCTGAATGTGCTCTGTTTGTCGAGAGCTCTACTCTTCTCGAGCTTAGAAAATATTGTTGCTGTCGGGCAGAAACATGTTTGTTTTTTAATCTAAATTGGATCATAATAAGTAGAGAAAATAGTAGATCTGCAAGCTCACAATGTGTCACGGTGCGTAGTGAGCTCTTAGATATATATATTTAAAAACAAATCTTTTCACCTATAATGACATGCGCAAAATAGGGATGCCAGGTTGAAAGTGATTAGGTCTGTCAATAACAATAAAAACAATAACGACATCGGATCCATTGGAACACAACGGTAGTTTTTTTTTTTCATTGCCTGACATCTTACATTTTTTTGCTGTCGCATAGAAACCTTATCTCCATATTCTTTGTAAATTAACGCCCTTAAATTAACTTGATCTTACTAGAGCATCGTGGGCCTCGTGGCCCGTTTTGAGCTTGTCGATCTGCTACTTTAGTTGTCTTTGAATTTGAATCCTGAAAAGTAAAGAGAGAAGAGAAAGTAAAGAGAGTAAAGAGTTTTTGGAGGTTTCCACCCGACAGACGATGTAAAACGACGCATATTTGAGGAGTTTTACACACAGGCTGGAGGTGATTTTCTAGAGCGAGCTGCCCATAGAGCGTAGTGGGAAGAGTTATGTTGCAGTTCCTCTTTAACTAAATGGGTAAATTAGTTTAATTCAGTCAAATCTTTATCTTTCCAATCCAGACTGAACCCTGCCTGAAGTATTTTCTATCTGCTTTTGTTTGTTTGTTTTTAATGATAATTAATTTAGCTTTTCTTTATTTTATTTTGAACATTTCACTCCCCTTATTTCTGTCTTTCAGACAGACTCAGTTGGTAGACAGTCTTAGGGAGAGAGGACCCTGGCTGACCCTAGGT
Organism: Nannobrachium achirus; assembly: GCF_963921795.1. Taxonomy (NCBI): domain Eukaryota; kingdom Metazoa; phylum Chordata; class Actinopteri; order Myctophiformes; family Myctophidae; genus Nannobrachium; species Nannobrachium achirus. Next base: position 39,455,234 of record NC_137819.1, on the reverse strand, counting down.
CAACCATACCATTGGACAGTAACATTCGTAGTGTTAATTTAACTCTTAACAGTGTAAAGATGTTATTCTTTTCCACTTTAAGAGTTAAATTAACACTTGGGATTTTACATTGTCTCTGGACAATGACCTATTATTTAACACAAAGCTCATCAGGGGCAATAAACTGAAAAGACAAATGACAAGCAGCCAGACAGTGGAAGGTCCAATGTGAGAACACTGTGTACAACTGTGTAATGACATTTTAATAATGCCTTGTGATTGGATACACAGGGACAGTGCGCACAATGCTGAGGTTGGGGCCATATTTGACAGGTAAATACGTCACTACACACACACACGCACACACAACAAAGCAAATGCACACACAAAAACAAATACAGAATCATCATGGTTTCCTTTTGGAATGTTTGAAGACGTTAGAAATGCAGGGAATTCAGGAATCTCTCCTGTGTCCGAAAAGGTACTATGCACATCTCTACTCTTATTTTCTTCACACGTGGGGTACTGATTAGTTTTCTATTGTGACATTCGTGCTGAGAAATCTCATCATTTAACCTGGTTGACCTACGTATACTGACATGTTTGGTTATGTGGACACTGGAAAGTGGGATAGTGGAGTGTCATGCTGCGTTCACACTAACGGCGCCAAGAGCTACTAAACATCCACGCGTGGTCGCTGAGTCACCCGTTGCTAAAAATGCTCAAAATAAAATAAATAATATTGTGTAAAAAAGCAGCAGATGCCATAGCACCCCAAATCATCACTTCACACTGGACTTCAAGCAACTCTGACTTCAGAATGTTGACATTTCTGTGTTATAAATCCTTGTTTTGAGTGGTCTCGTGTAATATTCTTTATTGCCCCTGTTCCTCACTTTTATTTAACCAATTTGTAGCCTCTTAATGGTATAACCTGATGAAGATGTATTGACATCGAAATGTCACACCCTGAGTTTTGCTCCAGTGCCTTCCTTCTTCTACACATACCAGTCCCGCTCCTGAGATGCACCGGACCAGCCTGAATTGGGCTTGAAACGTGGTGTAAACCCCTTTGTTCGTTGCTAAACACTTTTGTTGGCATCATCAAGTGTTTGTCTGTCCTCATCTACTGCCAGTGCCAGGTATTACAAAAAGACACATGGCCAGGCGGTATTTAATTATTATTATTATTTTTAATGCGATGCGTTCCTTAGTTGGTGTTGGGAAAAAAAGTTTGTTTTGACCAAAAACTCAATCTGCGAAAAGAATCTGAGATAAATTTATTTTTCCAAATCCAATAACCTGGAAGTGAATGTGGGAAAACCTTTTGGGATGAACACAGCAGAGCTGAACCGGGGTACTTTTTTGATACACGCGCCAATAGCAGTAAATTTGTCTTTTTTTAGTGTCGTTGGCTTCCATTGAAAATGACTTGTAGCCTGTCACTTTGTCGCTGCCTGTGTGAACGCAGCATTACAGTTTGTAGTCCTAAAATGTGGAAGTGAGTTCGCAATTGGTTTCCTCACCAAATGTATTTATTTTAACCATAGGGTTTTCGATATATGCAGAAAATAAGGTCTGCGGTTGGTATAAGCATATAAGAGTCTTCATGTTACGACATAAATAACAGCCGTTAATCAGGAACCCATTTAGACCTGAAGCTAATTGTAGAAACGCCTTCTAAATCCTAACCTAGGTTTTCTGGGAAAACATCAAAATTATAATTATTCATTGACATTGCATGTTGATAATAGAGTATCAACTTATGTACACAGATGGTGTCCCCCTTTGGAAGGTAAAAAGACGTACATCAGGTCTAAATGGGTTAAAGATTTGTTTTTTAAGCTATTATGTGATTTAAAGATGTATATCATTTCCCTGTGTGGTTCACAAATCGTGAACCCGATAATTTATTTAAAACCGAATGCAAAAATTCCATTGGAAATCTACAGTTAACCCATAGTGGAGGTGGGTTGGTATGCAAAAAGACTTCAACACTGCACACCATTATATTGATCTGGTTTTGTGTGTGTGTGTGTGTGTGTGTGTGTGTGTGTGTGTGTGTGTGTGTGTGTGTGTGTGTGTGTGTGTGTGTGTGTGTGTGTGTGTGTGTGTGTGTGTGTGTGTGTGTGTGTGTGTGTGTGTGTGTGTGTGTGTGTGTGTGTGTGTGTGTGTGTGTGTGTGTGTGTGTGTGTGTGTGTGTGTGTGTGTGTGTGTGTGGGGGGTTAGGGGTCTGGTTTAGATCCCTGGACTGGTTTGGAAGATCTGTGTGGGAATTTGGGAGGGTGAACAACCTTTCCCTCCTTCAGCAAATTGCTGAAAATCGGGCAGAAACCTCTCATCTCCATATTCTATCTGTGTGTGTGTGTGTTGTAAATTAACGGCATACTACAGCATCATGCAGCGGTGTTAAAAGTAGCAGATCTGCATGCTAGAATCGCAGCCTGAAAAGTAAGGGTTTTGGATCGGGGTTTCCACCCGACAGACTAAATAGTCCCACGGTCCTCCTGGTACTTAACACTCTGTTCTGTGCCGACAGTATAATTTTAAATAATAAACTGAATTTCCCGATGTTAGGATAAGGAGTTGGTGTGATTTGGAAAAGCAAAAAAGCTCAAGACTTAACCTCCATTATTACCGCATGTCATGCACTCATGAGTCGTCATGCTTTTCCAGAGTGACATGTGGCTGAATTAAAAATGTGTTTATAAATTAGGTTACCGGCGTAATCAGGTCGGAAGTCGGCGCCGATAGGAAAGACAAGCCCTGTGTTTGGCTTCAGTGGGAGGTTTCATCTTAAACACAGGAGCCAGTCTCTCAGCACAGCTGTTGGTCAGGGTTCTTCAACTTTTTCAAACCAAGGACCCCTTAGCTGAGAGAGAGGGGACCCCTGCTACATATTGTATAAAATGTGATTAAACCTTTTCATAGCTTCATAGACATTTCATAGGCAGCACTATCATGTGTATGTTCAGACATTTAACCATGTGTATATATACTGCTCAAAGAAATGAAAGGAACAAAATGTTCCCTTAATTTATTTGAATTTATTTGAGTGTAGTATACTATATTACTGCTCAAAGAAAGCTGAAAGAATTAAGGGAACATTTTGTTCCCTTCATTTCTTTGAGCAGTGTATATACCCCCATACTATGTAAGCCTGACCGTTGGCTCTGTACTTGGTCTACTCTTTTCTGGCTAATGTTGCCCCCAGAATAGGGATGCTACCCCCAGGCAGCCGGCATGGTGGTCCGGGCACCCTAGGCTGCAATGCCAGCCTGACAGTCGTGGGTTCGAATCCCGTTCCCGACGGCCTTTGCTGCGTGTCCCTGCCCATCATCTCAGTTTCCTGTCAGTCCACTGTCCTATCAATGGGGCTGTTAAGTATGACATCATTTTGTAGGCAGAGGAGCATTTCTGCCCCCAGTTTCCGTGAATCTTTTTACTATTTTTACTATTTACACATTTTTCTTCTCTTTGTTGTTGAAAGGAAAGTGTTAGAATTATACTTTAGTCGTTATTTTTGTCTCGGATCTGTTGAAAATAGCGAGGGACAGAAAATGCTCTGGGGGCAGATTCTCCTCTGCCTACAAAATGATGTCACGGCTTAAAAGCCCCATAAAGGCATAAAAGCCCAAAAATAAATCTTTGAACAAGAAATACAATAGAAATCGGGATGCTAGGGTTCTCGGATGACCTCCTGTTAAAGACCACTGTCCTAATGGATCGAGCAGTGGTGATGCGTGTGCTTTGGCTTCATGGAACCGCCTCACTGAGACTCTTTGACGACCAAATCAACAAGCGGTATCTGCATATTATAAACCAGTGTTTCTCAAACTTTAAATGTCAGGGTCTCCCCTTAACTCTGACAGTGTACACATCTAACAGGTTTGTTTGGTTCCATTTGTACACTGTCAGAGTTACAGACTTGTAAGGGGTCAATTTAGATCCCCCTAAAAGAACCCACAAAGTCCCTGGAATCTAATCTAAACTATAGTGTCCTTGTGTTGCATTTCTGGAGATCTTGGTGAAAACAATTTAATAGCACCATCTTGAGGCCAGTTGAACTAACATGTTTTGTGGGTTTGGTCATTTGTAAGGACCAGTGCTGTGTGTTACACAGTGAAGATCTGTTACAGGTTAGGTATGATGAATTATTTTGCGTATGACGCCATTATGTGCCGAAAATAGCTGATCTACAAGCTCACAACGCAGTTTATATGAGTCTCTGTTGTGGTCACCGGTTCTTCAGAGCACTGGGACAATAGTGAGCACAGCATGCTCAAACTTGTGGGAAATTAAACAGCAGAGTAGAATGTCATATTTACAAGCTATCAACACTTTGCAATGGTACATCATGTTAGCGTGTAGTGCTGTTCTTCTTAAGCATGCGCCATCGCACAATTGTTTTGTATACATTACGTAGAGGCACAGGTTCGTGTCTCCGATGTGCGTGGCTCCCACCACAATGCATACTTTCAACGACACTTTGTATCTTTGATTGGCACAAAATAATGATGATGCCAACATTGTTGTTCATGGTAAACTAATCGCTTTCAACCACAGTCTGTGAAGTATTTGACTGACATCTAAAGCCGACTAGGGACGCTAATGTTCTATGTAACTATGATACTAAAACATTAACAGTTTACATGTTAGCCATGGCCATGGTGGCACAGACAGTTCTTTCTGCAAAGACCAAGGAGGCGCTTCTATTTCTTGATGTCTTGTATGTAGATGCGTACTTCTTGAAGGGAGATAAACATCCAGAGCAGTGGTTCTCAACCTGTGGGACCCCCGGGGGGGAGGGATGAAGTGACAATTTTAGGACTTAAGACATTTTTAATACAGTAAGAAGGGAAGAAAGACTTTTACTGCATCAAAAGTAATCAACAAACACACAGGTCAAACATATTATGTATTATATGTTATATAACATATTATGATAGCTGATCTTAGATCTTAGATCAGCTATCTAAGCGTTGTGAGATCTACAATCTCAGCGCCTCGCAACGCAAAGCATTATGAGCTTGTAGATCATCTGTTTTCTCAATTTCTATCTGAATAACAGAGTCAAACTAAATGTAACGCCTCAACAATTTCAAGTCCTCAACAAAGTCAGGGTAGTGCGGTCCCCAGTTGAAATACCGGTAGGATTATTTTGGCAGGTCGCGGCCTGAAATGGGTTGAGAACCAACTACTGTTGACTAGATGTTTCCATTTATTACACTTTAACTGAGAACTGAGTCTGCGCTTTCTCCTTCCTCTGTCCTTTCCTGCCCCCATCTCTCTGTCCTCTCGGCCTCCCCCTCTTTAATTTGTGTCTCCGTGGTTTTGTCTCCACTCCTCACACTCCATTCTCATTCTTCACCCTCTCCTCTATTCCCTCCATCCCTCTGTCTCTGTTCTGTGTGGTCCACGCGTGTCCAGGGTTCTGACAGAGTTGGTGAGTAAGATGAGAGACATGCAGATGGACAAGACAGAGCTGGGCTGCCTCCGAGCCATCATCCTTTTCAATCCAGGTTAGCCTGCACTGCACTCACATGTTAGGGCAGGGGTCTTCAACGTTTTTACAGGCCAAGGACCCCTTAGTCGAGAGAGATGAAGCAGGGACCCCTGACAACCCATAGATTCCATATAGTTTCATTGTTTGACAGCATAATCATCAGTGTATTTTGGAGCTTGTAGATCTGATATTTTTGGCTAAAGTTCTCAGAATATGGACGCTAGGGTTCAAGAGGTTAATATAGAAAAGGAGAAAAAAAAATCCCCCGGACCCCCTGTGTTAGGGTGCAGCACTTCAATCAAACTCATTGATTTAATCTGTTATATAAACTTTTACATTTTCTTTTTTAAATACAGTAGCACATTTTTTTAAAATGTTTTCTATATTTTTACGCGTCAATGTTGTGTGACGGAAAGTTTAAATGGTTCTTAACAAGAGGACGATTCTACAAACGCATTCTAAATCCTGACTTAGGTTTTTCTTTTGCATCAGCTTTACACAGTCTATTTCATCACTATTATTTTAAAATGGACTTGATGATACTTGGTTGACACTGCAAGGGACATGAAGACACATGGCTAATAGTATGCACCTTGAATGTGATTTTGTCATGTACAGTATGTGAGCTACAGTAGGTATGCTTGATCATGCCTGATAAAAATCGTGTGTGTGTGTGTGTGTGTGTGTGTGTTGGCAGATGCCAAGGGCCTGTCCATCCCCAGTGAGGTGGAGCTGCTCAGAGAGAGAGTGTACGCTTCTCTGGAATCCTACTGCAAACAGAGATACCCCGACCAGCAGGGCAGGTGATGATGACACACAGCTCCTTGCATACGTACAACATACATGCAGTGGTGGAATGGTCGTAGAACAGGGTATTATTACCACGACGTGTGGCCAGTAATGACTTGCGCCAGCAGAGCGCGCAAGTACTGCGATCGGCTGGGTGTGTGTGTCGTGTCCTTCTTTGTTTAAACCCGTAGCCCAGTCAGGGACCAGCATTTCTGGCAACGTCCTCATTAACGGCCAGTGAGGGACCAGCATTCCTGGTGATTTCAGCATGTGATGTCACTGGCATCGCCAGTGGTAATGCCAGGGGTGAGCGCCCCTCATGGCGCGCTCTGCTGGTGCACAAGTAGGCTTGTGCACAAGACTCAAGTTGGCACCTCGGCAGAGTGCGCGCGCTAGGGAAAGGACGAAATGAACGTTTCACATCACGATTATTGTGACCAAAGAAACAACACCAAGCCTATAATAAGTTATTACACTATTTAGCTAATATCCTGTTCTGAGCTTAGTCCCAAGACAAATTCTCAGTAAATGGAATAAAACCACAGGAGCTCTTGCCTGGCTCCAGCCCACAGACCCGCACAACGGTAACAACGAACAACGGTACAGAAGGCTATATGTATGTACACAATCACTCTGCACTCTGCTGTGCGGACTTGCACGCAGCCAGAAACAGCGAGGGTCTGTCAGTCAAACACAGCCCCTCCCACCAATCCCCTCTCCTTTGAAATCGCTTACAATGGGGACAATGTCAGACTCAAGCTTCAGCGCCGAGTCTGAAATCAGGCTACTGGAGCTCAACTCTATATCTGAAATGTACGCCTGTTGTCCTCAGGTTCGCCAAGCTCCTCCTCCGGCTCCCAGCGCTTCGCTCCATTGGCCTGAAATGCCTGGAGCACCTGTTCTTCTTCAAGCTGATTGGTGACACGCCCATCGACACCTTCCTGATGGAGATGCTAGAGGCGCCGCACCAGCTCCCCTGAGAGAGGTTCATTCTCAGTCCGGTTCTCGGTCTGCTCGAATCCCAAGCTGCCACCGGGATTTCCGACACACTTGGTTGTTCGTCATCGATTATGATTGGCCCCTCGCCCCGGAGGCTTCACTTGTACTGCAGCGCCCTCATCTGGTTCTGTTTGTCCCAGCACTCATACACACACGTCCATACATGTACACACACCCCTTGTAAACCTGTACATCCTTTTCACGCACACACACAGACATACACAGACAGACTGATGCACACACGCGTGTAACGTGTGAGTCTTGTCTCGCAAACACACACGTACACACGCCTTGAAAACCAACAGGGCTCCAGACTGAATATAAATGGTTTGCAATGGTTTGCATCCATTTAACTTGGCTTTGTAACGATTTATTTCTATGGGTCCCACCAGTTATAGACTTTCAATACTATTAAACGTTATTTTTCTCGATTTGAGCAACAGTGCAGGAGTGTTGCTGTGTCTTATGGTTGCACCGAAACAGGCCACAGTGTAATGATCATTAGGATATCAGGTTAAATATAGCCCAGAATCTGGAGGTGTTATTGACTTGACCGCCGTGTTTCACCAAAATTGATGACGGGAGACTTTGGAAGGTAATTGATGGACAAAATTGCAATCCAGCAGGACTCTTTGGAGGCCCTGTATTTGGAATGAGTGTACTTTAAATCCTTTGACGAGGAGCCATTGGAGTGGGAAGTCTGACGTAGCGTATCTTAAAGATGCTGCAGTTAAAAATGCTCCTAGTTGGATCTTGGAACCAAGCTGAACATCAACCAAACGTTTTAACCGTGAACACATCAACCTCTGGAGTCCCAGTACTCCATGGCACCATCCAGTACTATTCCATTGGAATACCGGGAAACAAAATGGAGCAATCCCGAATCGGGTTACGTTTTCAATTCCTGATTTGTTATGGAACTTGAAAAAGTACTTGAAAATGTTGTACTGTGTTGCTGTTTTTGTGGTCAACTGGCATTGGTAGGAATATGATTTTCTAGATATGCCCCAATACCATTTTACTTTTTTGTTTTAAAATAACTCGGGCTATATTTCCCTTTTGCGCTGGTGGGACCAATGTGAAAAACGCAGTGCACCAGCGCAGCCAGTAGGAAGTGTTGTACCTGATTTGTACTTGGTTGCGCGCAGGTGGTGTTGTGCGGGAGAACACGGCTGATCTACAAGCTCACAACGCGTCAACAGTGCGCTGTAGGCAGCGTTGAGACTGAGAGCTTGTATAGAGTTGACTGTTTTAACTAAGCGTGCGACACGATGTAACCGAGTATGAATCAGCTGTAACTCGGGCTTTAGTCTGGAGCTCTGTCCATGCTCAAATGACACAGCTCTGAACGACCATAATGCTGTCTGAAACACACACACACACACACACACACACAATTTCCCACCCATACCCAGTTTCCACCTTAGGGGGTTAAGACTCAAGGAAATTCTGTCTCCTTTTAATCACACAGAAACGGTAAATGTCTTAAGTTTATTCTAAGTTAGCTTTCGGTTGCCCCATTCCCCATCATCTCGGAGTGGGTTTTTATTATTTTTTGCTTCTTGCGATAAACTGGTAGACTATTCTCCCTCTTGCTGTTAACTGGGTTTCATTTGTTACACGACGCTTGCTGTATCTCTGTATATTATACTCATCGCCAGCCAGTTAGTTACTTGTGTATAGTTTATAGCTTTAGAAATAAAGAAAGAAACAAAAACAGGTGCGTAGCATTCACAGTCAACACGTCAAAATAGCTTCTTACTGATTGGTCATCACGAGGCGTCTTGTCTGACAGGCAAGACCTGCCTCTCCGATCGACTTCATCCAATCTGCCGTTGACGTTTGAATATTTGAATTTGCTTTTGTTTTGTTAATTTTCCCTTGAATACTTGCGCTGAAACTTTTGAGTTTCTCCTTTTTTGTTTTTTCGAAGTACTGTACTCATGAAATGAGAGCTTTTTTTCTTTTTTGTTTTTTTGGTCCCCCAAGGCAATGAAATCAAGGAAATGGTGGTGGAGGCCACTTTGTTTGACCCCCCCCTCACCTCCACCCCACCCTGATGCGCACAGCGGGCTTTGTAAAAAAAGAAAAAAAGAAAACATTAAGAATGACTTGAATTGAATTATGTTTTGTTTTATCTCTGTTCTCTTCTTTCGTCCTCACTCTTTGTTTTGGCAGTTGGCTTACTTCTGTGCCAAAATGGCTAACGCAGTTACCATTTCTGGACAGGCGATATAGGAAGCTGTTCCAGCTTCATAACGAGACGAAAACAAATGTATTTTGCTTATACTTTCTTCATGCCCACACCTTGCCCTCTTCTACTTCTATGGTGGTCATTTATGCACTTTTTTGTGAGTTGGAACTGTGTTAAAAAAGAGAAAAAGAAAGAATCCCCGCCACCTCCCCTCTCCTGACCGTCCGTTTTAAGACAAACTGGGATTGACCTATCATGGCCTAGGAGGTACTATGTGTAGGTTTTAATTTTTAATAATTTTTAAGCGACACATCACCGTTCAGTCAGAGGTGATGAGTTGTTTTTTTAAGAGTTTGGCATCATTATTGGCCGTTACCTTCACAGACAAAAACAAGAGTTGTTTGTCTGTTCTTACCCTTAGCAGTCACTGACATACATCCTCGTTTCTTTCAAGATGTGATTATATTCAGTGTTTTAATAACTTTGTACACATTTTGCTGCCAATGTTGCATCACCATGGATGTTGATCTTTCCAAGTCATTTAAAAAATAAAAACAAAACATAACACACTTTTTGTTTTTTTGGCACATCAAGGATGGCTCTGGAGTGATACGATGGATTTGTATGTGATGTTTTTTGCAGAAATCCTAACACGTTCTCTCTGCTTGTTCATTCATATTAAGCGCATTAGTTCAGAGCGCAGAGACTCTGTATAGTTGACCTTGTTTGTCTGTGAATTATATGAAAAAGTATCTTTAAGGATGCAAAATAATGGCAGTTAACTTTATATCAGTGATATAGGTAGATAATCTCACTCTATGCACCCAGGGGTGAAAATACCTTGACTCATTATTATATCAGATATGTTATGCAAGCAAAATCAGGTTGCACAGGTTGTATGTTTTAACAGTTCAATAGAAACAGGAAATGTTTTTTTGTCTTTTTACAACCTTTCGGAGGCCATTTGTACCGCCGTCAACTCAAATAAGTATAGATCTTTGTCTCTCACTTGATGTCGACTCGTCGTCATGGCGCTGTCATTGAAACCGGTGCGCGCTAAGTCGCCTACTCTTACTTCCTGTTTGTCTTGGTGGTGTGATCCGATTGCCTGGTTTTACTTTTCATCATTTGCAGTTCAGTTGTGGGCAGCTGGCTCTTGAGCTTTTCCTTACTTTTTTCTTTTTTAAGAAAGGGTTCAAATGCAGCTACATAAAAACATAACCTTGGTATTTTAACACATTAAGACCTGGGGCCCATTGTACAAAATGCCTTCTAAATCAGAAGTTCCCAAACTTTTTTTTGTAATTCAAAGACGTTCAAAAATAGACTTACAAGCTGGCAGCGCTGTGAGCTTGTAGATCTGCTATTTTTGAATATCCAATGCAAAAAATCTACAATGCCACGAGATGACTTCCCCAGTTTTAATGGGTTTTAATGTGAACAATACTCGGGATTAAAGATTTTAAGTTCTACCACCTCTTGATTTGTTTTTGAGTGTTTGTTTCAAGCTGAGTAAAGATAGGTTTCGGTTTGGTTAGCGATTTAGAACGGAAACTATAGGCGATTGCACATTTTTGCAGTATCATTCTACAGGGCAGGGGGCGACTTTCGCCCCCATCAGGTGCTAAATATGGTCTTTTTCAGTCAAAGACTCTTTACATGTTTACGCCAATAATGCAAACACACAAATGCACACATTGAGCCAAGAGTATGCAAGTACTGTACGTGTACGCCACCACATCAGATTGACCCGTTTTGTTTTTCCACTCTTTGAACCTGAAGTCTGTGAAAAGAATTAATAAACATACATTTCTCTCTTAGCTTTTATTTTTCTCTTCACTTTATCACTATAGTTTTTTTTTTTTTTTTTTTTGCAGACAAGTGTAGCCAAATGCTTGTGAAGTTTGTTCAACCAAACTTTGGCAGTAGTTCTTAAAAGTTGGGTTTTGGAGACCCCCAGAGGTCCTTTTGAGTGGGTTCCCGGGGGTCCCCCAGCAAATGTAGTTGATATACCAACAAAATCAGTCTAACCACTCAAAAAAGCTCAGATAGGGGTCCAAATACCTATCAATTAGGGGGTCCTTGACATGAAAGTGTTTGAGAAACACTGTTCTGTTTTACCAGACCAGTGCAACAACCAGTCTTTTGCTCTGTTCTGAAACAAACAGTCCGGCTAAAAAAGTGCTGAAAATGGCTGTCTGGCAATCCACTGGCTAATTTGACCGGTGGGATGAGAGTTCCATTCTCTGCCCTTGCACACAGATACTAGTATTTGCTTCCAGAGAGGATATTTGGCTCCCCCTCATGTGATGTGGATTCGGAAGCCACCAGCAGCTATAGCCTGTCAAACAGGAAATTCTGCTAACATCCTGGGGCTTGTTATATGAGAGCACTGGCCCTTTAGGGCTGGGATGCGATTAACATTTTTAATCTAATTAATTACAGGATCTGTGATTAATTAATCGCAATTAATCACATTTTAATCGCACATCGATATTTGACCTGAGAAGCATTTTTTTTTTCAAGTAAAACACATTTTGTTGTACGAGTGAATCAACAAATGAGTTTTTTAAATCTAAATTTCGCATCGACTGGACCAAGCAAAGCTCTCTGATCGGCTACTTCTCCCTTTGCGTTTGTTGTCTCTTCTTGGTTGGTGCATCGCTATGATCGGTTTGCCCGAAACTAAAGGTTCTGTGGTGCAAAAACTAAGTGCGATTAAAATGCGTTAATTTTTTTAATCGCGTTAATTTTCTGTAATTAATTCATCGCAATTAATCAGTTAAAGTCCCAGCCTTAGCATTTACACACCCCATAGGATGTTCTGGTTGTTGAGGCTGTTTGTAGAAATAATGTAGAAGTGAATTTTGAACATTCATCATGCCAACAGCAACAAGAGCAGTTGGAAGGTCTGTTCGTTGCCCACTGTTGATCTAGGTCACGTCATTACTTAGTTGGTGTAGAGAACTTTGCTGCAGTGTGAACTTTTTTTGGGTGGCGGCATCGCCCATCAGGACTAGAATTGATGCATGCCCCATGACTAATGCTCCAACGTTACTGGATGCTACAGCTAGCAATCAAACCAGATCAAAAAGCAGCTTTCGGCATGGTGACGGTGTTGCTAGTGGTCAGAATATGAATCCTATAGAACCAATTGTTCTCAAAGAACAAAAGGCTGTGGAACGTAGTTCACGAGTGCAACTCTTTTAGGTCACTATGTAAACATTTTCTAGCCTCTAATAAGAGGATAGCCTGACTCTTGGGCATGTGTAGTTCTACACTCTTGTGAATAATCTTGTCCCGTGATAATGTTAACAGTTATTTTTTTTCCTGGGTTGCCTATGTGTTTCCTATTAGCATACAATGCCAAATTCAGGACACAAGGAAGAACTGCAACAGCGCCTGTAAACAAGTTGGTGTTGTCAGGCACGCAAATCTGCGTTGTTAGGTCTGGGCTGAATGGCCACTCCACTGTGCCGTGGGGCCTGCTAGTTTCTTGAATGTGGTCATGCTTATAGTCAGGGGGAATTATTGAAGGACATTGTTGGGTAATGACTTCGATCGATGGTCAAATGCTTGTCAGTTGTTTTAAGCTTTTCCTGAGCGACAAGTGCAGACATAGACTGCAAGTGCAGTCATAGACAAGTGCAGTCATAGACTGCACTTGAGGTTAGTTTCTTGATTTCCAACATTTACAGTGCCCAGACACGTTCACGTGATCCTTTAGAATGAGAGATTTTAGGTCATCCATAAAAGGAATGGTCCACAATTTAGTTGTCATCACGTGAGATTAGTTGGCAGTGAAATTTGTCTTAAATTCCCATGCCTAATTATAATATGAAACAATTACTTGAACAATGAATATCACGCTATACTGTGTCTGTGTTTTGATAAATCAACTTTGCTATGAGCTGAGGTTAATTCAATCTGAAATCTTAAAGGTTATATGTTTGCCAAGCTTAGCTAGTCTGCATTTCAATAGGCTATGTTTAGCTAAACTTGGCCTGGACGCGGTCAATCTTCATACAGGGTCTTTTTCAAAGGCTCCAAGAAAGAGTTTGGGTATTTTTGTCATCTCGCATCGTTCCATCATGAACACACGTGGTTGTTGTGGCTGTGACTTGGATGTTTTGCACTGGGGAAAACTTTGAAGATGAATAAATGAGCAAATGGATCCTAAACGTTGCATTTTTATTTAAATTCTCAATCAACCAAAATGCATTCCTTTTTGACAAAAACACCCCAACAATTTGTTGAAACCCTGGTTATGTAAACTTGACAGATACTAACAGAGCATTATTCTGTCAGTGATTTGTACTCATCCACAACGTACAACGTCATTCTATGTTCAGCTAAAACGGTCTGTATCGGGGGGGGGCCTGAACTAAGCTTGGCTTAACTAAGCTGACCTTCAAATTTTGCCACGCTCTTTTAGTTAGGAGGAAAGGGTCCCAGTTTTGGGGAGGCTACACGCTGTATGCACATGCCCTGATATGCAAGTGTGTGTGGACTGTCTGCGTTTGGACATGAGTATGTCTGCCAAACCCTGTCAGTTTGACAATGAAGTGCTGTGATGCAATCACTTAGAGTCTTAGAGGATTGCTACTCGAAATGATGTGTAGAGGAACGCAGACCTAGGCCCTACAGGGATGGCCCGATGCTTTAAAATCATATCCCTCCTAGCCACTTAATCTCTTCTCTGACTCTGCACTCTCTCTCTCCCAGGACTTCACTGCTTGAATTTTAACCTAGTGTACCTACATTATGTTCCCACGCGCCTCACGGCGGTGGGTCTCGGTTGAGACCGGCAGTGCTGGCGCCGCACAGCCCAAAGATGACGTACGTACGTGCCGTGGTGGGCGGGCAGCGCTCAAGGCAGACAACGCACGCTGTGAGGCTTCTGTTTTAGACTGTAGCAGTAGAAATGTTGTCGCCGCTTTTGTTACTTTTTTTTTTTATTACATTCTTTTATTTGGGGTAATACAAAAAATAATCGTATTTACAAGATCAAAGGCTGTGACTAATCATCAGGACGGTATGTTGTAACAGGTCCGTTCCGTCTTGATCGTAACGAGGGTCACAATGCATTTACAAAGCCTTCAGACCTCCACCCTTAATTTAGCCGACTCGTTTTCATAACACTTTATGTTATGTGGTCTTATTCCAGGTTATTGAGCTGTGTATTCACCTATGGAAAGGTACAAGTACACGGTGTTACCGTATCAGAACTTATTACACAAGGGTGTTAACAATACCAAGTACAGAGTGATTAAGTGCGCACAATGCTTATCCATGGCTTCATAAACAGATTAACGCCATGGAACAATTAGCCAAGTATAAGTCAAAGTGTTTAATTGTTATCACTGCCAAACTGTTGGAAGCGGGCGTCCATGTTAGAATGCTGGGACACTCATGTGGAGTTCCCCCGGTGTCTCATTTGTGGGGTGTGTCCTGGTGTAATGTACTGTACTGTACTACTAAAGTTTGGCCTTCGTATCGTATACTAGAAAGGGTCCCCAAAATAGGAATGGTTTCACAGCCAGTGTGGAGAGGGCTGGACTGGTCAAGGACAACAGTGTGAAAAGTTGACCAGTCATTGGCTCCTGGGTGCTCTTGGGTGCTTAAGCTGTGTATTGGTGCTTTTTTTTTCTTTTTTCGGGGGGCCTCTGGGTTTTTCTGCTTTGGAGGACAGGCCAATGACTGACTGAATGAATGAAATTAGGAATATTTGACTGGGGCCTAGCCACAGACGGACCTAGCCACAGATATAGTTCCGCACATCATTTTAACTTGTCTTATTTTTTTTGTGTGTGGGGTGGGAGGGGGGAGTTAGTTTTCTTTGTTTGTCTGGGTCCATTGCAAAACTACGTCTTTACATTGTTGGATCGTGCATGTGGCTGTAGCTAAACACTGCCAGCCAAGAAAGGAAAAAAATGAAACCTAAACAAATCTCTCCCGAATTAGCTTCAGGTTAGGGGAGGTCTCTGCAGTCTCCAAGCGGTGTGTTACATGGCATGAATCTGAGTGTCCCATTTTAGCCATCCTCCCTCTTCATAGAGGAAGGGTAGAGGAGCCAGAGTGATGGTGCTCATCAGTTGAATGATTACTGCATTCAAGCTAGGAGGACTTCACCAAGGGTGGGTTTGAGTGAGAGAGGGAGAGAGAGAAGTACTGTAGGGGTGGGAAATTCATCCAAGAACGAAAAAAAGAAAAAAAAAATTCAGTAGATTTCCTTTTATCGTTTACTCTTCTTCACCAATACTTTTCACCAAAACTTGTACAGTAGTTGTACACACACACACACACAGCGCTTCTTTGTATGTTTCCATAAGTCTCTTCGACTGAGCTCGTTCCTTTTTATTACAGGTTATTAAAACATAATGCAACAACTTGTTATATAAAAATGGGATATTCACTTTAAAATGTCTCTTTTAAAATGTATTTTACTCTTAATTTCTCTCTCTCTCTCTCTCTCTCTCTCTCTCTGGCCTATTGTTTGTCCCTCCTGTTTGTATCTCCAGCACACATGCGGAGTTGATTGGCTATTTTGTGTGCTTTGGGAAAGAAAGGAAAAGAAAAACATGAATACTGTTGTTTTTCTCCCCCCGCCCTTTCAGTCATTACTTCTTATCCTTATTTCTGTTTGTTGTACCATGTCTGAGTAAAGGTTTTAATACTGTAACTTAACCTGGGCTGTCACTCATTCTTTCCTTTGTGGAGTCTTCTTCTTTCCTCTTCCAGAAATGGTCATGGTTTGAAACATTGCAAATGCATCAAGAAGACGATAGTACCTCATATCCTTTGATCATTATGTATTGTGCAATGAAAGGCAGCCTCCGTACACTCAAAACTGTGCAAAATCGGATTATTTCTATCTTTTTTTATATAGCAAGCTTTCGGTCATAGATGCTCTTCAGACATGACTCGCTGACCAGAAGCTTGTATATGAAAAATATATATATATGTGATTTCTCACATAGGACTGTCACAATATGACATTTCACATGACGATTAATTGTCACTCAAATAATTGGCGATTAACGATTTAATTGTGTTTTTGTCGTTGATAATTACATTTCTGTTGGCTTTTAGGCTTTGAAGTTGTACATGGTAGATATGACACATAAGACATAACCTAAATATACAAAGAAATTACTGACATATTTGACAACTTACTACTTAAAAAATAACTGATAGTGGAAATAAACGATCTACAAGCTCACAACGCGTCGCGATGCGACGCGTTGTGAGCTTTTAGATCTGCTATTTCCACTATTATCTATTCTTGTATAATATTACAAGAGGGACATAATGATTGATTGAATACGGTATTAGAAGTTCGCATTGGAAAAGCATAGACAGTGTGACAGTTCATATGGGGATAGGGTTAAACTTTGAGAGACAGCTACAATTCCAGTTAAATATACAGATCCATAAAAAAAGAAATATTGTGTAAAAGTAAATATTCTTGAAACATTTATATATTTCTTGAAACTTTCATATATTCTAGATACATTGCACATGCAATGAATTATTCTAAACCTTTTTTTTGTTGGCACACAGCTCATGAATATCAAAACTCCACTTTCAAAATATTACAATATTACACGAGACCAAGGATTTATAATTGAGAAATGTCAATCTTCTGAAGTCAGAGTTGCTTGACGTCCAATGGGAAGTTTCCTTTGTCAGTTATGATTTGGTATGGCATCTGCAATTTTTTTTTTTTGATTTTTTTTTTGATGGATCTGTAATACTATCAATGATCAGGTTATCAGAATAGTTTCCAAATGTCAATTCATTCTAGTTTACATTTGTGGTGTTGCTTCTCAAACACATTATTGCAAGTAGTTTCAGACAGGTAAAACACCAGCCGCTTATCCAGAGAAATGGAATGTACCAGTTTGGCTCTGTTTGCCTCCCTCCCTCCTCCATAGCAGTGGTTCTCAACCTGTGGGAACGGACCCCCAGGGGGGGTCCCCAAATTATTTTGGGGGGTCCCCAGAGGATTATAAGCTTTAATGTCAAACATTGTTCTCTCACTCTACACTACAGTAAACAAACCAACATACAGTCTAAGTGTACAGAGGGTATCTGCACTTTTCTAAAGTGACAGTTTAAGGACTTTTAATACCTCTAAAATAAAAAAGAAAACATTGGCCATATTGTCAAATATTAGAGGCAGACATTTTGAAAATAGACGATCTACATGCTCACAGTCACAACATATACTGTAGATCTGCTATTTTCAGAATAGAACCTTGTTAGACAAAATATAATTCCTCACCCTCGAACTCTTAGTGCTCGTCGGGGTGGGGGGGTCCCCAGTTAAAATATGATTATTTTGGGGGTGGAGAAGCACTACTCCATAGCAGCAGAGAGCCTGTTGGTACTCCACTGAGCTGACTCTCGTCCCGGCAGGACCCCCAGGCCCCGAGTGACTGCTGGCACCGCACTTACGCCTTCCATACACCAGAGGGAGCACCTTGCGCCTTTTGCCCACCAGGTTTTCAAGCTGTGGAGGAGCAACCCAGTGCTCTTCTCATCTCTCCCCAGTCTCCACCCCTCTCTGTGATTGCTCAACAGGGGGTGAGGTTGGTCCAGAACGCAGCCGGGTATCAACACCCATTCCCTCTGCTCTGCCCCACCCTCCTACTCCTCCTGTTTCTAAGATGAACCTGTAGCAGTAGAAATTGCTGAGCTGACAGTGGAGATGTGGGTGGAGATGAGGTTGACATGCCCTCTGCTGCTGGAGGTCTGGGTTGGTGGGGGGTGGGGGCTCAGGGACGTGCTGGGACAACTCCCGAACGGGCGGTTCATTCTCGGCCGGTCCAGGCCGGGGCCATTCGGAAAAAATGAAAGTGTTTGCACAAAAGTAAAAATGAAACTGTTTGCACAAATGTAGTGAAAACAGCAGATCTACAAGCACACAATGCCTCGCACCGTGAGGCGTTGTGTGTTAGTTTAAATCATTTTATAAATGATAAATAAAAAACAAACGGTTTTGGACATACAAGGTTTCCACCCAACAACAACAAAATATAGGCCTAATTCATGTAATTGGCCCAATGGCTTGTCACTTGTCATGATCTGAAATGGCAAATCTTTGAGTAGCAGCAGCGCTATAGACAGATCTCTCTCTATAGCGCGCAATGAGGGCCTCCCAACTCGTTTTCCCGGGCTGAATCAGGGGCCCAGCACGTCCCGGTGGGGGCTGGTCTCTGGTCAGCAATGGGCAGTCCTCTCTTTTTCAGTTTTTCTTGTCTCTTTCTACGACTCCTCTCTCTGCCTAATCACTGACTGTCTTTCTCTTCCCCTCCTTCCCTTTTTCTGTCATCTCTCGCGCTTATGCCCTTTTCTCTTGCTATCACACAGGTTAGCTCTCTTTCTTAGTGTCGCTCAGGTTATCTTTCCTCCTCCTCCCATACTTTGCAGCAGTAGCCTATGGGGCTTTTAAGCCGTGACATCATTTTGTAGGCAGAGGAGAACTCTGCCCCCAGAGCATTTTCTGTCCCTCGCTATTTCAACAGATCCGAGACAAAAATAACGACTAAAGTATAATTCTAACACTTTCCTTTCAACAACAAAGAGAAGAAAATGTGTAAATAGTAAAAATAGTAAAAAGATTCACGGAAACTGGGGGCTCCTCTGCCTACAAAATGATGTCATACTTAACAGCCCCATATCTTACAGCATGTCCCCTCCCCTAAAGTTAGCTGTCCATCCATTTCAGGTCCCCTGGCCAGAGCTGTGGCTAACATAAAAGACATGGAACTACACTGACTATTGGAACCCAGAATTAAACTAGAAGCAGTGCTCTACCGAGCCCAGGTCTCCACCAGGCCAGCCGTCCTGGTGGTGTTATAATAGGCCAATGTAAAAAGGGTGGCATGTGTTCTTGGCCAATCTTAGACCTTTCATGGCAATTGGACGCAAATTTGAAGTGGCATTTCTTCCTCTGCCTAGTGGGAATGTGCTTGCCAAATTTCACTAAGATTGCACAGTGTGTTCATGATTTAAGTCATTTTGTTTGAAACGGAGCAATCTTGCAAACTTTGGGAGCCAATTGTAGCCAATCAGGATGGAATATGGAAAATCCAACAGATCCATGTTGATCACATGACTGTAGAGATACTGTCTACCGATTTGCATGATTTGTGGACAAAATCTGTAGGAGTAGTGTACAGAAATGTGTTTTGCAAACATTGGCCTCATGGTGGCGCTAGAACCGGGCCATGTGAAAAATGTGGGGCAGAGGTTCTGAATTGGCATCCAGGGAGTGTGTGTGCTCAGTTTGGCAGCGACCAGGGCAACGGCGCCGGAGATTAGCTGGTAACAGACGGACGGACGGACGCACGAACGGACGGACGGACGGACGGACGGACGGACGGAGGGGAAAACATACTGTCCCCATGCCTTTCGGCTGGTGGAGACAATAATATAGTGTGTTTTCTGTATTTACTGTATGTTGGATACAGTTTATTTGTCTAAAAATGTTCTTAGTGCTCCTGAATGTTTTTAATCTTGTGGTTCTGAACTCGAGACCCAGTCGGGATGTTCCTTCCTCCGCGTCATCAGTGCCCATACCCTAGGACTAGGTGGAGTTTGCATGTTTCTTCTAGGGTAGGTACCCTCACAAAAAAGATGTAGTAATCCTGGTCTCTATACTGCCTCCCCCTGGTCAGCCAGAGGTCCTGATGGAGCGGAAAGGAACTGGTTGGAATAAAGTGTTCCTTCCACGCACTACGTCCTATACCGGGGAAGCTCCCCCCTGTCAGGTGAAAAAGAAGCGGCTTGGAATCCTCATGCATAGAAGGAAGCATGAGGTCAGTCCGTTGCTCTCCCCAGGTTGGCAGAGGGAGCGTAGCGCCCAGGATTAGGCATTGGCACGGTAACATGTCATTAGGTCGAACACCCTTTGGATTGACCACCAAACTCTAACCCAAACCCTAATCCTAACTTCAGTAAAACTATGCCTAACTCTAACCCTAAACCTAACCTCAGTAACCGGGACGCAGGTGATTATCTAACCTGCCGACGCTCGCCGGTGATTATCTAACCTGCCGACGCTGTTCGACCCAACGGGAGTTCGACCTATGGGGCAGTCCCCCATTGGCACTGGGTAAAAAAATAGTTTACAAAAACCATGAGATAAATAAAATTTAGGGAATGTGACAAAAACAAAGAACGAATTCAAGTCTCCATGGGGTGAGTAATTTTTGAGTGAACTATAACCTTTCTCAAAGTTTGATTGGTGATTGGCTTGATGAAATAAACTCATAAATAGCACTGCTCACTTCACACTATACAGTAGGTGTGATTTTTACATCATTTTTACATTGTCTTAATCATGGCCGTATTAAAAGGTTTTAACAAAAAAAAAAAACACTCCAGTGAGGCATGGCATTTTTTTTCTCTCTCTGTGTTCTGAGACCTATTGAGTCGCAATAGTCTGGCAGCCAACAGGCCTTTTTTGGCTTAAAGGGGAAGACCACCCATTTTCAATATTGATGTCATTAATATAACTTAGAGGAGTTGTGTGAAAAAAAAAAAAAGTTCCCCCCCTTCTGTGTTGCCTAGAACTGGAGGATTGATTTTGGGGTTTGTATTGTAAAGTACAACGGTGTGATGTCATCAAGTTGTACTTTACAATACAAACCCCAAAATCAATCCTCCAGTTCAAGGCAACACAGAAGGGGGGAAACTTTTTTTCTATTTCCACACAACTCCTCTAAGTTATATTAATGACATAGTTCAATATTGAAAATGGGTGGTCTTCCCCTTTAAGTAGGCCTATGACATTTAGTATGCCGCCTAAAATGTTGTCTATATATATACATTCATGAAACCACCTGCTGACCACCTGTCAGCATTGAGCATTTTTTATAGGGGTAAAGGTTTGGGCCCATTCACTTACTATACACTATACTATAAAGGAAATAAAATACCCCCAAAAAAGTAGCATGTGAGGGGTCAAACTTGAGGTTTTTAATTATTCTGAATCCATTGCAAGCATTTGTCTTGCATGAAAAACATTCCTTGGGCTAAAAACGCCCTTCACAAAATTGTGAAAAGTGATGACTCATCACTAAACCATAGTTTTGTGGGGCTGTTTCATACCAAATTTCATACCCCACATCAGGGGCAGCCAGACTACAATCTCCCCTCACCCCTAGGGTGAGGGGAGATCAGGGGCTGGGAGGAGAGGGGTGGCATTAATGGACTGTGACATCAAAGTTCAGGGGCCAATCACATCACTTTACTGAGCCTAATTATTCAGAAGAAACACTGAATGTTTTTTTGGGGTGTAATTGTGATGAAGACCCAAAATGTTATGCCATGAGACCTTTAAATATCGTGGCTGAAAATAGCCTCTGTGTCAAATTTTGGGGGAGAGGAAATGGATTCACAATTGAGCGGGGCCAGACCCATATTCGCCAAGGGCAAGTTTTTTTGCCCAGGCGGATTGGTCTGGTTCCAGGCAGGAGTCACCAGAAAAAAGGACGGGCGTTTTCATTGAATCTATCATGGTTAAACTGGAGTTTGTCATTACAATGGGTTAAGAGGGGGAAAATAAATATCAAATATTATACTGAATCAAACAATTCAAAAACTGTCCTGGGTGCTCCCAAAAGCTAGCCTGGCATTGCCAGACTAATGATGTGGATTCACTCACACATTCCTCCACAGTATCAGTCTGGACTTCTGCCCATAGGCAAAGAGCGTCATAAAGCAGAAAATGATCGGGCCAATCATAGGCGTTTTTTCACTGTTTTAGGGACTGCAGTTCAACACATTCACTGATTGGTCCGGTCATTTTCTGATTTCTCATACTCTCTGCCTATGGGCTGAAGTCCAGACTGATACTGTGGAGGAACGTGTAAGTGAATCCACATCAGTCTGGCAACGCCAGGCTACCCAAAAGCCTGATTAGACGATAAAATTACAATTCTTTTTAAGTGAAATATCCCTTTAATGTTACAAAATGCGTTACAAAATACAAATACAAATGTTAGTTATACGAACAAAATACTTTTTTAATACTGTGTTCTGTGTTATGGATGTCCATATATATTAGTGGTTCTACAATGTTTTAATGTCAAGTACCCACATAACTCACAAATGGAGCCAGGTGGACCCGTTCCATTAGTACACTCAGAATTACAGACCTAAAAGGGACCACTTTGAGAACCACTGTATAACTCTCTCTCTCTCTCTCTCTCTCTCTCTCTCTCTCTCTCTCTCTCTCTCTCTCTCTCTCTCTCTCTCTCTCTCTCTCTCTCTCTCTCTCTCTGATAATTATTTTCTCTTATACCAAAAATAATTTAACCCTCATAATAACACAGAAGGAAATGAACAGGTGATAAGCATGTGCAACTGTGGAAAGTGTGTGTGTAAATCCCGGAGCTACCAGCAGGGGGAGTGAGTACAATGACCACTCTGTAGAACCTCATGGGGTTTGGTAAAAGCCATGTCAGCAACACAGTGTATTTAGATAAGACCCTTCTAACCTCTGCTTCTTACAAGAACAAAAATGTCAGATAAGATAACTGCATTTGGTACATCTACATACGTCTTCGTCATAGAAGAATGAGTGTTTAATTTGACCTATGAGCTTGTAAATCTACCTGTACTATTTTAGAAAAATCGTATTTTGTGCAAATCTTTGAATAGTCTATATATATTTTAAATCTTTGCTTTTGGGGGTTCCTGGGACAAAATATTTTCAGATGGGTTAATCTCTCAGAGTGTAACAATATTACACTGACGTGTTTTATAGTGTGTGACTGAAGGCCTGTTGTGTCTACCTGCCTGTGTCTGTAACCTTGCTACTTGCTAGTGCTCTTTTAACACCTCACCGCTAAACGTCCTCTACCTCCCTTTATCTTCCTGTCTCTGTCATCCATCTTTTGACCTCTACGTTTGCCCTTCCGTCTCCCTTTTTTTAGTCCTCCCTCTCTCTCTCTCTCTCTCTCTCACACACACACACACACACACACACACACACACACACACACACTCTCTCACTCTCCTCGCCCTCCCTTTGTTCTATCTCTCACCCTCTTCGGCCCTCTGCATGTCTCTCTCGTCCCACTTTGCTTGTTCCCACGCCCCTTCCCTCACCTTCTCTCTCACTTCTCATTCTACTTTCTCTGTCACTTCTCATTCTACCTTCTCTCTCTCTGACTCTCTCGCTCTCGTCCTACCTCTTCATCCCATTCACACTCGCTTTCCCTCTGACCTTCTGTCTGTTACTGCCTTCTTTGCGTTGTCAAATCCTCACCATTCCATCTAACCCTGCCCCTCTCTCATCCTATACTAAGTTTCAATGTGCAGATTATTTATTTTTGAGCGGTGCTCCTGGAAGGCGCTAAGCTTCAGCATCTGGCATTGTCCGGGCTCTGAAGTGTGGCCTACATCTGGCCTACATCTTGGTACAAAGAGCTCAAAGTTTGTTGTACGCCCAGGGTCACATTGGCCATGCTTCGCGGGACCCTTAATGAGATTAACTCATAACCAGCACCGCTCACTGATCTTTATTTATGATTATACTGTTTAGACTGATGATGATGACTAGATTACTATTTCTACCTTGTGTTTATCTAAATTATCTTGCTTACTGTAAATCGCTTTGGATTAAGAGCGTCTGCTAAATGCCTAAATCTCTCTCTCTCTCTCTCTCTCTCTCTCTCATTGCCACTCTCACTCCATTGCATTTCCTGACCGGCCGCTCCATCCTCTTCTAGGTTGGTTTTACATAAAGACCACCTTTGATTCAGAGGAGGTTAAATTCCTCTCTCTGCCTCAGAGAAATGTCCAATCTCACCGGGTAGTGGTGGCTACGTGCCGTTGCAGAGCGCTGAATACATGAGCAGTGTTTGATGTCTTTTGCCGGCAGCTATTTGGTGGATGCTGCTGTGTGTGAGAGTAGTGCTCCACACACAGTAAACACACACGGACATGTGTGGATCCACACACACACACACACACACACACACACACACACACACACACACAGTGGTGGAAAAAGTAGTCAAATTGTATACTTATTGCTAGGGTTCAAAAGAATTCTATCGCACCAAAAAATATATATATATATATTTTAATGATGGGTTATCACTCCTTTATTGCTCCAATAGCATCTGACCCAATTAACTTTGTTTGAAACTATGTTCGGGGGTGGAGACGGTGGTGCAGTCGGTATAGCGCTGTTGCTTTACGGCTATAGAAGGTCCTGGGTTCAATTCCCACTGGGTGCGCTGGGGGCTCTCCTACATCAGTGCCCGATACTTAGTTGACGAATGGGCCATTCTGTGTGGAGTTTGCATGTTCTCCCTGTGTCTCCTGGGGTAGGTACCCTCACAAAAAACATGCCGTAATCCCGGTCTCTATACTGCCTCCCCCTGGCCAGCCTGATGGAGGGGAAAGGAACTGGTTGGAATAACGTGTTCCTTCCGTGTGCTACGTCCATCCGGGAAAACTCCCCCCTGTCAGGTGAAAAGAAGTGGCTAGGACTCCTCATGCTCTGAAGGAAGCTTATGAGGTCAGTCCGTTGCTCTCCCCAGGTTGGAAGAGGGAGAGTAGCGTCCAGAATTACATTAGACCAGGGGTCCCTTAGTTGAGAGAGAGATGAAACAGGGACCCCCACAATCTGTTAATAGATTCCATATAGTTTCATAATTTCACAGCACAATCATCAGTGTATTTTGGATGCATGTCAATTTGTGTTTTCAGATATTTAACCACTTGAACCGTCAATACTTAATAAACTTGACCTTTTACTCTGTACTTAGTCTGCTCTTTTCCCCCTCTATACCAAAGCTCTTTGCCGAAATTCTTTGGCTACAGTTCTCAGAATATGGACACTAGGGTTCAAGTTGTTAATATAAAAAGTATAAAAAGGATTGGAAGATTTTGAGGACCCCTGTAGTAACTCTGAGGACCCCATAGGGGTCCTGGACCCCCTGTTGAAGACCCCTGCATTTGACAAATAATTGACTGGGTAAAGAAATTGTGGGATAGAAATTTGAGATAAAAAAGGGAAGGGCTAGGTTATAACTTATCTTGTTAAGTTTACCTGCCTTTAGTTTAAACCTTTAAGATTGTATTTTGGAGCTCAAAAGCACAGCTTTTAAAACCACAGAAAAGCACCCTACGTTTTATGGAACTTGTTGTCTCCACGACAAGAGGAAAGGCAGTAAAGGCTTCCAAAAAATCTTTGGAAGCAGCCTGGGACAACATTTAGCAGAGCCAAACTACTGGTCACTTGTGTCGTTTCCCCGTGTTCTCTAGGCTGTAATGATACGCTGGGCCATGCCTGTAGACAAACCAGAGTACATTTAGCTGGCTGTGAGTGGAGCTAAATGTGGGAGAAATCTAGACATATAATTCTATAGTTCTGAATGCTGTTTCTGCTGCTTTATAATCAGAACATGACAGACACACAATTATAGACATATATGCTATGCAGTGTATATATACATATGCACAATATATTGCTGTATGTTTATTTTCCTTATTACCAAGTATGTGTGTCCGTCCTGCGAAGTGGGGGAAGCTCTCCATTCCGAAATATCGCCACTCCGACAGTGACTTCTTATTGTCAGAGTGGCAACACTTCCATAGAGGTTAGGGTTAGGGTAAGAGATAGGGTTAGTGTCGGAATGGAGACATGTCGGAAAGGAGACATGTCGGAATGGAGAGATGCACTCCTGCCGAAGCTTAGCCAATGCCAGGCTTTGCAGGACGGACATACGGATGGAAATTAAAAGGCATCGCTCACTTCACACTGGGTGTGATTTTTAAAAGAGTTGTAAGTGCACAAAATGTCACTCAATCCTTTAAGCTTGGTTCAGAGTTTATTATACATTTACAGCTTCAGCTATGGCCTGGGCTCATACCAAAAACTATTAAAAAAAACAGTTCTCCCTAACGCTATATTCCTCTACCTCCGCTCTGGCTTGGGAAAACCGGAAAGCCGCCTCGTCTGGTCCGAAAATAACAAAAACTGTTTCGCTACACACCAAACTAAAGGTATCAGTGGGGAGTTGAAAGCTTACTCTACTTAGTGGAATATTTTTCATTTCGCCCTAGAATGTATTTTAAGCGTGTGGTGGGGGCCCAGACTGTGTCCACTAAGTAGAGTAAGCTTTCAACTCCCCACTGATACCTTTGGTTTGGTGAGGGCCGAAACAGTTTTTGTTATTTTCGGACCAGATGAGACAGCTTTCCGGTTTTGCCAAGACAGAGCGGAGGTAGAGGAACATATCGTTAGGGAGAACTCCACTAACGCTATGGACCAGAGCTACTTGTCAGTTAGCACTCAGCACCAATTGGGATGGATTGAGGTATGTTAGACTATGACTAGCGCCATGTCCATGGGGTGGACTTGTACATCATGGCTGGGGATGTACTAGTTGGCTACATCCAGCCCCATTA
This sequence comes from Nannobrachium achirus, assembly GCF_963921795.1. Classification (NCBI taxonomy): domain Eukaryota; kingdom Metazoa; phylum Chordata; class Actinopteri; order Myctophiformes; family Myctophidae; genus Nannobrachium; species Nannobrachium achirus. The sequence goes on along the minus strand of NC_137819.1, from coordinate 39,428,328 downwards.
CGCTACAGAAACAGGAGATAGGCTCCTGACATAATATGGGCAACATTGGTCACAGTCACCCAGGCTAATTAAGAATACTAGAAGCTCGGCCGGGCGGGCGAGCGTCTAGCGACCTGGCCAACTCGGGAACAATGTAAATAGGGAATGAATGCCCCGCCCTTTAATGCAAACCCCATTATACCTGTTGTCATAGCCTGTGCCTGTGTCCATTTATGCCCATATATGGAGATATCTGTCTGTCTGCGTCCATGTTATGCCCATATATGGAGATCTCTGTATCTGTCTGTCTGTGTCCCTTTTGTGCCCATATATGGAGATCTCTGCCCTTCGGGCGGCCAAGCGTCTAGTCGCATACCTGCCTACTTAGTTTTATTATTATTATTATTATTATTGCCATGCTTTGCCTTATTGTATTGTTACTGCTTTTCTACTTTTTTGTGAAGCAATTGTGATGTTGTTTTTGTATATGTGAAGCACTTTGAGCTGCAGTCTGTATGAAAGGTGCTATATAAATAAAGTTTATTATTATTACCCTTATTACTCGGGAACGATGTAAATAGGGAATGAAAGCCCCACCCTTTAATGCAAACCCCATTATACCTGTTGTCATAGGACCCGTTTTGACCATCTGTTTGCCTGTGTCCATTTATGCCCATATATGGAGATATCATGCCCATATATGGAGATATCTGTCTGTCTGCGTCCATTTTATGCCCATATGGAGATCTCTGTATCTGTCTGTCTGTGTCCCTTATATGCCCATATATGGAGATCTCTTCCCTTCGGGCGGCCAATCGTAGTCGGGGACCGGCCTACTCGGGAACAATGTAAATAGGGAATGAATGCCCCGCCCTTTAATGCAAACCCGATTTATCTGTTTGCCTGTGTCCATTTATGCCCATATATGGAGATATATTTCTGTCTGCGTCCATTTTATGCCCATATAAGTCTCTGTATCTGTCTGTCTTCATCTTGAGCAATAATATGCAGCATGCTTGCTTTGCCAACCGTGGGGAATGATGCCCCTCCGGCTGTTAGGCGATCTCTGTAGAGTGCAAAGTACAGGAGTGATGTCAGAATGAGTCAGCAGAAGTGATGTCAGAATGCCCATATGGAGATATCTGTCTATCTGTGTCCATTTTATGCCCATACCATATATAGAGATCTCTGTATTTGTCTGTGCCATAAGACCCGTTTTGACCGCTTGCCTTTGTCCATTTATGACCATATATGGAGATATCATATATGGAGATCTCTGTATCTGTCTGTATGTGTCCTTTTATGCCCATATATGAATATCTCACTTTTTGTTTGTTTCTTCTTTAACACAGCGGGTGCCCAGAATTATTCAACTTTTAATTTGGTGGTGCTCATGGCAACCCGCTATTTTACCTACCTTTGAAGTACTGGCGAGAAAAGTAATCTGAGTAAATGTAATCCAAGCATGTCCTGTTTATTTCGCGAAAATCTTTTCTTTCAGTCAGGACCGTTTTTTATCAATTCTAAGCCACAGTGTTTGTGTTACGGCCGGTAGAAGAGGCCGCCGTTTTGAGAAAAAAAGAAAAAAGGAAAAGAATCCGGAGAAAACAGCATTTTTGTGCAGCCGCTAAACAGGAAGTCAACGAGACAGACAGCACGTCCGGGTGACGTAATTTCGCGCTGCATGTTGGGAAATGGAGTTTGTTTCACCACCGCGGTAGCCAAGTACAGTAGCTACAGTACAGTATAGTTTACTGTACAACACGTCAACGCGTCGTTGGGCACGACGCGTTGACGCGTTGAAACATCAAAGAGATTGGCGCGTGGGCACCACGTGGGCGTTTAATGTGTTAAGCAGAATACGCAGATGTCAGCAGCTAGATCTGTGACATCAGAACATGTCATACTGATGACATTCAATACGTAACCATGGTATTTGTTGTTGACTCATGTGGCGTTCGTGATGTCAGAGTCTTTTATGAAGTGATGTCACAATGAATCGGTTTCCTCCAAAACAGCCTGATGTCAACAATCAGCTCAGCATACGGTGATTCCGAACGTTTCGCGCCGGTTCGGGAAAACCACACATCGTGTCGGGTCGAGGCCGGGTACGGCACTCCGCGCTGCGGCGGGGAACGCGCGTGGCGGATCTGAAGCCCGTGGGACAAATGGTTCTCGAGAAACGCTGATTACATCTACGCATACACGCACGCACGTACGCTCACAGAGATTTGTCGCATTTATTGTAAGATGATAAAAATTGTCTTGCCATTTTATTTCTACTGAAAACGGGTTGTCGGGGCTTGGTTAATGTAATGTATCTCCACAGGTGGTGAATGGGCAGATTCACTTCTAGCGACCATCTTTGGATTGTCTTGTTGACAAATGATACATTTTGTACAATAATCTTCTTCTCCATAGGAAATGAACCCTGGCACGTTCAAACGTGTTTATAAATCTCCGCTTTACTCACGTGTGATCAAGCCTGGGAAACAAAGAGGTGGGGGCGCTGTGTGGCCATGGTGGTGTCTCCACAAGCCACCCACACTACAATGTTTACATCCAAGAGACTTACCACACCCTATACTCTTTCACATCAGCATTGTCTTGGCAGAATGATCATGGACAAGGCCTATGTGCAAGCTATATTCTTCCACAAACCGTATAGCTGAGACCATGCAAGGCCTGCAAATATAACTTCAGAAATACACCAACACTGCCACCATTTATTTTCAGGTATGTGATCATGAACTCAAAGAAAGCATTCAATTTGTAGTCTTCTACTCTATCATTCACTTATTCTGAGGGGGATGATGATGATCTGATAGGAAACTCAAAATCCCAAGTGAACAGTAACATTTCATAAGACGCATGATGGGACGATGGCAGAGAATTTTTTTTTTTAAAGTCAGTGATATGCAAGTCACTAACAATGTAAAGTCAATCATCAATATCCTTCAATGGAAATCAGTATTTGTGTTTCAAAGTTGAGAGGGGTGAAATACTGATATCCCTATGTCTATGTAATTTCAATGTGTCTTGTCCCCAAAGTCCCCTGAGAGTTTCTGTACACCTTCATGCTCCCTAAAATATGAACCCTATTCATTTTGATGACCCCATGGCCTCTCCTCTAGTCTAGTCCCTTCCTTGGGACAAAATGTTCAATTTCACACCAAAAATCTCAAGATCTATGTTATTTGTAGCTAAAGTACAGTAGAGTCGTGGGGCTTTTAGACTCGATATAGGCTAGTCTTGTTTTGTTTCACAGAAGTTTCGGGACAAACAGACAAAGACAGATGTAGGAGTGGTTAGCACCGCTCAAAAAGAATCAATCTCAATAATATGGTGTAATAAATCATTGCATAAATATAACATCTTAATGATATACCTCAACAGCCATAGTTACAATTTCAGGTTTACAAATACAGATATACTCGTCTACACAGACCAAGAAACAATTATGATACCAGACTAGTAAGATCATATACGTGTTGGTACCAGAATAGTGAAAAGAGCTTTATTTAATTTAATTTTATTAATAAATAATTTAGCAACAGAAGACAAGAAAACATCTCTACAGAATGTATAGGACGGACAACATTTCAGCTCATATCACATTTTGTTGGTGATTTGGGATTTGTGTGTCACCACCCCAAAGTTCAAGAGCCAGTCTATTATTGCACTGTCATCACGCGCTAAACTAGGGCGTGTGTGTGTGTGTGTGTGTGTGTGTGTGTGTGTGTGTGTGTGTGTGTGTGTGTGTGTGTGTGTGGTTGCACTAATGATACCTTGTCCCCGTGCCAGGAGAGAACGTGAGAGGGGGTGATGTATGTGACACAAGGGGAAATGGGGAGAGGAAAGGGACGAGCAAAGATTGCAAGAAGGAAAGGGAGGGTTATCCTTGTTATTCGATATCGTCACCGACTCACCGTTATTTACCCTTCTGACTCGGCTCTGTGTTTTGGTATTTTCAGTAATGGGCCGGATGTGAGTGAAACTGAAATCAAAACGGGTTTCTAGATGAAAAGCACTTTGGAGAGACACAGAGGGCAGAATGATCGTGGCCCATAATAAACATTCCGCAATAAGCGTGATTGTTTTTATTTTTGGTTTTCCTTGACCTTATTAACTCAGACCCTCTAGGGGTGTCTGTACTGGAGCTGTAGGCCCAAATGTTCTGGTTTTGCATTAAGAGATAATTTCGATTGATTAATTTGATTGATTGACTTTATTAGAAGGTTGCATATAGGAAAAGGTACAGTTCCCATTGACTACATTGATGTAGTTATCACCCAAATACCCAATTTACCTGGGAATGGCTAGCTGCCTGGTAGTTATAGTTACACATCCCTTATATGTTTGATGGCCACACCTGAACATGTGTCCACTGCAATAGGCCTTTGACCAAGAGACCCTGAAACCTTTTACCATCTTAGGGGAGCTGTTTTACCTTTTTACAACATGTAGTACAAGCTCTAGAGGCAAAAAAAAAAAACATGTCAAGTCAATAACGAGTAATGATGACGTTTCAGCGCAGAAGATGAGCGACCTCAGGGGCTGCTGCTGGGACCAGGGGATTCTATTTGGACACTGCCACACGTGGAAAGCAGATACACTGAGACAGTGACAGACGGGAGCCATAGCAACATGGGGCAAGGATTGATTTAGAACACTGGTCCCAGTCAGGACACACACCACTGCTTGTTTATCTCCAGATCGTTGACCTAACCCTGTTTTGTAAGGCCCCTGAGGTAGTAACAATAGCTTCTTTAACAGGAATGCATTAGAACCTATGTAGGAACTTTACAGAGCAGGTGGCTATACAGTATATGACTCACGACAAACTTTAAAATGCACAGTTCTTTTTTTAAACTATATTCAACCTGTGGAATTGGTCATGTTTCAGATTTGTTGAATGGAGCCAACTTGTTGCCTGGGAGCAAGCATTTGGATAAAGTTACTGCTTCTTGGATTGTGTTGTGATCACGTTATCAACCTGTCATCATGTCCCGTAGCAAACACGTCCATCCATGGACCATTGAAACCGAAACAGAAGTTGCTGCCGTGAACAGGATCAGCAGCAGCGCTCATATCCAGTTCTCACAGTGCTGAGGTGAGGTGAGAGGGACTCCGGTAGTCACTGGCGTATAGTGACTAAGTACATTTACTCAAGTACTGTACTTAAGTACAATTTTGAGATATTTTTTACTTTACCTTGAGTATTTCCAATTTTCAATGGCAGGCAAATATTGTACTTTTCACTCAACTACAATTATTTTAAAACTTTAGATACTAGTTAGGCTACTTTGTAGATTTTGATTATTCTTACAAAACATACATAACCCACTTCAGCCCTATGTACATTTTGGCCATTTGAAAATAGCCTGATCTACAAGCTCACAATGCATCGCGATATGATATCGATACCAATACTTTCGTAGGTAGACTCAAGTACATTTTTAATTAAACGTAGACATATGTTTACTTGTACCATGTCTACGTTGCTGTATTCATACTTTTACTTAAAGTAAAACATTTGAGTACTTTCTCCACCACTGGAGAGAGGGACACTGGAGGTAGCCTCGCTCGGCCGTCCGGGGTCAATGTGGAATGCGTCGGGGGAGAGGGAGGGAATGTACCACAGGGGTGTTGAGGAAGGGGGTGGGGCGGCTGCCCAAGGAAACGCTACGGGGGGAAACAGAGGGGTCTTTTGTACGACAGGAACCTGCAGAGACCAGGGCTCGCTCTCTCTCTCTCTCTCTCTCTCTCTCTCTCTCTCTGGGTACAGTGGACGAGTTAGAGGTAAACCTGGGAGGTGAGAGAGAGAGAAGGTGAAGAGATGCGAGTGAGTGAGGGAATTTTATCATTTAACTCTTTATTTACGCATGGAAATTTGACCGTGCGCAGATGCTCTTTCAAAGCAAAGCCTCCCTTCATCATCCTCATACAGGTGTATGCACATTGACAAGTTATAGATGCCTAGTTCTGCTGCAGTCCCCTAATTTAGGTTGACCAAATATTCAGCCCCTCAAACCAGGACCCTTAAGTCAATTCATCATGCAAGCGTGTGGCCATTCAATGCACATGTACACACCCTAGATCAGGGGTGCCCAAAAGGTAGATCGTGATCTACCAGTAGATCACCAAGGGTGTGCAGGTAGACCACATGACATGCCTCTAAAAATATATAATTCAAATATAAAATAGGCTATATGTCAATATGACATCAAGAAGGGCCTGTCAGTTCCCTTCATGGCTTCTAAAGTAGGCAAACCTCCAATGCAATACTTTGTTCAAGAGTTAGTAGCATTCCAAAGAACCCCAAAACCTACTGTACCACTTCCATACAGAATGGGATGAAGACATTTTCCCCAGTATTTCACATTTATTTCCCCCTAAAATGTAACGCCAGTGCTGCTATTCCAAAGCCTCCCTCAGGCCCTCAGCTAAAACATTTTGGATGGGTAGATCATGTTGAGCTAGTCATTTTAAAAGTAGATTTCACGTCACCTCTGCCCTAGATGCATACAGGCAACGAACGACTGATTGACAAACTTCAGCCTCACAGCATTGAAATCAGACTGGCAATGCATTTGTTCATGTTTTCTGATTAGGTGAGCAACGTCTATGCAACCACTGAAAACAACTATTATTATTTTAATTCTGGCAAAAAAAAAACAGGACAATTTCATAGTGAATGTTGAAAACCAGAACCTATTCGTGTTTTAGAGATACAGTATTTACCAGGACTCAGGACAGGACACACAGCTTGAAACCAGGACAATCCCGGCCAAACTGGGGCATCTGGTCACCCTATCCTGTACTACTGTAGCCTTCACATGGCCTAGCTTCCAAGGACACCTCCCAGTTGGTAGTACGTGTTTAATCACTTCCCACACCCATACTGTATGTTCACAGCCGGTTCAGGTATAGTCGAACAGGCAGCCATTGGGAGTTGGGTGACAAGGGTCAAAAGTCTCCTCGCTTTAAGTCTGCTTCTTCTTTGCCCTTTAAGTTCCCTCTCCACCCCGCACAGATGGTATGGCTGGAGAGGAGGCAGAGAATGTGAGAGCAGGAATGCAGAGGATGTTGACAAAGAGAGCATCAGACAGGAGCACACCGGAGGTGTAAGAGGAGGAAACCCAGAAAGTGTGAGACAACGAGAAAGTCTCACTTTCTGGACGAGAGTGTCTAAATAGATCTTGTTGCATCGCCTAGGGATACAGAGAATAAGGGGCTAGTCCCGTTTGGGCGGTGTAGCGATAAGGCGGTGCTGTACTAACAGGGGGAGCCTTTCCAACAGACTGTAAAGCACGCGATCTTCATCCCATTCATGCGTTTATCATGCGTTTATCGTGTTTATCGTGGCATAAATATAACGATTGCATTCACCACGGCTTCGTAACTCCCGCTCTTCACGGGCACTCGCGCCTGTGGCGCTCGGGCGCGAAGAGCAGGACCAAGGTCCGCTGGCCTTCGCGCCGCTTGCAATGTCGTGGACAATAACTGTGACATATAACCATTGTATTGCTCATCAGTACGGTAGGAGAGCCCGTTCGTACATTTGCCCCTGTTAGTCCACTTCGCCGTCACTACACCGCCCTATCGCTACACCGGCCAAACGGGATTTTCCCAGAATAAGATGCATTTGTTTTCTATTAAAACACAACTAAAGACCTTTCTGTTTGCTACTTTGCGCTGCCTTAGATTGAGTTACTTTGTTTTCCTTTATCTTCTGCACATCTGTATTTGTTTGTTTTTAATTGAGACCACAGGTCGCAGTTTACTATCAGATCAGAACTGTCACATCTTGTCCATGTCTGTCAGGACAGATGTCCGGACAGCCAGGTAACGCTTGTCTTTTTTGTTGATTGACTCTGTCATCACTGTGATGTCAGGGGAACCAATCCCTTTTATTGCCATATATGAAGATCCCTGTGATGCCACGGGAACCAAATCCCCAGACATGGCACGACCTCGCCCTTCACTGTGATGTCATGGGAACCAAATCCCTTTTATTGCATGTATGGAGATCCCTGTGATGCCAGGGGAAAGCATTTTATGTTTGCAAGTTGGGCTTCACTCCCTGTGTAGATCAATGGGAGCAACATGGTGGCACCAAAACTGTCAACACGCGGTCATGGACCAATTTCTACGGGTCACGACTCGAGTAAAAATCCCACATATATATTTAAAAAAACGAACAAACAAACAAACAAACATAAGACATTTCATACATTAAAAAAATAAGAAATAATTTAGTAGTCGTGAAAATAACCAAGTTACAAGTGCTAAAGAACCAGTGGAAATAGCTTTTTAGTCAGTCAGTCAATACCTGCATTAATTGTTCAGACAAAACCTTTAGAACATAAAAAAACACAAAGTCGCCGCTCTCAAAAACGCTTGCAAATATCTGTGAAATTACAGACACTTGTTTCATAGAAGCTTTTTCCCACAAATTCTTCATTGCACTTCGACGTCACCATTGTGGGGACAGTAGCCTACAAAAAGATGATTACACATTAGTACAAAAACAGCAACAAGCTTCTGTTGTGGTTTCTTTGTTCTAACGGGATGAAAGGAGAGAAGCGACAAAGTATGTGAAGCATCGAAGGCATGCAGTTGTGGTGTGTGTGTGTGTGTGTGTGTGTGTGTGTGTGTGTGTGTGTGTGTGTGTGTGTGTGTGTGTGTGTGTGTGTGTGTGTGTGTGTGTGTGTGCGCGCGCGCGCACGCCCGTGAGTGTGCATGTGTAGTGTGTGGTGGAGAGGTTAATGGTGGGTAGCGCCACACGGCTGGAACTGGAGACTCAGCTGGTCTTTGAGAGGTCACGGGGCAAGGTCACAGGGGGGAGGGGTCACTTTGACATTGGGGTGATGCTTCCCTATAGGCTTCCCTTCACACTCCTGATGAAAGTAGACCTTGTGAGAGCTCAGGAGAGCAGCCAGGAAGCTCCACCACCAGGACCTCCACACAACACTTACTGAACTGTGCACTTCCAAGCTGAGCTGATCAGGGTCTGTCGTGTAAATTAACTAAGTATATTTACTTAAGTAGAATAAGTACTATTATACTTAAGTACAAGTTTGATGTACTATACTGGAGTTTTTGGGGTTTTCTTGCGACCGTAAAGAGCAGTTTACTATGAAAACCGGCAGATCCTGTCCGCCCGTAGAATCGCGTAGATGGGTAACGTCTCAATGTCTATAGCTGACCATGTTGTGACATCACATTGTTGACTCAATTACCAAGCAATCATATATGGAGATCCCTGATGTCATCAATATTAAGCCCATATTTGGTAATGCCCATATATGGACGCTCCATATGGCTAAGACAGAATTCATTTGCAAACTAGAAGCAGTGCTCTTCCGAGCACAGGTCTCCACCAGGCCACACAAATCGGCCTGTTATAGCGCCACCATGAGGCTGATTTAAAAAATGTGGGGCAGAGGTTCTGAATTAGCATCCAGGGAGTGTGTGTGCTCAGTTTGGCAGCGATCGGGCCAACGGCGCCGGAGATTAGCTGGTAACAACCAGGCCACACAAATCGGCCTGTTATAGCGCCACCATGAGGCTGATTTGAAAAATGTGGGGCAGAGGTTCTAGATTGGCATCCAGGGAGTGTGTGTGCTCAGTTTGGCAGCGATCGGGCTAACGGTGACTGAGATTAGCTGCTCACAAACTGCGAGGACGCACGGACGCACGCACGGACGCACGGACGGACGGACGGACGGAGGGGAAAACATACTCTCCCTCAGCCTTCGGCTGGTGGAGACAATCAAGACTGCTGACTATCATCACCTGTGCATATCCATGAAGATCACAACACTGACCTCATCAAACCCTGGATATCAATACATGGAGATGACTGGATCATCACTTAGATCTCCATATATGGAGCTGACCTCTACATCTGATTCCCAGATGATGCCCTGTTAGACCCCTAAGTAACAAGGAATCTTGTGAAATTAAATGTTGTCAACCAATCATCAAAGACGATGGTACACGAAAGAAGAAGTAGACCAACCACATTAATAGAATCCCTTTTATGCCCATCAATATTAAGCCCATATCTGGTAATGCCCATATATGGACATATTAGGCCCTATATTTTTGTGACCGGATCATCACCTAGATCTCCATATATTGAGCTGGTCAATATCTATATCTGACCTCACGGACTCCATAATGGATATAGCTGACCTGTTCTGACATCACATTGATGACACGACCAGCTCAGCAGAAATATACATATATTGTGAGTGTATACTGTATATTATGTCATTGGTTCTCTAATTGGGGTCCGGCGACCCATAGGGGTCATTGAGGGAGTTCAAGGGGGTCCTCAGCCAAATGATAGTTAGGAACCAAAATAACTGGACTGGACTCTTAAGGGTTTGTAGCTCAGAGAATGTACAAATCTACATTTGTGCACTCTCAGTAAATTAACATTGATTTTACAATATAAATTGGGGTCTCAGAGATAGAAATGCCATTAAATGGGCTCCGAAGCCTCAAACTGGGGGTCCTTGTAATTAAAAAGTGTGTGAACCACTGCTGTATGTGACCATCCCAATCACGGAATTCACATTTCATTTTCAGTCTACAGAAGATGCATTGGAAATGTGAATTCCGCGACCGGGATGGTTTAGTGATTTCATCTAGACTAGAGCCAGGGTGTACAACACTCTTTTCTACTTTTTGAAATTGTGATTAACCACCTTCTATACTGTACATAGTTTATCGAAGTTCCCCAGGCCTCTAAACTATAGACACCGTCGTGTTTTCCCAGTGTGCTTGCCGAAAATTTCCAAATCTAACGGAGAGCTTGTAAATGTTGTGTTTGAATCAGGCTTCAGTGTCTGAGAGTCCATATATTCTTTTACAAAAAAATAGAAATACCTTGGAAGCTCACAATGCCCCCTCAAGCTATGAGCTTGTAGATCTGCTATTTTGAAACATTTTTGCAAATACATTCTTAACTCAAATCTTTGCTTCTGGGGGTCCCTGGAATAAACTATTTTGAGAAGGGGGTCGGTGGCCAAATGCATTATTTTGGGGGTCTTTGACAGTTTGATCGCCACTGATATAGCAACATGAAGTTTATCAGAAAACTCGGCCTCAGGTCTTGCTGTTGTTGCTGGGGATCCCTTGGAACCCCCTCAAGGACACCTTGGGGGTCCCTGGACCCCACTTTAAGAACCACTGGCCTAGAAGGTTATTGTGTTGACCTGCCTGGGAGTTACATGTACAGCATTCCATCCCAGCAGAGTGGGCCACCAGCATGAAAACTGTGTTAATATGAAGCTGTGTGAATGAGAAGTCAGGATATTTACATGCGGTAATGTTAAAGCACTGTGCAGTCCAGTGAGTGAGTGAGTGCTGAATAAGTAGTGTTTGCCTTTATTTATGGAATAAACAGTTATTCTGTGGTGCTGAGGATATAAATAATCAGTCTTGTCAAAGTCTGTATACTACAGTTACACCCAGTTCCTTCACTGGGTCAATCTATTCTAAAGCATCCCACTGCTGGTGGCCTGGAAGAAACTCCCCCATCCTCCTTCCATCCATCCATCCATCCATCCATCGCATAGCCGCGACCGCGGTTTTCCCGGTGAACCTAAGCACAACGGTGGGGGCCGATGGGCAAGGAGGGTCGCGAGCTTATGAGAAACAACTAAATAAGACCTTAAACCTGGCGAAAACAGTTGCGTGCATTAGCGCAAGATGACGATAAGGGAAAACATTAAATTAACTTCTGAAAAGCCTACTAGGCCTTAAAACCTGGCGAAAACAGTTGTGTGCATTAGCGCAAGATTAGATGATGATAAAGGAAATCATTAAATGGAAAACATTAAATTAACTTCTGAAAAGGCTTCTATGCCTACTAGTAAAACTAGTGGAATCGCGATCTTGCCACACATGAATAATTGTGGTTGTAAACAATAACACAGACAATATAAATCCTTAGTCTAATAATGGGAAGAAGGGGTTATCATCATGGCCCCAATTCCCCCAAATAACTTTTAAATATCTTGTAATTGGCGATGAGTCTCTTACGAAATCGGCAAGAGTGCCTCTCAATACATAAAGCTATATTATAACCTCTCCGTCATCGGCAATAGTCAGTGGTGTGTGTTCCCCACACTCCCACGCCCCCACCGTTGCGCTCAGTTTCACCGGGAAAACTACCGTGGTTCTCAACCTGTGGGTCGGGACCCCCAGGGGGGGTCCCCAAATTATTTTGAGGGGTCCCCAGATGATTACCTTAACGTGCAACATTGTTTTCTCACTCAACAGTAAACAAACCAACATAAAGTTTAAGTGTATAGAGGGTATAAATTATGCACATTTCTAAAGTGACAATTTAAGGACTTTTTAATACCTCTAACATGACAAATTAAACATTCGCCTAAATTGTCAAATATTGGAGGCAGAAATTGTGAAAATATTGTGTTACACACAATGTAATGCCTCAACTCTTAGTGCTCATCAGGGTGGTGGGTCCCCACTTAAAATTTGATTCTTTTTGGGGACCCGGCCTGAAAAGGTTGAGAACCACTGCTCTAACCAACCACAATTAGTTGCACTCTAACTAACTAACTAACTAACCCATTCTTATGGGTGCGGTATAGATCACATCTTCCATACCCTCTCTCTCACTCTGACCTCCTCCTACCACCACCACTGTCAGTCCTTCTCTATCTCCTACTCTTTCCCCTCTTCTGCAATCACCTACTGTAGTCCGCCCCTCTTTCTCTTCCTCACTCTCTTCATCAATGGCTCTCATTCATTCCTTCTCCCTCTGCATGCCTGCATGTGTACCCACTACCCACCCCCTCTCAGTCCCCCTTCCTCTCTCTCTCTCTCTCTCTCTCTCTCTCTCTCTCTCTCTCTCTCTCTCTCTCTCTGTCTCTCTCTCTCTCTCTCTTCATTCCTGTGATTTTTCCTGCCTGTACCTACGGTATCCAGGCCATCTCCCTCCCCTCCCTTCAGGTTTCCCTCACTCGCCCGCCCAGCCCCTTGCCACCTCCATGTGTCTCCTATCTCTCCTCTCCATCTCAGGGCTGACCTGCCTCTCATTTGGAGGGGAATTTGCAGGGATTCAGATTCCCATCTAGATTTGGTTATTACAAGCTTTTAAGCGAGATATTCGTTGCCATCTGTTACTTCCTTGAAGGCTTGCACTCAAAAAATTAGTGACAATAGTTACACTGGCAAATTGATTCACTACTGTCATGGGCATTATTTAAAGTTATCGTTTATTAGGTTACCGTAATCCCCCCAAAATACTTTTTTATAGATTACCCACCCCATGGATACTTGAATTCATGGATATTGTTTGTTTTTGTCGCATTCCTAAACCAATAATTGTATGACCAGCAGTGACACAAAGAGCCTGCGTTGGAAACACAAAGAGCCTCCTCAAATTATTGGCTTAGGAATGCAACAAAAATTAAAAGATATTCATGAATTCAGGTCTCCATGGGTTGAGTAATCGATAGAAAAAAAGTCGTTTTGGGGGTGAACTATCCCGCTTGTGCGTGCGTGTGTGCGTGAATGAAACATTAATTGGAACATTGTTGCTGCACGTGTCAAAACCAAATTCAAGCTAACCGGCTCACTTAGCCCCTCCCTCCCTCCCACAATTATATCACCAGTTCTACTAATGGCCATTTATTAGTGTGACTATTACAGGCTACATCTGGACAAATTAACTTTAATAGTGAGTGATTGTGTTAAATGGAGTGCATCCGAGCGATCTCGGAGACCTATATTTAACGCTGAGAGCCGTATGCTGCGCTCCAAGTAAGTCGAATGAATTTACGTAAAAGTGAATCATTTAGTGCTGCAACACGCATATATGCGCGCGTGCGCGCGCACACACACACACACACACACACGCACGCACTTGGGCCACATAAACGTGTCAAAATGTATCCGAAATGTTGAAATTTTTAACGGAACTCCCCCACCCCCAATGAAAACATAAAGGTGTGTATACATTGGACTGGACAGGTAGCACATGCCTCTCTTGATGTGTGTGTGTGTGTGTGTGTGTGTGTGTGTGTGCGTGTGTGCATGTGTTTCCGTACGCGTGTACATCCACCATAATGTACGTTAATGGTTGGCAACTAGGCACGCAAACTTCCTCTCTTGCCACACACATTGCAAGAAGCACACCTAGACACACATACCCTTTCTCTATGCAAGGGCCCCCCTCTCTCTCTCTCTCTCTCTCTCTCTCTCTCTCTCTCTCTCTCTCTCTCCTCTTCCCTCTCTATATGTTATTTTTCACCTTCTTTCTCTTCCTCCATCCCCCCATTCTTAGCCTCTCACCCCTTGTCCTCTCCATCCCCTCCTCCCCATCCTCCTCTCCAGGACTATTTTGAGGTATGTGGTTAGCTGGGTGTGTTCAGGTTGCTGAAGTCTAGATCACTGACCCATTCTACTCTTGAATTCCTTTTTATTACCTGACTGCAGTCCACATGCACTCCTCCTTCAGTCTCACCAGGCGCTACTACTGTAGATATTCAGTAAGGGGTGACATTATTATTCAAGTAACCACATTAATATCATGTTATCATCTAAATGAATCACATCGATTATTTGAATCATTTAGTAAATAATTGTTAGTTGCAGCCCTACAGTATATTCAATATCAATCACACATTTTGCCTCAAGTGTAGTGTCCGAAGTATCATCTGTTACAAGTGACTTATTAATTAACATCATCCACCCCCAAAGATCACATCTTTGGAACTTTGGCAACTGATGTCACAGGCTCGGCACATAGGTATGGCGTCTAAGAGACACATTGGAGCAATGCCTTTCCATGTGGATCTCGCCATCCTCATGATTCAAATTTGTATTTTATTTATCAAAATTACAACAGGTAGTTCCGACGAAGCAATCCGAACTTCTGCGCTGCCGATGGCACTCGCCTTCGGCTCGTGCCTGAGGCAATGCAGGCGTGCTGATATTCACAATAACACACACCCTCTCGTGTAATATTGCTTAAGTAACTAGTAGCCTTGCTCATAGCTACATTTTTAAAGTAACTTGCCTGGGATTGGCATGCAGACAAAATCAATAATCATCCATCCAATTGTTGATTTTGCTTGTATACTGTAAGTAGCCATGTAATAATCAGGTTAATGTACAGCAACGCAGATCATATTGGAAAATAAAGCTAGCCTGCAGGGGATTATTTTCCAATAATAGCCACTTTACTATGCATTATCTTCTATACTTAACGTCAATCCCATTCCACAAACTCCACTGTTTGTAGTGTTTGGAATATCAGCTCAACACTCCCTCTTTCTGTTTCCTCCCAGGCCATGGCCATGGCAGGCACCCCCCTCCTTCTGTGATCTATTTCAGTGTGCTGTGGCTAGCAGGGTGTGTTGCGAGGTTAGCTGCCCTGCCCTCTAAAATACAGACTTTTCAAGGAAGTCAGCAATATAATATGGTCCCGCTTTATTGTAATTACAAGGTTCCGCTTTTGGAAGGAGCGCAGAAAGAGAAAGATTGAGAGCGAGGGCAGTCCCTGGGCACTTGTTGCACTCTCCTCTCCAGCTGTTCTCTTGCACACGCACACACTCACGCGCACACACACACTCAGTCTCACACACAAAATACAAGGACCCTCTCACTAGTTAGAGAGGATTCAACCCTACATTGGCAACAAGTGCAGCAACAGGGTAATGACATCACAACCAATTAAAAGTCTAATGAACTGATTGGCTGAGTGTAGGAAATCTGTTCTGTGGGTGGCCTAGCCCTTGACAGAACCTCACCGCTGTAGAGAGAGCCTGGTGAGCTCTGGGATCTTAACGGCCCTCAAATTATCTGTCCCGACAAATTACACATTTTTATTAATTCCAAAAGCAGCTGACATAGAAGGTGAACTGCGTAATTGGTGGGTTGGCGTTGACCTTAAGGGAAACCTGTTCACCAGATTTCTTTCTGGCGTGGACAACCAAAGAGCATCTGCCCTTTTCACATTTTCTCATGTCAGGATATTTCAAACCACTGTAATGTTAACGTCCCCATACCAGGGAGAACATTCCGCTAAATGAGCCAATCTACAAGTGAGCTTGTAAATCAGCTATTTTTGGCATTTAGTAAGAACCAAAGTATAGAGTAGACTAGTATGGACACATGGGGGTAATGGGGTATATAAGGCTAAGTTAGCATCAGGCTTTACTTATTTTACTGTTTGAAGAGTATGAAGTCACTAAGTAAGACATGTAATTAGCTCTTGGTGGATGCTTACGTACAATTCCTCCACTTTGGAATATGTGGTATGTCCCTAATGTAGATACTCAGCAGATTATGAGGACTTTTACTACTGCTTATTTCTCCCCTGTATGTGGTTTAGGGGAGGAGGCAAATTGCAAAACGTGGGGTGAAACACCTCCTACATGAACACTGCCCTACAGAGGCAAACAGCAGTTTATATTTATTCTAGAGGAGATGTATTAGGGCTATTTGAGCATGAATATGGATATGGAAGCGTTTAGGATCGCAGACCAGGCTGTTCAAATATAATAGCTTCCAAAATGCTTTGGCAGCCACTCCTATTTTAACCAGTAACTCTCTATAGTCACAAAGTTTTAATTAGTTAAGACATCCACACAAACACATGCATGTGTGCACACACACACACACACACACACACACACACACACACACACACACACACACACACACACACACACACACACACACACACACACACACACACACACACACACACACACGAGAGAGCGCGCGCGCGCACACACACACACACACACACACACAGAATGTATGGGGTCCAGAAGAACCCAGCTCTCAAAACACTGGGTCCACTGTGTTGGGAAGTCTAAAATAAAAAACCCCAAACTAACCCACACCGAGGGAGAGTTTCCTGGACTTCCTAGTTTAGGACAAAGCTGTCCCCCCAGAGCAAAAATAACATCTTCTGTGGTGGAACTACAATAATGGGTTGGCGCGGAAAAGCAGTTAATAGCTACTGTAGGTATGCAGGCAGGCAGTTACTGTGTGTTTGTTATTGTTTTCAACATCGCACCAGACAAATTGTTTCTGTCCCGTCCTCCCTTATCTGTCTCCTTCTGCGTTTGTCTTCTCTTGTCCAGGGCTGTCTTGAGACTATAGTCCTTTCCTTTGCCTTTTTTATTTTATGTTCTCTTGGCCTGAGAATGGAAACAATCTTCAATTTCCAGACATGAAGTTACAGATGTTCATTTTGATTTTCAAATACTTATGATCTTCGGTAACTATACAAAAAGTGTGCCTTTCTTCTGATGCCTGCTGTGTAATTGGTGGATAAAGTAACTTAGTTGAAAAGGGTGCAGAGATCAGCATGGCAGCATGTCCCTTCTTTAATACTGTGCTTTATAGAAGGGCATCCTTGTACTCTCACTCTGATGAGAGGGCACTGCTTTTTAGCGTGAGATCTGGCCTCACGGACAGAACCTAAAAAAAGAGACTTTGGTACATCTAGCATGACCTGCTCCTCTGCACATAGGATTGCAGGCGACAGCAAATGAGCAGTCTGTTCCCTAAACAGAACAGAACACAGAGAGCAGGGTGCAGTCCAGCAGGACTTCTTCACTAACATGGTACTGCTGTTGCAAACCACAAGGTCTTATAAAACTAGCGAGGCGACCAAAATGGTGGAGTGACTGTCCTGTCACAGAGATCACTCTTGGTTCCATCCCGTCAACAGAGAGAGATTCTATGTTTTGTAACATGTATGAGTATATGAGTACACAAGAGAGTAACTTGTAGCATCAATAACAACAATAACATAAAAGACTTATTGTCTAGAATTACAAATAACAAAAAATAGTAAGGTAAATTATTCATATACTTTGAGATGCTTTAAAGGTGATGTGTGCACTGTGCATAGGTCCTACAGTACTTTTACATAATATGATTGATTGATTGAATACTTTATTAGACAGAAATGTAAACAGCAGGAGGTGGTACATTCAGACATTTGAGCTAAAAGGATAATACAAAAACGTCCTGGGGACTTGTTTCCATGATCATAAGAACCATTGCAATTATACTGAATGTCAAGTCTCCAGGTTTTCTTCAGTATACAGTATGTTAGACCTATGTGTACACTTATTTACTATAGGACACTATTAGGAGTCCAACTACTAGTGGTTCTCAAATGGTTTATTTGCAAGGACCCCCTTAACTCTGAGAGTGTACAAACTGGACCCTTATGGGACCATTTGGTTCCGTTTGAACACTCTTACAGACCTGTTATGGTCATTCAAGGCTAGCTGGTTATGTGTTTCTGGTAATATTATTATTAAGAAAAAAAAAATGTTGTCAAAGATTTCCACCACAAGCCAGTATGGCAATGAGCATTGACCCCCATGGCTTGGCCACGCTTACTCATGTTTGTATGTGCAGTCTTAAAGTGTAACATTTCAGCTGCTGCCAAAGTGAGGAAGACGGTGAACCTCATACCTGCTTGCTAAATTGTGATGAGGGCGTCAACTAAAGCCTCATTTATGTGTCATCTTGTATCTTTTCGTCAAGCAACACCCTTGCATGATGGAGTATAAATTAAGCTTAAGCGACAAAAATGTAAATATGGGACGAAAGAACAAGAGGTAGAAAATACCACATAATACAAATGCACGCCCCTCTCCTTTCCCATCTGAGAATCAAAGGCAGAAATAGAGGAAAGCAATGAAAGGGCGAGAAGGAGAGATGATTATAGTTAATTACTGCCTGCTGGCTCTGTGGCGTTCACAATCAAAGAAAGTGACTAACCATAGACTGTAGAGTACATTTAGAAAGACAGACAGCCGGGTATGTATATAATGGCTTTGAAATATAGAGGGTTTACTATAAGAGTTTATGACAGACAGGTGAGAACGTGAATGTCTGTCAAACGATGAAAGGAATATTGCCTTTTTTTTTTGGATGACTGAAATCTCTTTAGGTCGTCCTCAGACGAGCCCTCCGTCGTGCTTCCAGCTTCCATGACTGAATGTTATGCAGTAGATTCAACTTTCCATGTTTAAAACTTACATCTCACAACCAGTGTCAATGCAAGGTGCCAACCTGCTCATCGAGAGCAATTAAGGGTTCACACTACCGGGATCGACCTGGGAACCTTCTGGTTGCCAAGCGGCCACTCTACCCCTGAGCCACTGCCACTGTCACACACTGTATTGTCATGATCATATCACTGAATGCACAGCATAACTTCTACGCTGACATGTGCTGTCCTAGCTCCTAGTGCAATATTGAGCTCCTTTACTGAAGAATTGGAGACATTTGAGTGTGCATACATTAATCTCTATTTTCAGGGCCCCCCCCCCTATGTTCACACTCGCGCACAGCGTATGTGTGAAGATTTCTGCTTTTTCTTAGTTAAAAACGTGTGACTAAACAATAATTAATAGCATAATATAATGCAAATTGTTCCCTCAGCAGCATAATTTCATAATCGCTCCCTCAGCAGCATAATTTCAGTGTTACAGATTAGCGGGATGAATTTAACTCATCACAAATTGTCATTGCATGTGACACAGTTCGATGTCTTTTACTCACTCACAACATAATCACGATCATATCGGCAGGAAATGTTTTTGACAAAGTCAAAACACAAGAGTCTAAGGGATCAATACGTTTTAATATGGAGCAAATTACAAAATATACGCTAAAAGTCTGAAACAATACTATATCCATTTGCAGTGGTGTAAAGTAACTAAGTACACTTTGTCTATTTACAAGTCACGAGTAGCAGCCGCCTGAAGGCGACTTTTCATACCAATTTTGAAAGAGGCTAGAGATTTGCTCTCCTTTAAGGCTTGCGGAAGGGCGTTCCACATGTTGGTGGTATAGTAGGAGAACGAGTTTAGTGTTAAATCTACGTTGAACATGATTGGTGGAGCTGCCTCTGGTGTTGCGATCGTGGACATCCTTGACCTACGGTATGACCTTTAGGAAGTAGTTTGTCACATGGGTACATGGGTATCTTGGAGGTGTAGTGTATCTTGTACACCAGGCTCATTGCAAGATGCTGTACTATCAGCTACTTTGAGCCACCCCACACTTTCGTGGTGATGATCGTTAAGGTGGGCCTGAGGAGGAAGACCAAGCACAACCCTAATTAGTTTGTTCTGCCCCTGTTTGGAGATTTAACTTTAAGGCAACTGAGGCATCGCAATACCAAACGAGGATTCCGTAATAAATGAGGGGCCAATAATAGCACCTCCTAGTGTCTTTCGAGATTTAATATTGATCAGCGGAGCAACCCTTTGCAAGAAACAAATGTGTTGGTTGACTTTATTGATTACCCTTTTTTCACTGGATAGGTTAGCCTCCAGGATGCAACCCAGGTTTATGTGTTTTTTCTTGCTATCAGTGTCACCTATACTTTAATTGTGAAGTTCTCAACTTTGCTGAGTTTCTGAATAGATCCAAAGAGGATGCATTCAGTTTTACCTGGGTGAATTGAGAGTCTGTTGTCATTGAGCCAGGTGCAGATCATGTTTAGTTCACAGTTAAGGGCCTTTTCAACCTGCAATACGTCTCTGCCTGAGACTATAGGAGAGCCGAGTCATCCGCGAACAGAAACAGATTGCAGTCACAAGCAGATGACATGTCGTTTACGTATATTAAGAACAACAGTGGTCCTGGTATACTCCCTTGGGGGACTCCACAGTTTACTGGGGGGGGGGGGGGGGGTTCCGTTGACTTCCACCATCTGTTCCCTCCCCACCAAGTAAGAGTGCATCCATCTCACTGCTGTGCTGTCAAGACCGATAGCTTTGAGTTTATCAATCAGAATAGAGTGATCGACGGTGTCAAATGCTTCTGGAGATCCAGCATGACCGTGCCGCAATATTTGCCATCGTGAATCGCACGTTTGATGTAATCATTCAAATTCAAATTCAATTCAAATTCAAAACTAGTTAGTGTTCTTAGTTTGTGCCTAGTTTGCCTGAATGCCTTTGCAGAAAAGAACTTCCCTGTGTGTGTGTGTGTGTGTGTGTGAGTGTGTGTGTGTGAGTGTGTGTGTGTGTGTGTGTGTGTGTGTGTGTGTGTGTGTGTGTGTGTGTGTGAACATTTTGTTTCAATCATCCTGCCATCCCTCCATCTTTGGGCGCCATTAACAAGACATTAGAGATGTACAGGGAAGTTTATAGACCCTGTCTTTATTCTGAGCAATGAGGAGGAAAAAAAGAAGAACTAGAAGCAGAGCACAGGTCTCCACCAGGTCAGGTAGGTCCTGGTGGCGCAAAATGTGAAAAGGGTGCCATGCTGGTGGTGCAATGTGAAAAAAGTGGCATTTGTTCCTTGACCTAGTGGGAATATGCGTGCAGATTTTCTCTGTAATCACAAGCTGCGTTCATGATTTAAGTGATTTTGTTCAAAATGGACCAATCCTGCAAACTTTGGAAGCCAGTAGTGGCGTTTCCATAAACTTAATCGAATTGGGGAAGCGAATTATCAGAAATACGCATTAAGACAAAGCGAATTTAGCATGTTTCTATTTGCGGGTGTCATTCGAATTAGCGACGTTGCAAGAGTTGATCGGGCTGATTTTTTTCAGACCGAACCTGAGCACTGCACCGTCTGCACGTCTGCCTGCTGTCACTCGGTCGCTGTCTAGTAGTGGGAAGAAGGGATTATCAGTCATCATCATGGCCCCAAATAACTTTTAAATATATTACAATTGGCGACGAGTCTCTTACGAAATTGGCAAGAGTTCCTCTCAATACATAAAGCTACCGGTTCACCGGGAAAACCGCGGTCGCGTTGCTGTACAGTGGAAGTTTCAGCGTCCTCTGGAAGGTCAGGTGGCCGATCTGCAAGCTCACAACGCGGCGCGGAGACGTGGATGCGAGCTGCTGTGCCTGTGAGCTTGTAGATTGGGCACTTCAGGCACGCAACACCGTGGGATGAGGAAGGGTTCGCTCGCCACCGATGGCTTGAGGTGAAAACGGGAGGAATTTACACATGGTCCGTGTCACTCCGTGTGTAACAAACAACAGGTTTGTTTTGTGGGCTAACGCTATACCATGGACAAAGCGGCAGGGGAAATGGACCTAGAACGTCATACTTTATTCGAATGTATTGTCTGACCCGTTTCCATTCACTTTTGCGCATTTAGTTTATTCGATTAAGCCTCAAAATCCTCCTCCTCCAAGCGGATAATCTTTTTTGCGGATAATGAAAGTTTATTCGCATTCTGAAGTGTTTCCATAAAAACATTTTGCGACTAAGCCGTTAATGCGCAAAAAGTGGCTTTATGGAAACGCCACTAATGTTAGCCAATTATGATGGAATATGAAATATCGGACAGATCTGTGATCACATGACAATAGAGATACTTTGTAGTGATTTACATGATTTTTGGATAAACTCTCAAGGAATAATAGGAAAAAAATTGTTTTACATAAGTCGGCCTCCTGGTGGCGCTATAAAAGGCAGATATGAAAAAAGCAGGGCAAAGGTTTTTCCTTGGCCTCTAGGGAGTGCACATACAAAGTTGTACACTGATCAGTGGAGTTATAGGTAAAATCACGAATCGGCCTGTTATGGCGCCACCATGAGGCTGATTTGAAAATATTTGTGGCATGTATATTTGTGGCATGTATTCCTCTGCCTATTGGGAATGTGCATGCACAATTTCACCAAAATCGCACACTGCGTTCATGATTTCAGGCATTTTATTCAAAACTGACCAATCCTGCTAACTTTGGAAGCCAGTTTTAGCCAATCAGGATGGAATATGGAAAATCGGACAGATCCATGTCGATCACATGACTGTAGAGATACTGTCTACCGATTTGCGTGATTTTTGGACAAAATCTGTAGGAGTACTGGCAATAGTTAGTTTTGCAAAAAACGGCCTCCTGGTGGCGCTAGAACAGGCCCATGTGAAAAATGTGGGGCAGAGGTTCTGAATTGGTATCCAGGGAGTGTGTGTGCACAGTTTGGCAGCGACCGGGCCAACGGCGCCAGAGATTAGCTGGTAACGGACGGACGGACGGACGGACGGACACACGGACGGACGGACGGACGGACGGACAGGACAGGACAGGACAGGGGCGAAAACATATTCTCCCCCATGCCTTCGGCTGGTGGAGACAATTATAAAGGAATCTGCATGTCTGTCTGTTTCTGTCTGTCTCATCATAGGCCTACTGATTTGACTTGTTGCACCTGGGCTACCACTACCTCACAAAGCCACGTGGGGATAGCCAATCACTGCTGAGGATATACTCAAGTTTTTAAATTTGGGGGCGTGGCTACTAGCACGGACAGTGCACTGATTGGCCCTTCTCTCAATTTTTTGTGGACCCTGTGGTGCCCATAGAGTATAGGTGGTGCCACACAACTCTATGCTACCTGATCCATAATTTTTCACCTGGACAGAAAACGTCCCCTGACGGACAGATGGACCATGTGCCTCGTCATGATGGTTTAAAAAGCGAGCCTTTTCGTGCGGAGGGCGCAGCGCAGTGCCACGACCACTAAGATAAAGATAGCAAGTAAGAAATAACCAGGAAAAGTAGCAATATTAGCCAATTTCAGAACACGGAGAGTTTGAGTTTGAGGGAGCCATAGAAGTTGCCCTTGTTGAGGTTGTATGTATGTGCACTCTGTAGGCATTGCCTATATGCAACGTTAAATCACAGGCTTATCGAAGAAAGTCGCCATTGTTGAGCGTGAAGTGAATCAAAAAAGTTCTGTGCGCAATTGGTCCCTCGTACACGTATGCTACGTGTGCCCACTGTGCCGTGCGCGCAATTACGCACGGCCTCTCTCCCTCCCTCTTTCCTCCTTCCCCCTGCATGCATGGTCCCTCAGTCAGTCACTCTCTCTCTCTCCGCACACACACATACACACACACGCTATCTCACATTTGGTGGGAGAAAGTAAAGAGGGGGAGAGAGAAAGAGAGAGAAGGAGAGAGAGAGTGATTTCAACCAGGGTCTCTCTCTGCTCTCTCCGCTTTAGGCACTCATCCCGTCTGACTCAATGGGGCTCTAGCACTAGGGGTTCAAAGCGTTAAATAAAACATATTTATTCACCCCCATAACCCCATTTTTTAGTATTTAAAGTTTTGTACATAACATAGGTATAGGTAATTTATTAAAGGGAGCGTAACGTGAGAGAGGCGAGCACGTCTCCACAGAGGCGTGCCTTTTTTCTTTTTTGCCTCTCAGAGGGTTCGGTCTGTCGGATCTTTCTGTGAGAGGAGAGGAGGATACCGTCCACCGTACCTCCGTTTGCTGTCCATCCCGGCCGGTGAACTCACTGCATCAGTTACTATGGATATTCCAGTCTGCTTTCGGAAGAAGCGGAGGCCGTGGCGCGCCGTGGACTTTTCATCCTTCGCCTTGGTGACCGTTGCGCTCGCCCTGTGCCAAGCTGCCGTGGCCAGTGCAGGTAAGATAGATGATGGATTTGTCTTTGTTAATGACTTATGCAACACGATGTACATTTTAAATATTGTTTATTTTCCTTGTCTAAACAGAACAAATCCCTACATTCTTATCTTTGACTTGGATCTATAGGCTACTGTGCGCTCTTACGCACATTCCAAAGCTGCAGCTTGGCATTCCTTCGGCCACAGGGGACGCCTAGAAGTTAAT
Source organism: Nannobrachium achirus (assembly GCF_963921795.1). NCBI lineage: Eukaryota > Metazoa > Chordata > Actinopteri > Myctophiformes > Myctophidae > Nannobrachium > Nannobrachium achirus. The sequence continues at coordinate 39,403,699 of NC_137819.1, read as the reverse complement.
GTGACCGTGATGACAGTGGAAACGTTATTGCTAATTAAGAAAATATCAATCTTCTTTTTCAATTAGTTTTTTTCCTCGATATTTGTCTCTTTTCTTTGGCCAAGCTGTTATAACTCCCTAGAGGCCAACGTGATTGGAGCCAAGCTTATTGACAGGTGTCATGATATCCCCCAGTGGTTGATCGAACTCAGCTATTCCAGGAATTCAATTATAGGCCTACATGTTTTAATGTTTAGCTTTTATTGCCAATATAATTTCATTTACCCTCGTTTTCAACCGATTTGACAGGCCTATAGCTAATCCTGATTGTATGTTAGTTGTATGCTATGCATTAAAGGAGGCCTACCTACAGTGAGGGCTCTTGAGGGATACTTGATTTTCTGTTTACCAGTTTAGCCTGTGGCCCCCGCCCCTCCCCGACAGTTCTGATGACAGTTTTGGATAATATCATGGCATGTAGAATGTGACAATGATTAATGTTTTTTCTTTTCTTCTTCTTCTTCTTCTTTTTCTCCCCCGTTTTATTTAAAAACACAAACATGGCTTGTGGTGTGCTTATGTAGGCTAGGCTATAGTTGGGAGAACACAAAACTTCTATAATTCATTCATTTTACTTAAAAAACTCGAAGTTAAAAAAACATTTCAATTGATTTTTTATGGTTTAACAGTGCCAAAAGTAGCTACACCTTTCAATACAAATATCTTTTCAATATATTTGTATTTTATTGTGTACTTAGACTACTATATTATTCCGTTTTTATTTGTTTTAATGTAAATTTCCATGCACAGAACTATTTCCCACCAACACGACTTGCATTGTGTGTAGGCTATTTATATATGAACAGTGTGAGTGTGCATGCACATTCATTACCTGACCACTAGTTGTCCTCGTCTGGTTATTAATAACACAGGAATCATACAGGCTACCTGAGTGTCAAGTAGGATACAGTTATAGGTCTATATTTGCCGTTTTACTGATTACATTTTACATTATAGATGTTTGCCACAGTTTGGCAAAAGCCAATATGACTAATGGATACTTTTATTCCAATATGAGATAGTATACCAATCACCATTTGAATATTAAAATGTATTTAATTTTTAGATAGATAGCTGCCAACTGATTCTTTCATAACTATGCAGCATGCCATCAAAGTTAGACACCCCCCCCCCCTGCACACAATAACAACTTTCACATACAATTAATGAATGCCTTTTGAACGATTTGGTTAATGATTCAGGCACTCGAATATTTGCCTATTATTTTCTAGAACACCTAGGCTATACAAACATTGACCAAAATGTGTATTTGATTAAGACTAGTATAGAGAGACTCCCACTGTCTATTCACAATCAAATGTTTTATTTTTTCCTTCCTTTTTTATGATGGTTAATTATAATAATTTGGTGCATTCTCATTATGTTCTTTGGCTCCAGCACCATGTTTAGATCGCAGGAGGTGATTGTACGTTCCCGTGTGTATTTTGGAGACGGAAGCCTTTTTTTTCTTTTTTTTACCTTTTCTATGAATAGGTTATTATACAGTGGGAGCGCGCGCGCACCAGAGCTGAGCGCGCCGTCGGTCGCAGGAGAGCGCAAGCAAGCAAGGGGCTTGAGTTGAGTGAATGCGTTTAGTGTCTCCTCTCCTCGTCTATGCGCGCTTTGTATACACTTTTATGTTTGTCTATATGCGTGTGTGAGCTATGGATTTTTGTTCCCACCTGTTAAGGGTGTGGAAATGTATGCAGCATGAAAGTGAATGCTCCTCTGTCCGTCCAGCACCTTGGCTTGACGTGTTGTGTTTAGAATAAGATCTGAAATGATTAGAAATGGCGTGCGCTGGCAAAGGTGCTCGTTTTACCTTACAAAAACGCATTTCCAGCCCATGTACCTTGCGATAAAATCACAGCCCAAAGTAGCCTTATGCTCCAGTTTTCCCCTGGAAGCTGCTGTGTGTGCAGTGCGTCCCTGCGCACGGATACCCGCGTGCATGAGGACGCATCCTGTCAGTCCTGCCTTCTCATAATAACCTCTCCCAGGCAGTGAGCTGTGGCTCGTTTTCACACAGTAGTGGATGGCAATCATGGCCCTTTGACTCGAGCGTAAACTATAAAGCACCCCACCCAGCTAGTGAAAGACCGATTTAGAGAAAACTGTGGCCGCTTGAGAAAAATGCCCGCCTGTCCCCCCCCCTTTTTTTTGGTGTTTATTCTCTTTTCCCTGGGAAAATGAGACAACGAGAGAGGTGGCCCCTGTGCAGCCGCCGCTGCACATGAAAAGAGTGGTGGAAAGGGCCATGAAAGCGGGGTTTTGTTGCGATGAGGAGAAAATAGGGGCAATATTTTCTTGACATGGATGTTCCCCAACCTCATTTTCAAAGCGGAGTTCTTCTCAAAGGCCAGTCTGTCTCACTTCAGCTTAACATAACATACTCTCTCTCCCCACACTTATACCCTCCCTCCTCTCTCTCTCTCTCTCCCTCTCTCTCTCTCTCTCTCTCTCTCTCTCTCTCTCTCTCTCTCTCTCTCTCTCTCTCTCCCTCTTCCTCTGGGGTAGTGAATGGGCCTTCTATGTGGATCAGGCCAGCTCAGGCAGCTGTAGCCGCTGCACAGCATACCTGTGACTTTGCGTAAGTGTGTGGACATTTCTGTCAACTCCGATTGGGGGGTCGCATCATGTGATGAGACCAGGCAGGCCACTGATGGGTGTCCGGTATCCCTTTGATTTATTCCCTTCGCCTCCAGTGGCACTCTGGGCCTACAGTTACACTGAATACATTCACATCCTCACTCTCATAAAACTCTTTGTTTCACTATCTTGGTCGTCCTCTCTCAATTTCTTTGCTTCATCTGCCTCTCTGTTTTGACCTCATCTGTCTCTGGCTCACATTGTCCCTCCTCTCATTCTCATCTCCTTCTCTCATGCCCCCCCAACCCTAACCCTAACCGTCTCCGCTTTGGTGTCATACATGCACAAGTATACAGTCCAGTTTCTCCAGATTTTAACTAATTTACCAGTGTTTGATGCCATTATTGGCTCTGCACAATACAGCCCCATTATGTTAAAGCTATTCAGTACTATTTGTAACTTTCTGGTCCTCTCCCAATGGAGCAGCAGTATAACACCCTGGATTTAAACCCCAGTCTTCCGCATGGGAAACAAACATCCACCGCTCATTCAAGAGGAAATCATCCCTTGGTCAGGGAAGATATTGGGCTTGAGAGCTTCAGGTAGCGCTACCACCAGTAGGTGGCTCACCTAACACTGTGACCAGGGTCTACAAGTTCAGGGAGACCAACTGCCTCCACCTGCTGCATTCATGCTAGCAGCCTACTATAGACATTGGTTAAAACCACATAGTGGTTAAAATAACTTCCGGAAGGCAGCTTTGATTTAACACTGAGTTAAAATAACACTGGATTGTAATGTGTGAAAGCCAGCACTTTCAAAAAGGTTCAGCGTTTCCACATACAGTGTCCATACTATGTATAGACACCCCCTCTTACCCACAATATAGAAACCCACAGGCCACAATGGTGCCTGTTTAAAGGTCATCTTAGCATTATTGTCTGTGGACAGCAATGGCAGACAATGTGCACACTGACATGATGACTAATGAGCTGGTAAAATAACCACGTGCATACTCTCAGACGTGTGTGTATGTGCATTTGCGTGTTTGCGCTTTGCAGTGCAGAGTTTTCAGTGTGTAACCGTACCAGTGTAGCTGCTGGTCAACGTGGCCAGCATGATTGGACTAGACATGAACTCTACACTCAACAGTGCCGTCTAACCATGAAAGTACAATGCAAACTGTCTTACCATAATATCTTATACTATCTCATCTTATCACCCCATCCCGTCTCACAGGTGTACATTACATGTTTTGAGTTTAAAGCCACATTCCGGTTGTAGGGGTGAAATACACACACACACACACACACACACACACACACACACACACACACACACACACACACACACACACACACACACACACACACACACACACATTTGATAAACCTCTAAAAAAAGTACCATCTTTGGTGTAATGAAACGAAGATTGTGCTTGGCAGTTGGCACACATTTGCACTTGTGGGAAAGTCATCCCTAGAAGCCAAACGTTCATCAGAGATGCTAAAGCACTTCACTTATCGGCCATGCACCAGGGGGTGATATGAGGTCCCCTCGACCCATCAACATTCCCTCACAGCATGAAATTCCCCTCATAGACAAAACCACAAGCACAGGCCGATGCAAAGAACCACATGGCTAGACTGACAAGCACCCTCATCCCTCTTTGCCACAGCCACTGGTTGGTGTGTTAAGAAGAGAGATCATTCCGTCTCAGGAGAAGATAGCTCTGCCAGAGGGCTAGAGAGGAGAGCGTGCCAACTTTATAATGACAGAGTGTCTGTATAGAATTCTATTCCCAGTCGCTGTTATTTAGCTGCTGCTAGGAGGCCAGCATGGAGGTGGGTGTGGGAGGCCAGATGTGTTCTGCTGCAACATGCATGTATAATGTACAGTAAAGTACAGTAACAGCGCATCTCTTTTTTATAGACCTCAGAGTCTAGCCAAAGCAGCCCAGGGTTAGAAGACAGCACGTGCCAATACTGTAATACTAGGTTCATCTCAGCTTTTCCCCAGAGACAGCTCAGCTGGGTGGGGTCGGCCACGGCCACACAAGGAGAGGCACAGAACGTTTTAAAGTGTTTGAAAGTCATTTTACTAAAATGTGATTAGCAACTCATAGAAGGAGATGCTCATTGGAGCCCATATCCATGCATTAATGAGGAACATAAATCGGAATTTCTTCAACCACTTAGTTAACTGGAGCCCCCAGGGGGTCTAATAGGTCCCCTCCTTTTTCCCTCTAACCAAATTTCTTGGCAAAACAAACCCAGCTTATCTAGCTTGTAGATCTGCTATGTTTGCTGAATGTTCACCCCAGAATAGGGATGCCATAGGATTCATGTGTTATTATAATCACTCTTACAGTTAATGTACAGGAATTTGACTAGGTTTCACAGGCACACATTATGGATAATAATGCACTGCAAGGCATATGATAAACCTAACTATAATCACTCTACATAAAGCATTAGTAAAGTCGCCTTTTCAAGCAGGATCGGAGTGGAAGTGTATTAGTCGATACACCTCTTTTTTAGTCCTTGATTAAATTAAAACCAGGAGTACACAAGGACACTAGTTAAAGAAAAAAGAAAAGAAAAAACAACAACACCAGCAATAATGTACAGACACATTTCAAAGCAGCAGGTCTTCAACCATAGAGGTGTTAAAGAAAGAACATGTTGAGAAACCTTCTGAGATGGGGATTTCCTTGCTAAGAACAATTGAACCTTATAGTTTCATGATAGCATTTTGTCACTTGCAAGACTTTGACATAAGTAGTAGTAGTCTTTTCTGTAGTCCAGAAAGACTTGGAATAAGTGAGTATAGGTAGGAGGTTCGGTGCCTTGCTCAAAGACATGTTTGACAGTGGTCACATCTGTTGGCGAGCTCTTTCCCCGACTTTAGCTTTTCTATAATGGTGTTCCAGATGTAATTTATTTATAGATGCAGGTTTCTCCTATAATTCCGGAGGAATTCCTGAATCACTTAGAGGCCCAGAGGGGGGGCCAGTTGATGACAGTTGAGCCACTCCTCCCTGCCAGAGCCACATTTACCTCAGATGGCCGGGGATTCAATCTCCCCTCATCTCCATTGCAAAAGAATGTAAAAAGTATAGTGTGTGTGTGTGTGTCTGTGTGCTAAGTCACAGAGCAGAGGTGGGACCAATTGTGTTTGTATAAAGTATTAACCTCTGTGGCAGCCTGCAGGGCTTAAGTATAGTCATATACACCCCGTGGTGAAGAGTTACTATTTGCCTCAGACACTTTATTTGACTTAAGGACAGGGGTTCCCAGTGCGTCTCGTTGGCTCAGCTGGCCCGGTATACTCTCCCACACATGGGCTGCTCCGTGACATCATGGGTGTGAACCTGTGGTGCATGTCACCCCCTGTCTGTTTCCTGTCAGTCACCACCACCACTGTCCCACCACAGCACACAAGGCTTTAGATGATCCGTTTCATATCATGATAAAGTTGTGGAGTCAAACTGTGAGTCACAGTTTGCCTTTAATTTCTTTCAGTGACACCAGAGGCCTCATCCATCCTCCATATTTATTTTGCTCCCTCTGTTTCTGAGGTCATGTGGAGAGGCCGGCCTTGCAGTACCAGGGGTCTAGCCTAGCACAGCTAAACAATCCACCCATATTAAGTTAACACACGGTGGGGATGTAGTTAGTTAGCTGGATTAGTATATAGTCTGGATATGCCAGGTTAGCCTGGTATAACCAGCCTAGATACTAATGCAGCTATAACTAACAATTAACTGCAGTATCCTCTCCTTGTTTTAACAAGGGTGGATGGTATAGCTGAGCTAGGCTAATGCCAGGTTACCAGGGGTCAGCCTTATACCGGTAGTGGCATCACTAAAATAAAACAATTTACCCACAAGGGTCCATCTTTAAACTCTTAAGAGTTAAATTAACGCTCCACATTATTTTGTAGGGTCAATGGAGAAGTCAGTAATCCTAGAGTTTATGGGAACTAAATATAGTTCATGATCGGATTGGTTGTCAGCTCAAATCTGTCTGGGATGGAAGTGTGTATGCAAAAGGTGAATGGGAAACTCCAGCACCTACTCTTGTGTACTGTCATCATCCCTTTGAGCAGAGCACCAGTCAGTCGCCACAGCGGGCAGCAGTTCCAGACAGTGTGGTCGCACTGGGCAGCTCCCAGGTGCGAGTGGGTGGAACTGGGTGTGAAGCAGGACGTTGCAGTCAAAGAGCGTCTGTGCTCACTGCAGCCATGGAAGTACTGAGTGTACCCGCTAGTTGAGCCCCCCATGTGTTCATATACACAGTAACTCTCAGTGGCGTAAAGTAACTAAGTACATTTAACACTTAATTAATTTTGAGGTATTTGTACTTTACTTTGTGTATTTCCAATTTCCAAAACTTTTACTTCTACTCCACTACATCTCGGATCCAAATATTGTACTTTTACTCCGCTACATCTATTTGAAAACTTTAGTTACTAGTTACTTTACAGATATAAATTATAATTTATAAAACATACATAAACCACTTTAGCCCTATTTTAAAGGCTATTTGAAAATGGCCAATCTACAAGCTCACGCCTCATGGTGTGACACGTTGTAAGCTTGTAGATCTGCTATTTTCTAACATTTTAGTACTTTTACTTTTGGTACTAAGTAAATTTATCATTACCAAGTACCATTCTGAACACAGGCCTTTTACTTGTAACAGAGTAGGCCTATTTCTACATTGCAGTATTGCTACTTTTACTTAAGTAAAACGTGCCTACTTTTTTCACCACTAGTAACTCTAACTCCACAAATGTCCACAAAATTAATGTCTACAAATGTGACCAAATGGTCCCTTGTGGGTCCATTTGGTCACATTTGTGGACTCTCAGAGTCACAGATGGATAAATTACAGCACATTATCCACCCTCAGCCTCCATCATATTGAAACCGCATGCCATTCCAGGACATTACACGCTGGCAATGCCACCGTGGCACAGACCCAGGCTGGTACGGTACCACGTAGAATACAGCGTTGTGTGAATCACTTTGGCACGGCGGCACATGTTGGCAGCAGTGGCGGCGCGTCCCAACCGAAAGGGGAACGCAGTATAGAGGGAAAACCACATGAGACGGCCTTAGCAGTGCTCCTCTGACCGTCAATGACAGAGTGGTTTAGGGAGACGCGACCGGGCCTCCAGAAGAACCACACGAAACCCATGCTGTGCCGGTGGGCTCGGTTCCCACTGGGCGTTAGCCTCTCTACATACAGTACATAGCCTAATGCATACCCAAGCGCTGTCTCAGCTATCTCAGATATCTCAGCTGTCTCTGCTGCAGCATATTGTAGCTGTCCATCTTCATGAAAGAGAAACCACGACATTAAAGTAGTTCACCCCAAAAAATACTTATTTCCTTTTATGCCTTTATTGGAGTGTCCGCCACTGATCTCTGTGAATGCGGAAAACCACAGACTAAACACATCATTGATGAATGCCCAATCTTCATGGAGTCGGTGTCCTCATTGAACTGGATGAGGATACCTCTCCAACACAAACAAACAAACGAACGATGAATTTATTGATAGGACAGTAGACTGACAGGAAATGGGGAGAGAGATGGGGAGTGACACTAGGCAAAGGGGTCGGGATTTGAACCCGCAACACGCTGTCAGGCTCGTATTGCAGCCTAGGGTGCAAAAAAAGGAATTACTTATTTTCTATCAATTGCACACGCCATGAAACCTTAAGTTGCATTCACATAGATTTTTTAGTTTCTGTCACATTCCTGAGCCAATAATTTGATGACCGGGACATAGGAGACTCAGTAGGAGTCTCTTTGAGTCTCCTATACCGGTCAAATTGCGACAAAAACAAAGAAATCAAGATTAATTCAAGGCTTCATGGGGTATATAATTGGTAGAAAATAAGTCATTATTTTAGGTGATCTACTCCTTTAAGTAGACTCCAGTGACTGGGATGAACTGAGAGTAAAGTCCAGCTGTTCCAATTAACACTGGAAGTGTAAAGCTTACCCGGTAACTTTAACTTTTCTGTGCAATGCTGTGGTACAGAAGGCCTTGAAGACTGTCATTAAAACATTTATAGTGCAGCAGGGTTTCTCAACCAGAGGGTGGGGACCCAAAAGTGGTCCGGCTGATTTCCTAGCAAGGTCACAGAGGAGGAGCAATTTCCAATTTACAGCTTATGGTTGTGTGTACTTTAAATATGTTATTTAGTGTACTGATCCTTGACCAACACAACATTTGGACTGGAGTTTGAAACCTGTTGTGCATGCTGCTTGCTTGCATTTCTACTATTGACATGTATGTTTGCCTACCATTTTGTACTTGATGTTGCTAAATATTTAGCGGCCCAAAATCTTATTGTCATCATCATTATATTTTCCTCAGTCATGCATGTCGATTGAACAACTACATTCAGAGTGTGTGACTACAGTATGTGCTGAGTGGTATTTCTCTGTACATTCCTAGTTTCAGTCTAAAAGAATAGAAATACATGGAACCACTGTGAATCCATCAGCTTTTCCTCTAGCATCCGAACCATGTTCATCGATAGGCTCTCCCTTTAGTTGAAAATCACAAAAGCAGACCCTGTGTATTGGTGCATGTTTTGCTATCCATAGCTTTCCGTAGTTTAAAATGTACATGATGGTCTCCACCACATTAGCAGGTGCAGCATTATTTCAATCCAAATCCACATAAATAAGTTCCATTTCAAAATGTGTTTTACAGTGTGGGTAGCTATGATGGATTTTCTGTGTGTGTGTGTGTGTGTGTGTGTGTGTGTGTGTGTGTGTGTGTGTGTGTGTGTGTGTGTGTGTGTGTGTGTGTGTGTGTGTGTGTGTGTGTACATCTACTTACATTACCGGACATTATAAATAAATCGTAACTATAGAGCGTGATGCTGGAAATTACAACTTGCAGCGAGCGCTGCGCATACAAGCACCCGCCTAGCCATCATGGTCAGCTGGCAGACTGCAGTGGAGAGAGATGGCCAAACAGAGGCACAGAACCAGTAATTGAGGATAAACTTGGTTTTGTTTTGTCGTGCATTCGTTTTCATCCCGAATAGCTTTGGAGGTCTTTGATGTTCTTCTCATTCAGCATTCTGAAGGTTTTGGTTTGTGTTATTTTTTCACATTGCCTGCATCTCACATTGTACTCTAGCTCTCACATCCTGTGTTCCAAAACCTCTCTTCCTTTTTTCGTGGAAAAGGGCTATTATCCTTGCAGGGTGAAGTATTAAGGTTTTATTCAGACATCCACGACAGCAGAAAAAGTGTGCGCATCACAGCGGAACAAAGTGGGCACAGCTCAGCCTCCTGTACCCGGCTCCACCTTGAGAACTCCAACACTCTGCTCTCTGTTCGGTGTCCTCCTCAGTTCTCTCCCGAACCACCAGAAAGCAATCTCAAAAGTGTTCCTCCTCACACTCAGAGATAGAAGGCTTTTTGTAAGACGCTATTGTAATATTCTATCATGTAAACAAGAACATTACACAAATGGAAAGGGCTGCAAATAGGAATAAACTGAAAGCTGTCCCCGCATGACCAGCAGCAGTTAGTGGTCCTGTTACTGGAGTCTGTTATACTGGCCTATACGTACTGTAAGTGGAGGGACATTTGTTTTACATTGAATGTCTCCTATTAACCACCTAAACCCTACAGTATTTGCTTCACTGAAAGTAGACAATCGACAATCTCCACCATTATGAGTTTCTAGACCTATTATTGTGCTAGATACCTAATGTACTACCTTGCCCATGTAACTTTTACTGCTGTGCTGTCTCTGGCGCTGCATTTCCCCCAGGGGATCAATATAGGCATCCGCTTATTATGACATGCCCAGAATAGGGATGCAGGGAATGTTGCTATCACACCTTCTCTCTCTCTCCCTTCCGTATACTATTGCCACCATCACTGATGCACAGTAAAATGTTGTAGGAACATTGTAGAAAAGCACCCACAAGGTCCATTGCACCAACTCATTTCTCTAGTCTTAACAGTTGATTCTCCCTTGTCTCCCCCTCCTTGCACCGTGTCGGTAACAATGTCTGTGTTGTGTAAAGGTGAGAGGTGAGGGGTCGTGGTGTCAGCTGGAGTGTGTGTCCGGTATTTGGCACCGTTGTATTGGAACGCCGCTGGGAAAGAAGAAAGGATAGAAAGCAAACACACACACACACACACACACACACACACACACACACACACACATACACACACACACACACACACACACACACACACACACACACACAAAGTACACAGAGTGAAGGGCGTCTAATGGCTCCAAGTCCAGGGGTCATGCAGGGAAATGAGGGGTGACCACAGGGGTGACGTGAGCATCACTGTAGTAGGATCACTACTGGACTTGATTAATGTTGGACAGGCAGACATTATGACAAAAGACTGCAGTGACAGTCCCAGGCATAGACTATGGCATGTGTGTGTGTGTGTGTGTGTGTGTGTGTGTGTGTGTGTGTGTGTGTGTGTGTGTGTGTGTGTGTGTGTGTGTGTGTGTGTGTGTGTGTGTGAGAGAGAGCATTCTCTTACACAGTACACACAGTAAAATCATCACTGTATAATTGCGGGTCCGTTTGGTTCCATTTGTACCCTCTCTGAGTTAAATTATACAGTGAGGACTTTATTGCGTATATTTAACTATATACATTAAATCAATGTGGATTGATTGATTGCTTGATTGAACACTTTATTAGCAGTTTGCATCGGAAAAGCACAGGACAGTACTGTAGTTCAGATACAAGGTCTACTAATAGGATTTAAACCCAAGAGAGCACTGTGAATTGTTTACATTGGGGTCCTTTGTGCTCAATTCATTGAGTGCGTGTGTGTACAGTATGTGTGTCTAGTCCTGTATACCTGCTATAGTTGATGTGTTTATCCAGATGCCAGCGCTCCGTAGCTCCAGCAGAGTGTGATGTGAACAGGCAACAGGCCCGTGCTGTTTACCCAGCCAGTGTTTAGACAGCAGGAGCTGTTTGTGGCTCCATGTTTGTCTGTGGTCCGCTAAGACGTTACACAGCCAGGCTCTGCATGCTTGCTTGAAGCCGAGATGGGCAGAGAATGTTAAAGAGGCAGGGGCTGAAATTTCCAAAAGTGCCTTTTGGTGAAACTATTGAAAATAGCAGACAGACCTCCAAGCTCACAACGTGTCGTGCTGCGACGCGTTGTGAGCTTGGAGGTCGGCTATTTTCAGTACTTGATACCGCACTCAATTCTAGGTCAATTCTTTCAACATAAGATGCTGCATTCAAGATCATGAGGCAATTCTCTTGAACGCTGCCTTCAGGTATGGCATGGAAAGAGGGCACTTGCATTTCTTTCACCACAGTAAAAACTGCATTCTTGACGAGTAAAAGGGCAGGGGCTCAAGCCCCCTTTGATGTCTATGTGTACACATGCCTGGACACTGTGGTTCACTGTGTAGAGAGAGATCACCGGTCTGCAGCGCTGCCATTGTTTGTCTTTTGAGGGTGTGTGTGTCTATGTCCCAATACGCGGTCAACCATGTGTGTGTGTGTGTTTCTCGCGTTGTGTAGAGCACCGCGTGAACATATAGCATTCAGACATGTGACACGTGTGTGTGACGCGCAATTATGTGTTTGTCGTCCGAAGTTTGAATGTTGACCTTTAAAGTTTAAAAGCGTATTAGTTTGTTTGTGTGTACTGATTTGTTCTCAGTGTAGTATGCACATTATGTGTGCTATTGTTGTTGTATTTGCTGTATTCTCGTTTACTTGGCTGTAGATTTTATCATTATTTGTTATAGGCTAATGTTTTTTGTGGTTAGTGTCTGCCCTGAGATTGGGATGTTGGGATTCAATTCCCCAGCCGGGTCATACTAAAGACTATGGAACCCAATGCCTCCCTGCTTGGTACTCAGCATCAAGGGTTGGATTGGGGGTAAGGCCCTGCGACATACTAGCGTCATGTCCAGGGGGTGTACTTGCACTGTGCACATCATGGCTGGAGGATTTTCACGCTACAGAAACAGGAGATAGGCTCCTGCCCTGAGGGCCACATGGCTCTGCAAGGCTTACTTATTACTCTTGAACGAGTAGCCTTTGGCTTAAAGATGTCCTTATAAAAACTCAAACTCACATGAGCAGGCCTATAGTGTGTGTGTGTGTGTGTGTGTGTGTGTGTGTGTGTGTGTGTGTGTGTGTTACGTGCGTGCGTGCGTGCGTGCGTGCGTGCGTGTGTGTCTCCTTGTTCCTATGCATGTCTTTGAAGGCTTCAAAATTACTCTGGTCTCAATGGTCCCATCTGTCTGTCAACAACTGAACTATAGCTACTCCATCTAGTGGTGGCTGAGGAGAACAGCAGCAATTGAAAAACAATCAATTAAGGAGATTGTTTTGTCACAGGTTCGTTTCACCTGGGTGTAACTTCAAGGATCACATTTTATATCGGTTTGTGTGTATGGTTGTCTGTAGTTGCTATTAAACACTAGGGTGTATGAGTTAAGGGTTGCCCCTCAACTCGTACAGTAGCACCCTGCATCTGGGGGACACCACTAAGCAGAACCGTATGTACTTGCTCAATGGCACACTGTGGTTGGTAATAGTGAGGAAGGGGTGAAGGTCTTTTAGCCTCGCACGCTGGTGCTGGTCTTCCCCGGCACCTCATTTTCAGGGCAACCAGTGTGTAATTGGCTGGTGTTTATATATCAAAGGACAACGCCCATCTGTAAGCAATTAAGGTAAGGAAAAAATACAGATGTGGGGAAACAGAGAGAGAGAGAGAGAGGGGTTGGGGGGGAGACTACAGTACAGAGTGCAAAGAGAGGGAGCTTGTACCATGTGGCGATGTTATCTTTGCGGGTGTGTTTTGTCGTTTTCTTGCATGTCGTTCTCTCTGGTTCGTTCTTCTTTCTTCTCCTGGGGGCCTCTGAGCCAGCCGAGGCAGGAAGGGCCCGGTCAGCCTATGTGGGGGCCGGCCGGGCCAGGCACAGAGCCGGGGAACAGAGGGGTACATTGTATTGGAGGTGGGGTGGGGGGGTCGGGGGGGACCCCACATAGATGCAATCTGATCCAGGACCCCCCCCACACCCCACCCCTCCTTGACACCACTGTTTACTGTCATCATACCTACCTAGACTGTCCACATTGGACCTCCCTACTTCTCTCTCAATTCAACTCAATTCAATCTCCCTCTCGCTATAAACCTCTCCCTTACCTGTCTCCACCTCTCGCTCTCTCCATACTGGAATCTCCTCTTTAAAACCACCCCAACACGCATGCACGAAGGCACACACGCACACGGACACGCACTCCCCTCTCTCTCTTACTCACTCTCTCACCTGTACCTTTCCTCCTTTTCTCTGCCTCACTTTTTCTGGACTTCTCCCCTCTCTAACTTTCTCTGTCTGTCTCTCTCTGCCTCTCTATTTCTTCTCTCTCTCTCTATCTCTCTCTCTCTCTCTCTCTAAAGGTTTCCTGTGTAAATAAGCTGAAAAGCTTACTAGGATCTCCTTTTAGTTGACCTTGTACCAGGGAACTGTACCATCATGAAACTGTACGTTTTTCTATGCAAACTTATAATAAAGTCTTCGATCAATCAATCAATCAATCAATCAATAAATCTCTCTCTCTCTCTCTCTCTCTACCTCTCTCTCTCTCTCTCTCTCTCTCTCTCTCTCTCTACCTCTCTCTCTCTCTCTCTCTCTCTTTCTCTCTCTCTCTCTCTCTCTCTCTCTCTGAGTCTTTCTATTACTTTATGTTTTGATCTCACATTATTTTCGTCTCTGTTTCCTTCTTGTTAGCATTCCCGGTCCCCTTGAGGACCTGTTTGAAGTTGCTTCCTGTTTTGGCGAGTCAGCAGCATAGCATTATGTTATCATTCACGCTCTCCTCCTCCTCCATCTCTCTCTCTTCTCCTCTCTCTGCTCCCTAAATCGTTCCCTCTCTCCTCCTCTCTACCAGTCTGCAGTCTCTCCATCTCCTCTTTCCCAGCGTTCCCAATTACTTCATTTCCCCTTTCACCCTCTTAACCTTTACTTGTCTTCGTTACACCTCCCCCCCCCCCCCACACACACGCTCAACGTCTCTCCTCCACTTCCTCCTCTGTCACAGTGTGACGTTAATGGCCGACGGTCGAGTGTCTCTGAGTCAACATTAACGCGCCATTTGTGCCCCCCGCATAAATATTGCTGTCTGCCGGGCTGCCGGCCCAACTGTTAACAGTAACACTGGGCGTCAACCTAAACACGCGGTCCGCCGCTCGGTTTTGAACACGGGTCCTTTTACATCATTGTGTTGTGAATAACTGACGCTTTGTAAATGCTTTGTGAGTGGTATGGTAACCGGAACGCTCTCCCCCCGCGGTTCTTGTATTCACTTTACTGAGGTTAAGGTTAGGAGTAAACTACAGTAGTTTTACTTTACGTTTAGGAGTACCTGGTGGTGACTGTTCTGAGGTCGCCTGGATTTGACCTGGGGCAAGCGTCTTTTGGGTGAGCGTTGTTGTATTCAGTGGTATGCCAGAGAGTAAAGGAAGTGGGTCAGTGTCTTTCACCTGAGGACACTTTGCCCAGACTGAACCTTTGACCTGTACTGTCCTGTCTGCTATACAGTTACCCTCTAAGCACCTCCTAGGCAACCCTTCTGCTTGAGGGAAACCACACCATAACAATGCTTTGCTTCACCTGTTGCTTACAAAAGAACCTTGAAAACATTTGTTCTTTTAAGCAATAAAACATGAATTGCAATTTTAGAAAGAAGTTATGAATGCATGGAAGTCATTCTTAGTGTCAGAGGTGTTCATATTTTCGGAATATTCTGAAGGCTTTGAGACATTGTACTTAATTGAAATATGATACTGACCTTTCCTGTTTTGGGGTTCACTGAGTTCATGAAACAGTGAGTGATTTAGTTATGGTACACAGTACAACCCTGAGTCTTAATTATTCTATCTTATACCCTACAGTATGTGTAACATTTTAGGAAGCTCTCCCTACTCATTAGCATTTTTGCCTTCAATCGCTGCATAGTTGGGGCTACAGGCTATGGGATTTGTAGCTATTGGTTGTTTGTTGGTTGTTAGGGAGAAATCACGACTGATTGGTGGAAGGGCTCTGGGCCTGGGGTCTCAGAAATCAGGAAGAAAATGTAAGTTTTGACGCAGACATACCAAAATTAGGAGACGAGACAAATTCTTTCTTATGCTTTTTTAAATAATCCTGGACCTCATGTTGCATTGCCAGTCTTGTCTTGTGTTTTCAACAGTCACGTCCCCCCAGTCATCTCGTTAGCCAATCGTGTCGTTTTCCCTACTAATTCTGGTCCCGCCCACTCCAGTTATACCTCTTGTTTGTCTGTGTCCGATGTTAACCTGTTTGTAGAAATAAACATGGATACAATCTCCTGAGCCCGGGTTCAGTACAGTGGATCTCAACTCCAGTGCTGTTTTCTAACTAAACTAATGTAGCGTGAGTGCAATCAAGAAGTACTGTAGAGTACGTGTTGATAATCATCACTACTTAAACTTGTTGTAGTGTGCTTTATACCCAGTATGCAAAGCCCATGCAGACATAATCCCATAATTCCCCCTATAAATCTCTGGCTCTTTATAGAACCTGGAAATTAT
The DNA here is from genome assembly GCF_963921795.1 of Nannobrachium achirus. Taxonomy (NCBI): domain Eukaryota; kingdom Metazoa; phylum Chordata; class Actinopteri; order Myctophiformes; family Myctophidae; genus Nannobrachium; species Nannobrachium achirus. The sequence goes on along the minus strand of NC_137819.1, from coordinate 39,387,459 downwards.
AGCTTGTTAAATGTGGCCTGTAAATGAAAAATGAAAATAAACTTTGTAATTTCATAAGCTCCATGGCAGCAGATCTGGGTCGCAGTCCTGTCACCACTACCGTGGCCTTTTTCCAAGGCTGTGTTTGAGTGCCACCACAAGTTTATTGTAACACGTGCCAGAGTGAATGCCTATAAATAATATTTAATGGGCTGCTAACAGCAGAAAGAGCTATTAGTCAGACCCACCCCAAACACAGAATGTTTGAGACCAGAGCAGTTCAAGAAGAGTGTCATGCTGCACAACTTCTTAAACTGGGTGTCATTTGAAAAATATTTGTATTTAAAAAGAAAAACATTTTAAAGAACATTAATTCTTATAGTAGCTCTCGCTCAATATCCTCAGCTCTGACAAGGTTCACAAGGCTCACAACGCATCACGTTGTGGCGCGCAGTGAGTTTGTAGATGGGATATTTGGGAATGTTCCCCCCACAATAGGGATGCTGGGGTTTAAGTTGTTAAATGCCAAGTATTATAGGCTAGTTATTTTCAACAGATATTCTCTCAAGTTGTCCTTGTGACATATTGTATTTTAGGGGTAAGGATTTACATATTTGTCATAAATGTAAGGTACTGTAAAGAATGTAATTCAGGGGTGCTGTGAATGAAAAGGTTCTTTTTAAAATGTTTGAGACCCACTGATCTTGGCAAGAGCTGAATTTCTGCCTTACTTTGACACAGTGTGGTAAAGTAACTAATTACATTTACTTAAGTACTGTACTTAAGTACAATTCTGAGGTATATTTATACTTTACTTTAGTATTTCCGATTTCCAATACTCTTACTTCTACTCCACCACAATTATTTGAAAACTTTAGTTACTATCTACTTTGCAGAACTTTGTAGATCTGCTAGTTTTAAACATTTTAGTACATTTTGATGACAACACTTTCATACTTTTACTCAAGTATATTTTGAATTCCTGATTTTTACTTGTACAGAGTATTTCTACATTGCAGTATTGATACTTTTACTTAAGTAAATCATGTTGAGTACTTTTTCCCATCACTGCTTTGCCTTATTGTGGAGATCTCAATGTTTTTTCTAAATGCCACTCTAACCTGTCCCCCAGCTGACCTGCAGGGGGTGTCACTGAGCAACACCCATCAATGTTTTGGATGAAAGTACAGTATATTTTACACTGCACATTCTTAGGCCATATCTATCCCTAACCAAATAACATGGCTTTGTGTCCTTAAAGTCTAATTTATGCCATGGTTTGCACGGTGACTCCTTTTCAAAAAGCTAGCTTTAATTTAAGCTATATTTTAGGTCCAAGTTCTAGAACTCTATTAATAACCCATCAATAAGCAATTTAATGGCTGACCTTTAGTCAGTTAGATGATGTTCATTCATTGGTCAGCTGATACTGTAGCTCTGGGCTAAGTTGTAAAACTCTTTGCTGTTCATTGGTGAGTGGGTACACACAGTCAAATCCAGAGTTTTAATTTAACTCAGAAGAGTAGTTAAATTAACACTCTGGATTTCACACTATATCAGTATGTGTTGTTCACATAAATTAGGGCTTTTAGATTGGGGACTTACTATTGGGAATTAATGTGACGCTGTTGTGCAAACAGACAACATATGACAACATTAGTTTGGAATTTATTTAAAATCAGGTCACACTGCACCACACTCCCCTCAGCTGTCAGCAGACCTATTATGGTAGCCGAGTGCCGGTCTTAAACACTGTTGGTACCATAGTGATCTGCTGTTGGGCCTAGGCAGGGAACGGAACCCCTAACCATGGCAGTGTTCTACCCACTGAGCTGTCTCTCAGTCCAGACTGTGGGCTGAGAGGTGAACTGTCTGGCCTCCGTGTGTGAAAGGGGAGGCAGGGTGAGGGTCTAAGACTGGCATTGTGCTTTGTCCATCTTGTGTGTGTGTGTGTGTGTGTGTGTGTGTGTGTGTGTGTGTGTGTGTGTGTGTGTGTGTGTGTGTGTGTGTGTGTGTGTGTGTGTGTGTGTGTGTGTGTGCGAGGCTGTGGGTGTGGGTGTGCGTGTGGCAAACTGACATCCATGCTTGCACATAGGACTTGTATGCGTGCCCATGACATGTGCGTGCATACTACACATGCACTCGCACGCACATCGGATGAAAATGTGAAATGCTTTTGTGTTTACAGACCGACGTTCATTGATCTGAGTCAGCAGTATCACAGCAATGACAGCCGGTTGTTCTGTTTGCTCTATTTGAATCCGGCTCTCATTTAAACTGAGGTCCACTGTTCTCTCTCTGTTGGTGTAGAAGAGGTGGTCTGGAAGAGGGCCAGTTTTCTACCAACACAGTGCATCTTTTCACATATCATACATACTGTAAAACCTAAAGAAATGGCAGAACACCAGCACATACTGTAACACCTTCCCTGCACGAAGGAGGTGCAACACATGCAGTTTGTCTAGATGTGATCTATACGAATTATGCTTACTTTAGTATGGCCGAATAACTTTTTGGAATAGAACAGAGCATTAGTAAAGCAAAGCTATCCCTGTCTGTCTGTCTGTCTGTCTGTCTGTCTGTCTGTCTGTCTGTCTGTCTGTATCCCCCCTCTGACTATTTCTATCACTCTGCCTTAAGTGCCTTTACTTTGCTCTTTCACTTCTCTTTCATTCAATAAACTTGAATTCATGGAGTTTATTCCCATAACCTGTCAGATCCAGTGGATGTGTTTCATCAGAGCCAGACCAACATATCGGTTTGGCCGAATATATCAGCCATTATTTTACTTTTATGACAGGATTATCTGGATTATCTGCAATTAGGCTGCTGATGTGTCCCGCATTTTAACTACTTCAATTGTATCTTCCATTTTGGTTCATATCGTTATAGGCAAAAGGAAATAAAAGAAAATCATCAGAAAGATGAACAAGCTCACACTTATTTTTAGCTGTGCCTGCCACTCACAATATGTACTTACTTTGTGTGTTTGTATCAACATTGAATGTGTATGTAGCACGAAATCACCAGCTGCAGCAATCCAGCGGTGCTGTTGAGCAGCCTTGGGGCACTGCTTACTTCACAATGGGTGTGATTTTATTTTTGCTAATTGATTAGATTTATTTCTTTTTGACATAATATCACTCAAAGCATCCGTAATCGGCGGTCTGGGACTCTCCAAAAATCAGGATCGTCATCGGACCCAAAGATCTGGCATCAGTCGTCGAGCTCTAGTCAATGTCTTTGTGTCTCCCTCTTTATCTGCTGTAAGTTAAAGTCTCTCTCTCTCTCTCTCTCCCTGTCAGACCCAGTGGATGTGTTGAAGGCACTGCAGGTGCCCTCCCTTCCAGAAGGGGTCAGGAAAGTGCCCGGCTTCTGTACCTCCCGTCGCCATGGAAACCCCGACCACGCCTACCGCATCACCAAGAAGGCCCAGATCTCCGCCCCCACCAAGCAACTCTTCTCAGGTACAGTTAGGAGCTCTACCTATAGGGCTGCAACTCTTCTCAGGTGCAGTTGTCCTCAACCTTTTCAGGCCGCGACCCCCAAAAGAATCATATTTTAACTGGGGACCCCCCCACGCCTGCCCTGACGAGCAATAAAAGTTGAAGCATTGCATTTTGTATAAGGCGGTTCTATTGTGAAAATAGCAGATCTACATGCTCACAACGACTCACAACGCCTCGCAACGCATGTAGATCGTCTATTTTACGATTTCTGCCTCTAATATTTGACAATTTGTCATTTTAGAGGTATTAAAAAGTCCTTAAATTGTCACTTTAGAAATGTGCATATACCCTCTATGAGTCTATACACTTAAACTTCATGTTGGATTGTTTACTGTCGAGTGAGAAAACAATGTTTCACATTAAGTGAATCCTCTGGGGACCCCCCAAAATAATTTGGGGACCCCCCTGGGTTGAGACCTACAGGTTGAGAACCTATAGGGCTGCAATGTTGGTATGTTATTATGTGAAAAATAAAATAAAATAAATATATATGTAGTGAAAATAGTAGATATACAAGCTCACAATGGGTTGTAAGTTTGTAGATCAGCTATTAAAAATTCATGACACCGTTGTGCGACAAAGTAGAAAATAGGGCTTTAATGGTTAATCGACTCTTTGAACATATATTAAAAAAGAAATTAAATAAAAATAGGTAATTGTTAGAATAATCGATAGTAGCATTCCTAAACATAACGGCTACTCAGAGGCTGTAAGGTCATTCACTCTGCTTTCTTGACTAAATATTTGTGGGCACACATGAAAACTTAGCTCTACAAATTGAGTTGCATGCATTTGGATTTCTAAGCATTAGCATTGATTTTCTCCAAAGTGATTAAACGTTGTGTGCCTTCCATTGACACTAAATTTTTGTGCTCTTGCTAAATTTGAGTTTAAGACTTGTGAATTCTGGTGTGCACAAGGGCATAAAACTAAAGTAGAGGCTTACATGCGTCAACATAAAGATAGCATACAGAATATAGGAAACAAAATGATTAAAATGATTAAAGTGTGAATGATTGATATGTACTTGGGATGATGGTCTCATACTGAACGCAGGCTTCCAAATTCACGTTAAGCGATGAATTCCTATGGACATGAAAAGCTTTCATTATCATTACAACCATGACTGGTTGCTATTTACGTTAGCGTTAATTCTCATCTGGGAACTCAACTTTCACAAGAGTTAAGTGGCCGAGGTAGTTATGCACTCGTGTGTAGAAGTATAATTATGTGTTGTGAAAGCGAGAGAGCTCAGCTACGCAAATGAGTTGGAAAGAGCCAAAACAAATTAAGTCGAAACCACTGTCTGACACCCTGGAGCACGGGGCGAGGGGAGAAGGTAACATTTATGTGGGCTGTGAAGAAATCCTAAAAAGTCATTGCTCGTTTCAGCTCATTTTGTGGAATTTCCTTCTGAAAACGGCACACACCTGTTATTACAGTTTATCTACAGCACAGCACTTATCATTTCTGCATCCATGGCTTCATTTAGGCCTGCATTCTTCTAGCCACAATCCATTTATACAACTTAAATCTATTGCTGTGATGGCGTTAAGAGCATAACTAATCTATGTATCTACTGTATATATCTATCTGTCAGTCAGTCTATCTGTCTGTCTGTGTATCTCGTTTTATTCTCTCTTTCTCTCTCTCTCTCTCTCTCTCTCTCTCTCTCTCTCTCTCTCAAAACAAACAAACAATAGGCCTATTCTGTATTGCGCAAACAAACAATAGACGCTGAAACTGTACAAATGAATTGTGTCCTCCCATCGTCTCCACTCTCTTCCTGTCTCCATGTTGTTTTGTTTTCCAGAGAGCTCTTCCATCAAGGCCTTGATGAAAGTCCAGAAATGTGTCAAGATCCTGTTCTTAGTTAGAGCCCGATCCATGTATCGGTCTGGGAGATATATTGGCCAGTATTTCCCCTTTTGACAACATCGGTATTGGTGATTATCCAAATTTTCAAAGATACAAGATCTACACGCTCTCAACGTATCTTAATGTGACCCCGTTGTGACCTTATAGATCCAACTATTTTTGGAAATATTTGAATATGGCGTTTGATTTTTTGGAAATGTTTGACAAAATATTGTTCAAAAGGTCGGAACGAACCCGCGGCCTAGGACTCTCCAAAATCGTCATTTGACCCAGTAATCTGGCATCGGTTGGGCTCTGCTTTTTGTCCTGGTCTAACATCATCATTATGTCTTCTCTGTCTCTGTCTCTGTCTCTGTCTCTCTCTGTCTCTCTCTCTCTCTCTCTCTCTCTCTCTCTCTCTCTCTCTCTCTCTCTCTCTCTCTCTCTCTCTCTCTCCCTCTCTCTCTCTCTCTCTCCCTCTCTCTCTTCCTCCTCACCAGGTCATTTCCCAGAGAACTTCTCCATCATGGCTCTGGTCAAGGCCCAGTCGGGCCTGCAGGCCTTCCTGCTGTCCATCTACAGCGAGCAGGGCATCCAGCAGCTGGGCATCGAGCTGGGACGCTCCCCCGTCTTCCTGTACGAGGACCAGAACGGAAGGCCGGCCCCCGAGGACTACCCACTGTTCAGAGGCATCAACCTGGCTGACGGCAAGTCAGTAAACCAGCGAGCCAGGGGGAAACAGTCAGCACGCAGTCTGAGCTGAAAAAGATATTGGGGGGCTGTGGGGATATCTGTGGGTGGGAGTATTGAGTGTGTGTGTTTGTGTCAAGGCCCAGTCGGTTTGTCTGCACTGAGTTTATAGTCCTTGACTCTGGCCATGACTTCTGCCGTGTCACGCATTTATTGGCCTTGCTCTTGCTCTCCCTCGCCTGCAGGTGGCACCGCATCGCCATCTCCGTGTCCAAGAAGAATGTGACCCTGCTGCTGGACTGCAAGAAGAAGATGACCAAGCCCCTCCCTCGCGGAAACCACGCCGAGGTCGACACCAACGGAATCACCGTGTTCGGAGCCCGCCTGCTGGACGAGGAGGTCTTCCAGGTAGGGGTTTAGAAGAATTTCTGTCCAGCGACGTGGAGACTGCGGACAGTCTGGCCAGTGAACACGTTGGTCCCTGACTGACCAACCATGGTCTTTCTGACTTGTTCCGCCCTGGTTCTGCCTTTTTTTTTTTTGTTTATGTTGAATTTGCTAAAACATAATTTTTGGAGAAAAGACATGTCCTGTCACTAAACTGCACCTGAGATGTTCCTTTTAACTGAAACCAAGTTTAAAATGAGAATTGAATACAAAGAATAACAATACAAAAACAACATTATTTCAATGGTAGTGGATGTAGAGGAAGGATTTTTGTCCAACCAAGACACAGCAACCAATGGGTGCAAAGAGGGGTGGGACCACAGGGCGTGACTTGACAAAGTTTCAATCTGGCAGGGTGAGAGAGAGTGATCTCAATTTGTGCACTAGCGACACCTACAGGTTGGTCAGGGCATATGTATGTTCAGCAGCAGCTTAACTGCATGTTCCTTCGCATGCGTTAGTTATGCCCCCACCTGAAACTATACACTGTCAACTGATAAAAGTACCTCAAAATTGTCAGTAGGCCTACACTACTTGTGCTCAGCCTAATTAGTTACTTTCAGGCACTGAATTCTGCTCACTGCCTGGATAGAAAGTGGTCCAGTGGCTTTGGTGATGCTGTGTCTTATTTTGACAGCAGTCAGTCATCCTCATCAGTGATGTGTTTGTGCTTGTCTACAGGGAGACATCCAGCAGCTGTTGATCGCATCCAACCCCCAGGCTGCCTATGACTATTGTGAACACTACAGCCCAGACTGTGACTCCCCTCTGCCCAGGCTCCAGGCTCAGGACCCCAACACATACGTGAGTAACACACCACCGTAACATAGGCTACACACACACATACTGTACACCATCATGTACACCTGCATATCACTGTTGTCGGGTGGAATCCTTGTATGTCCAAAACTTTTGTATTTTGCATTTTCAAAATGATTTAAAATAGTGAAAATAGCTGATCCACAAGCACACAACGCCTCGCACCACAAGGTGTTGTGTGCTTGTAGATCTGCTATTTTCACTATTTTTGTGCGACAGTCTTGATGAAGTATGTATGATGAAGTAGGGCTTTGCTCTATGAAAAAAAATATTACAAATGTGAAACTTGGAGATATGAGGTTTCTGCCCGACAGTGATGATATGCAGTACACACCTGCAATGCCCCTCTATGGCACACACACAGTATATACATATGTATATTTATACATGCAGATTTGCGTTTGCTGAAGGTATGTATCTACAGTATGTGCATTATGCAAATAGTCAATATTATGTTGTCACACCAGCACGCTGCATCTACAGTATGTACATTGCACACACACTGAATGAAGTAATTTAACATTCATTTGAGAATGCATTGCTGTAGCTCATAATAAAGATGAATTGCGCACAATTGGCACAGTCTTTAATCAATGATTATGGGTTCTCAAAGGTTTTATTTTGATGTAAGCGGTCCAACTCTGTCATAAAATCACACCCACCCAACCACTCGCTAAACAGAGAAGAGGCAGGACCACACACACACACACACACACACACACACACACACACACACACACACACACACACACACACACACACACACACACACACACACATACACACATACATACACATGCACGATTGCACGCACACATGGCAACGCACATGCACGCACACGCAATCGCACAATACAGTCACAAGACGAGTTCAGTGTTCTTTTCAGAAGGGATGGCCATTATCTCACCTTAATCACGTTAAGACACAGTTCATATCAGCCTCCCAAACAGAACCTGCAGACTTTCTTCTGGCCAGTTCAAAGGCATAGTATATACGTAAATATGAAACACACAAAAATCAAGCTTAATATAAGTGTGTGGTGGGATTATAAATGGGGAAACAAGTCCATCATGATGTGAATCATTAAACTCATAAATGTAGAAAGTCCTCTCACCTACAGAGTGACATGTGATAAGTCTAATGCAGCCACCTGTAGTACAGCATGCACGTTGCTGATGGACGTTTTTTAAATATCGATTTGATTAAGGGCCAGCCAGATTAACCACTTGAACCCTAGCATCCATATTCTGGGGAGAACATTTGCCTCAAAATAGAGACCTACCAAGCTCACAAAGCGTCGCAATGCGATGCATTGTGAGCTTGTAGATCGGCTATTTTCGGCAAAGAGATTTGACCTAGACAGAAAATAAATCTGTCAAAGTACAGTTGTAACTCAAGTCCGGTTCTTTAAGACGGGTTAAACAGAATGAACAGTCTGCAAGGTTCTGCGATCAAAGTTATCAAAGTGCTGGTGATCTCTCTCTCTCTCTCTCTTTCCCCTGCATCATCTTCATCATCATCAACAACAACAATAACTGGTTTGTATCAGTCCTGTTTCCTCTCCTCCTTTTATCTGTCTCTGCCTCTCTTTCCTCAATGGATCTAGAGACGACCAGGGACATAGTCTTTCTGCGATCATGTACAGATATATGTGTATATACTGTCTAAATAGAATTTGATCATACCTTTTAAACTGAGAAAATTATTCTATTTTGATCATTGATGATAAGACATTGATGACACACAATGAAGCTGCGAGTTACGGTTTCTACTGTAGCACAATAGAACACAGAAAGACTGGAGGGGGAAAGGATGATACAAACCAACTGTTATTCTATTTATTTATTCATTTCGTTTATCATTTCTCTATTCTGCTTTCTCCCCGTGGGTTGACGTAGATGGGAATGAGTAGACACTTTGGGAGAAATAACCTAATGGATTTACCCCCCAAAAAACACACACAAAAAAAACAGTCAAACTAAGATTAAACATAAAGATGGTTTAAGATGGAGCCCCTATATATTCACTGAGACTGGTTGTATCATCAATTAATTTTACAATTGTTTACACCAAACAACACAGTTACTTTTGGAAATATATAATCTGTTAATCCGATAACAAGTATGATTTACTGTAAGTGATTTTGACTCATCTTTAAGTCCAGTTTCTTTCTTGAAGGGGCATTGCTCCTACAATGCATCTGAACTTTTTCTTTGTTCTAGCCAACACTGTATTTGACTTCCCAAGAAAAATTGTCAGTACAGCCTGTAAACTAGATAATTTGTATGAAATGCCTTGAAACACCTTGTTTCCTCATTCCATCACTGGAAGAGGAAAAAGTAATCTAACTTTTAACTCACATATTGGAGATGTGTGACATTGAGTGAGAGAGACAACCAATTGATTTAGGTGAAAAGCCCCATTAACTGAATTTGAAACAACACATCTGTCACTATAGCTCAGTCCCCAAGCCCTGTCACGTTGATGCTGTTGAGATGACATTGCTTTGTGGATGAATATAAATCAGTGTGGTTTTATTCATTGCCTTTGTGCTTGGTTTTCTCATTCATCCATGGTGGTCACTCTGTTTCCTATGTCATTTAACTCTGGTAGTGTAGAAATGGAGTCTTATGTTTGTCTACACTCCTAGAGTTAAATGAACGCTAGGTGCACTGTGGGCCACTTGATGAATAGAAAATAAGTTACCATCTGCTATGCTCTCTCTCTCTGTCTCTCTGTCTCTCTGTCTCTCTCTCTCTCTCTCTCTCTCTCTCTCTGTCTCTCTGTCTCTCTGTCTCTCTCTCTCTCTCTCTCTCTCTCTCTCTCTCTCTCTCTCTCTCTCTCTCATGCCTCCACCTCCCATCCATATCCCCTTCTTGTCCCCTTGCTCATCTATCCTTTCATGGCTCCTCCAACCTCTCCCTCCTTTCTCCTCCTCCCCTTTGAAAACTCACTCTTCACCCTCCGCTGTCACACATTCCTCTCCCTCCATTCCTCTGCCGTCATGTGAGCCCCTCTTCCCCACCCTTCCCTCCCCTTTCTATCCATTTTGTTGTCTTCGTCAATCCATCCATCCCTCCCCTTACTCGTTCCATCCATCCATCCACCCACCCGATCCCACCTTCCCTTTCTCTCCATCTCCCTCACTCTATGCTCCTCGCTGGCTTTCCTTGCTGTCCCAACTCTCCCTCTTTCCTTCTTTCCGTTCATCCCTCCATCCATCCATCTCTCTCAGTACTTTGATGAGGAGCAGGATAACCATGAATACCCCTATTATTACGAGGAGACCACAGACCACCTCCCCTCTTCCTCCTCTCCGAACCCTTCCTCCTCCCCACAACCATGGACCCCCAGTCACCAGGTAAAGAGAGAGGGGGATGAGGAGAAAACAGAGGGAGTGGGTGTGGAGGGAGAGATGGAGAGAGACAGAGAGAGTACTCAGTAAAATCCATGTTAATTATTTGTAAATGTAACATTCAGTTTAACGCTCATGAGATTTTACTGTTTGTAAATGGCTGTCCACAACAAGAATGATAATTACGAAGATAAATATCATATTAACTAGAACAGCACTCTGTTGAGGTGCCAACATGCGCCTTGTGCACAAGTAGGCCATGTATGGCCTACTTGATACATTTATCGTTAAAATGATTGTTCTTTGTATTGGACAGCAGTTAAGAATGACACGGAAAATGTTGCTTAAAGTCGTAATTGAAGCGGCTTTACGTGCAGTATACCTTGACCTCAGACAGCTTTTATTGTTTACAGTTATTTATTTGTTATGACCTTGATTTAGTCAGTAGGGCTTCTCTCTCTCTCTCGTCTCCCATCAGTGTCTCTCACCCGGTCACCCTCTTAAAAATCGAATCTTATACCTTTATTCATTGACACACCGTACACTCACACAACCACGTGCACCTCGTCTTCATCGATAATAATTAACATCACGCTGACTGTACGATTAACATTGTGTTGTTGTTGTGTCCTTGTGCCATTCAGTGTGTTTTCATTTCGTGTACGTTCAGTGTGTGGCTATGTGTTCACATGGCTGGGGCACTGGGGAGGGTTTAGAGGGTATAGCTTTAC
>NC_137819.1:39013572-39373572 GCF_963921795.1 Nannobrachium achirus | reverse complement strand
AAGCCTGCAGCCGAGGCCAAGCCTGCCATTGAGGCCAAGCCTGCAGCCGAGGCCAAGCCTGCCGTTGAGGCCAAGCCTGCAGCCGAGGCCAAGCCTGCAGCCGCGGCCAAGCCTGCAGCCGAGGCCAAGCCTGCCGTTGAGGCCAAGCCTGCAGCCGAGGCCAAGCCTGCAGCCGAGGCCAAGCCTGCCGTTGAGGCCAAGCCTGCAGCTGAGGCCAAAGTTGCTGTGAATGGAAAAGGTAAGGCTGCAGCTGAGGCAAAGCCTGCAGCTGAGGCAAAGCCTACAGCTGAGGCAAAGCCTGCAGCTGAGGCAAAGCCTGCAGCTGAGGCCAAGCCTGCCGTTGAGGCCAAGCCTGCCGTTGAGGCCAAGCCTGCCGTTGAGGCCAAGGTTGCTGTGAATGGAAATGGCAAGGCTGTGGCAGAGAAGAAAGTTAATGGGAAAGCAACCGCTAAAGCTGAGGCCAAGGTTGCTGTGAATGGAAATGGTAAGGCTGCGGCTGAAGCAAAGCCTGCAGCTGAGGCCAAGCCTGCCGTTGAGGCCAAGCCTGCCGTTGAGGCCAAGGTTGCTGTGAACGGAAATGGCAAGGCCACAGAGAAGAAAGTCAATGGAGAGGCCAAAGCCTCCGTTGAAGTGAAAGTGAAGGTCAACGGTAAAGCTGCAGTAGAGAAGAAAGCTAACGGTGCTGCCAAAGTTGTAAAAACTGAAACCACTACTAAAGCCAAGGCTGAGAAAATTGTTAAAGTAGAAAAAGTAGAGAAGACTGTCATCAGTGCAGCAAAACCTGCTGTGAAAGCTCCCAAAGTAAAACCTGATCCCCCAAAAGTGGCAAAAGCCGAACCCACAAAAGCGGCAAAATCGGAACCCACAAAGGCGCCGAAACCCGAACCCGCAAAGGCGCCAAAACCCGAACCCACTAAAGCGGCGAAACCCGAACCCACAAAGGCGCCGAAACCAGAACCCACAAAGGCGCCGAAACCAGAACCCACAAAGGCGCCGAAACCTGAACCCGCAAAGGTTCCGAAACCTGCAGCCACCAAAGCTCCAGTGGCAAAAACCGAGATCAGGGCAGAGGTCAAAGAGGTCATTAAAGTTAAAACTGTGGTCACTAAAGTCCCCCTGGTCATAGTAGAAAAAGTAGAAAAAGTAGAAAAAGTGAAGACCGTGGTCCAAAAGCCTGTCGTCCCAAAGAAAGATCCGCCTGCGCCCATTCCTGTCCTGCCGACTCCTCCCAAACCGACGAAGACCAAGGTCTCAGTGGTGGATCTCAATAACGTCAAGTCCCAGCACAAACAATTCCCACCCTTCGAGAAGACTGCACTGAGCGGCACCACAGTACCGGAGAAGAAAAACGGCAACGGTTATCAACAGGTACAACAGGAAGGCCTGTGATTTGGGTCCCCAAGCTATCCAGAGCTGTGTGATCCAACCTGTCCTTTTTGGCTACCGGAGGGTCCTTCAACATGCAAGGTTTTACCACAAAGTTCTGCACCCAAAGAAAACTAAATGGAGTGATAACTTAGCTAAATATATCTTTAAGTGAAATTATGCATAGGCTAAATGGCATTGCTGAGAATCGAATTAAATGGTTGTATTAAATATCTGTGCAAAGTTTGCGGTAACTCCTCTGTGTTGGACTTCCTGGTCTCCATAAAGGAAGTTGGCTCATTCCAATCTGGACCCCTCTCATCCTCTGCGTATATATCATATGATCCTTCATGATCAGCACAATCTCTCTATGTAAATATGATATGATACAGCGGATTATGAGGCTGTCACATTGAAGCATGGCTAATTGTGCAGTCTCCTTCCATCTCACTTCCACTGAAAATGGAATCTCTGGAGTCCCAAGTTGACACCAACCCTACCATGTCTATCTAGCAGTTAAAACATTCGTCACACAAGAGACCACAGGCTTGCTATAACCTAGAAACTGAAGTTGAGAAAACATACATCCACACATTCAAAAGTACAGTACTATAGCCTACATACAATACAACACAAATGTTCCCAAACTTCTCCGTTACTCTGTCTCTTTCATTTTCTCTCTCTCTCAAGTATCTGTGTTTTCTATCTTCCTGTCTTTTGGTCATATTTTGTATCAGATATGAATGAAGCAGCCTCACGGGAAAGTCATCTAAGCAAGCTGTCCGTATTCCAGCATGCTTAGATCAGGAGTTCAGTGGCATTTGGAGCACATGGTTGGCCAATTGTGTTCACAATAGATGAGGGCCATTGATGTCAGTCCAGCTGATCATCTTAATGTAGCTCTGGATGATTACAACCTTTGTAAAAATACATCTGTGATGGATTAATCAATGGACAGATTAATTGAACTCAACTCTGTGAGGCTGCTGATTGGGTTGGCGCTCTAATTCCGGGGCCCTTTGGTGACACCAAAAATCCCAAAGTGATGATGTTTTGATCCTACACAGTAAAATCCTCAGTGTTCATTTATCTCAGAGGATGTACAAATGTAACCAAAATGGACCTGTAAGGGTACAGTATAGTTCCATCACTTGGGACGGTGAAACTAGAGGCCCTTGGTGGTTCTTCGGACCACCTGAGCATACCAGACCCTCTCATGATGAATCTACCATGGCGTTGTGGGCTTTTTAAAAACCATTTACAAAAGAAAGAAATTTCAGCAAAGATGTCTCTTGATGACTCCCTAAATCTTGCAGCTGGCAAGATTTATAGTCATTGGTGTTGAAAAACACACTGAAATTTCTTTTCAAACATGAGATCTCATATCTTTGAAAATGCGAGGTTGCCATTGTCAAATCTTCCGTTGTGTCTCGCAACCACCATTTTATGAATCCTTTTCTCTCAACTCAACCTTATACCACCGTACTTTGAACTAACCGCCCTCTTCGAATTAAATCTGCTTGCCTCCTTCCCGCTCCCCACTACTTCCTGTCAACTTGACCAATCAAGGACGTAGATACTGAGAACTCTGAGGCTGGCCACACCCCTACAGAGCCGGAATATTATTATGAGGAGGAGGTGCCACAGCCAGAGGGTGAGATCATTGGACAAGAAGAGGCAACTGGCCAGGTAACGGAAAGCATTCATACTGAGCAGAGACACACAGATACAACTGGCCAGGTAATGGAAAGCATTCATAGCAGATACCCAGATACAGAAGATATTGATACAGCCCAGAAAGTACAGTAAACCTCAGCAGGTAGGCCAATTGGCCATTCATTGCAATCTGTTAAAAGGTTGTAACTGTGATTATTTTCTTAGGGATTATTCTATCGATTACCTTTTTGATTCAATTTGTCTCATTACCACATAAAGCCTATTTTAAACTTCTTTGTACAGCCTACGTGCAATAAAAGTGAAAATAGACACGTATAACAAGCTCACGTGTCGAATCGTGACACATTCTGAGCTTACAGATCAGCTATTTCCGCTATTTTAGAACAATTGTTCATAATGTTTTACTTTAAAAACATGCCCAAAATAGGGATGCCATTTTAAACAAGGCTAAATGTTCTCCATCAGAGGTTAAACTTGCCCTATTTAGTTTAGTTTAGTTTAGTTTAGTTTAGTTTAGTTTAGTACCCCTGTAGGTACTGCACAGCAACCTTGTCGTTTTACTGGCACTGGAAACCTGTAAACTAATGAGGGGAGACCTCTTATCAAAAGATGCAAACAAGAAGGGAAGACTGCAATATAAATGTGGTGGTGAGCCCAGCCCATGTAGTGGAACCAAAGTAGTTACTAGTCATAATAACATGATTACTTACTTTTACATTTCTTCAACTACTAAGAGACGAGACATATAACTGATCTAAAGAAGAATATGCATTGCACGCATCACTATTGTATCATCAAACATTCTCTTGTGACTCTCATTTGCCCTAACCACAAGATGCACGTTTTGTTCTCATATCAAGAAATAACGTTGTCTTGTTAGTGGTCTTGAGATGAGAACAAAAAGATCTTGAGTAAATCGGGAGGCACATAAGAATATTTGATATGCATTTTAACCAGAACAACAACAAAAAAAGGTGATGATTTTGAATGCATTCTTGTTTGATCACAAATCTAACTGCATTTTGTGAGAATCCACTGTAGTAGTTAGTAGTTAGTAGTTGTGGCTGCCTTCACAGCCCAAATAACTGTTTGTGACCACGTTGTGTTTTGGTGATCATGCTAATTGTCCATCATTAGCATCTTTAGCCTCCTCTATTTGTTGACGTTTTTCACTGTTCATTTATGAGGAGAGCTAAAAGACCGTTCTGATGTCACGGAAATCTTTGACTGTTTTTGAAAGTTATGTAAAGCCACAGTATAAGGGATTTATCTTGAGCGAATATAACTGTTAATGATATAGATTTGTTTTGATGAAGACATTTCATTGTGCCGTTGTTATTGAGACATTTTCTTGTGCGTTCATCATGCAATTATTATGGTTATTTTTTTCCATTATATGCCCCTTTTCCAAGGGAAGACATTAAAAGATAATTCCATGGATTCATATAGGCCTATAGATATTTTTAATCACACATGGTAAGTTAATTAGACAAATAACATACCTGTAGCACTAATAGCTTTGCTCCATGGCAGCAGCCAGTAGCTTAATGTTTTAACAAAGCAAGGTGCTTCATCGGTCTTGTGTGTTAATGGTCTTCTCGAAGAGATATTCTTTTGACATTTATTTGGATTTCAAGTTGGTTGTTTTTGTTCGCCATTTATTTGTCACATTGTGTAAGAACACATTTTGTCCTTCGGTTTGCTCTAGACTAGGTTGTTACCAAGGACGTTCTTCTTCAATATGACAAGTGTTTGATGAATACCATTCCACCAACAACATGCAAATGAGTTAAAATAAAATGTACAGTACAGTACAGTACTACAGTATACAGTACTTTTGGTAACTTAACCATAACACACAAGCTGTATCTATGCACACGCTTTGGTGGAAAACGCACATGATCATGAACCAAATGATAGATGATTAATGTGAGATTTAAGGCAGTATTTGGGGACTCAGAGTTACCCGAAGTTGGGGCCCAAAGGTCCACGAGATGCCAGTTTGCCCTACAACAGTATATCCCTGTCACACTGTTTGTTTATTTGCACAAGGTAAGAAAGACTCTCATTATGCCCTCTTCTACTACTTCCTCCATCACGGCTTCTTGTCTCTCTTCCACTCTTTCTTTCATTCCAACGCCTCTCTGTCCTCTTTGCGACAAACCTTCTTCAACTCCCTTCCAAAACATGCCTCTCTACAACTTTCCTTCCTTCCTCCTGTCTTCCCTCCAACCATCTCTCCATCTCCATCTGTTCTCTTCGTTTCCTCTTGCCACCCGGCCCTCTCTACCACCGCGGCGCCCAGCAGGTGGAGCAGACGGTGGTGGAGGAGGTGGTGGACGCCGTCAAGTCTGCCGGTGAGGATCTCTTCACAGAGGAGTATGTGACCGGGGACGTGGGCCTGAAGGAATACGACTATTCCTACCGGGACTACAACGAGCCGGCGCTGCCCAAGGCCGGCGGGGAGGGCGACGCCAACATGGGCCCCGCCCTGTCCGCTGTGACGGACGAGGGAGGCGTAAGTCAATTTGTTGCTCCGGGGATGGCCCGGTAAAGCAAAGAGCAAAGAGGAGAAATCTCTTGTATTTCAACCAAATCAATCTTGGTGGAATTGTATTTGAGGTACTTTCAAATATATTGGGTTCCAGATCAAGGAGAATTGTTAAATCATGATGATAACTGATGCATGATGATATATTCTGCACTTTTAGGACCTCTCAGTGGATTTGTCCACATAATGTAGCCTACCAGGCGATCACAGAGACAAAAATATACTGTATACATATTTGAATCCATTTCAAATACTATTTCGGGCCAAGATCTGGTTCATGCATTACTGGTTGAAATAGGGATTTACTCGATATTGTGTGTATAGTAAGTCTCTATATGACAGCTACATACACAAAGGGGCATTCACAAGTGCAGAAAAATGACCAGGCACTCGGTTCATTTGCTTTGAATGCCTGTTTTTTTCCATTTTCCTCGTTTATGCCATTATGTTAGACTTGCTATTAAGCGTATGCCGACTTCTGTGTCAATGGGGAAAAAGACAAGTATTAATGGACAGTGAAGCAGTGGACAGTGAATGGACAGTGAAGCAAGGACTCGTGGGTATAACTCTTCCATTTCCTTACTCTCTGTCTCACAGTCGGAGCAGGTAGTTTTGAGTTTGACGCTTCTACTTTTCCCGCCGCGATTGAAGTTCACTGTCGAACGGAAGAATGCATTGACATTGTGTTTTCGAGTTTTGATTTGATTATTTTATTCATACATTTGACCGTATGTTTACCTGACGTGGATGCTCATCCCTAAATGGTATTTTACTACAATTTGACAGTGTGTGTGTGTGTGCGCGTGTGCGTGTGTTTGCGTGCATGAGTGTGTGCATGTGTACTTCTGTACTGACTGTGCTGTATTGTTGGCTACATGTGTGTTTTCCTCAGGCCGCTGTCAGTGCCCAGAAAGGAGAGAAGGGGGATCCTGCTGTCCTGGAGCCTGTGAGTTACTCATTCATTAACTAGAAAGATGGAGCCTGTGAGTTACTCATTCATTAACTAGAAAGATGGAGCCTGTGAGTTACTCATTCATTAACTAGAAAGATGGAGCCTGTGAGTTACTCATTCATTAACTAGAAAGATTCTGGGAAATTGCAAATGTGGTTGCCCTGACGTGAGTCACGAGGAATCCACTGGGAAATGCTTTCCGTTTTACAATTTATTTGTCCCTTTCATGCCCATATACGGATATCTCTGTATCTGTCTGACTCCCCCACCTGTTCACTCTGGAGAAGAACTTCAGGCAAATGGATAAAATGTAAAAGTACAAATGTAATGAGAGCTATTTATAGGCTTGAAGCGAGTTCTACTCGACTCCTGGACTTGCTGAGGAGGCTGAGACTATACTATACATGGCTCCTGGATTACAAAAGTATTTGTAATGCTTTTATCTCATTTTGGAAGGGAACTCTTGCATCTGGCTCATCTTCATTGTGTTGGTTTTGACCTTCTCCAGGGTATGTTGATCGAGGGACCTCCCGGACCAGAGGGACCAGCTGTAAGTCAATGACAACATTATATTATTATGTCACAGCAGTAATATTTAATTGTCCTTGACAAATAAGTAGCAACCATGCCATGAATGGCTTAAAGAAAACATCATGTGTAGCATGTCTTTTATTTCAGTGCTCAGTTATTTTTTTATTGGGATTCTTTTATCACTGTCTTGCCATCCTCTCCTGTCCCTCAGTCTCAGTCAGGCTCTTCTGTTCAACTCTTTGTCTTTTAGGGTCCCACCGGTCCTTCTGGCTCTTCTGGACCACCCGGCTCTGTTGGTGATCCTGGTGAGAGGGTCAGTATTTCCCATGTGTTTTTAGATCAGATGTTTCCTACTTTCCTCACCTCTTTGCTCAGTGGCCTTGTGGTTAGAGTGTCTGCCCTCTGAGACTGTGAGGCCGACTTCCATCCCAGGCTGGGTGATACCAAAGACTAAAAAATGGGCCTCCCTGCTTGGCCCCAGCGTCAAGGGTTGGATTGGGGGTAAGTCCCTGTGACATACTAGCATCATGTCCAGGGGGTGTACTTGTACATCAAGCTGACAGGAGATAGGCTCCTGACCTATGGGCCACATGGCTCAGCAAGGCTTACTTACTCTTTGTGGCCCAAAAGCGGTCTTGTGAACAGTTTTTTTTACAGTCATGATGGACCTGCTATCAGTTGGACGATGTTGTCATGTAGGACATCAGGTCTGATTTTTATTTAGTTGCGTGCCAGTGTCACACACCGGACATAGCAGATCTACAAGCGCATTGCATTGTGATGCGATGTGAGCTTGTAAACCTTAAGTGCACGACGACACAATGCCCAATCTCAGTATATGTTATAACTCAGGCTTTGTGAGAGAAGGACACCTTTGTTAGTCACGTGGGAGAAATACAGTTTAAAGTTTAACTGTTAAGTGTCTAGCTCAGCTCAGGGACACTTTGACCTTAATAAAATGTATTTTGGTTCCATTTGTACACTCTCAGAGTTACACATGAGGGATTTGACTGTGTGCTCTGTATGACCACTGTACTCACTCCTGTCTCCATGTTCCAGGGTGTTCCTGGTAAGGCTGGTCTCCCTGGAGCTGATGGACTTCCTGGACCTGCTGGTACCTCCGTCATGCTGCCTGTGAGTAACCTTTGATCCCTTAATTCCCTTATGGTCATTGCCCCTTTATTCCTTGATCACCATTGTGAAACCTCTCACTGTTATAATTAGTTATAGAGGCTTCTAGTCTTCAGAGCAACCTAGAGTTTGAAATAGACCTAGTGTGACTCTATCAGCATTCGTGCCATAGTCTCGCGAGCCAGACCCTTGCCTCCCACAATTTCAAATGCTTCCGTCATACAGTGTAGAGCACGGAAGCTCTGAAAATGATAAAGCGGATGTGGCGCCTCCTCTGCACTTCTGTTTTGTCTTTACAGTTGCGCAAATTTGTCCTAATATAAATCAAAATAATCGAAGCATATACAGTATAGCAGAAATGGAAATTCTAAAAGAGAAAATGGAAATGACAGAAGACAGCTTTCTTTTAGAGAGTAAAATGTTAAGCAGGGACCAGAGTGGAGAGTAGATCCAGTAGAACTAAAAGACAAGTCATTTTATGGTTGGTTGTGCTCTGAAAATAGCAGATCTACAACGCATCACAACGAGACGCGTTGTGAGATTGTAGATCGGCTATTTTCAGCATGCAACCAAGAGTAAAATCAGGCATTACGACACCATCAAGGCCTGCCAAAATATATTTTTGTCGACAAAATCAACTGTACATTTAGTCGACTAAAATCTTATGATATTTAGTCAACTAAAACTAGACAAACCTAAAACATTCCAGATACCTGTAGCCTCAGGAACCCAGGCGCTTCATTCAAGAAAGAAAAGACTGGGTAAAGCCCCCAGTAACTGTGGCTCAGCCAATCACAAGCTGCGGCCGTCAAGGCATCGCCTACGGATACGATAGTGTCAAAATGTATTTTAATTGTAATTCTGCACATATAAATTATATGTAGCCGCTCGGATATCTTAATTTACATCAATATCGTTCATGGGAACTAGTTTATTTATGCATATTTGTTGAAATTATGAAAATCGGTATGGTGATTACCAGTTACCACCCCCAGAACGTGTTGGCCGATTGAAGGCTTTTAGCCGGGGAGGAGGAAACTAAAATCGGACACACTTGGTGGTGGTGCTTGCTGAAATGCGGTGCCGTGGCAGACAATCAGAGCAATTATTATCATCGCAGTGAACAAGCATAAACAAACTGAACGATATTGATGTAGCTATGATATCCGAATCTATGATATCAAACAGGGAGCTTCCGTTTGAATCCAGTGGCAAGTGTATCCCTGCCATATATGCCTTAGAACGGGCATGGATCGCCCTGTGTACATTCCAGATGACAAAAATGTGATTAAAACTAAATTATATTTTATTCAAAAGACTATGACTAAAACTACTTCAAAATGTGCTGTCAAAATCAACACTCCGTACCTAAACAGCAGATCCAAAGTGACAGGTGGAGAAACTGGGCTGGTGGAGGGAGAGAAGGACAGTCATGGTGAGAGCAGCAGCTCTCTAGTGCAAACTTAACAGATTGAATAGAGTGGTCTGAGAATTAAATGAGAGTGTGATTGGATGAATAGACGTGAACATAAAGCTGAGGCGGACCAACAACTGCACCGAGTTTCCTGACAGAACCTGCTCTGCGCATGTCTGTGCCAAGCGTGACGATCATTGCACTTATACATAGTATAGTTCCTATTTATTGGTATCACAAAGAACATATTTGTTAAAGGTTTTAAAGAATAAATTACATTAAACCTTTTTATTAATAAAAAATAAAGGATTTGTGTTTTGGCAATTTTTTTGGGGGTCCACTTGCAATACCTTCGCGGACCACCAAATTACATTTTTTTTGATTATTTATTATTATTTTTATTGTTTAATCAAGCATCAATTTTGCAGACCCCCTGCAGTACCTCCGCGGACCCCCTGATGAACACCTCTGTTCTATGCCAATCAGACAAATTGAAAAACCTGTGTTGGTCCTTAACATGGCCGTTTTTTTTGTTTCCTAAATTAAAAAATTATTACAAAAAAGTCAAACTTTTCATCAATGAAAAACAATGCCAAATTTGTCAAAAATATTTCATAAATAAATACAAAATCTATTCATTTCCATAAATAAATTAAAAAGAAACGTCTAAGAAGCAGTGAAAATGGCAGATCCACACGCTTGTAAATCTGCTGTTTCCACTAGTTTGGATTCCCGGGCAAACCTCTCATTTCTCTTTTGGGTCTCGTGTCAAAACGGGAACCACTGATCTAGATGATGTGATTCGATTGAGCAGAGAAGTTCTCTCTGAGGACAGTTTAACTTCTTCATTCTGATATGAATTCATGTCTAACTTTAATTCTCTTCTCTTCTAGTTCCGTTTCGGCCAGAGTGGAGGAGATAAGGGTCCCAGTGTGTCGGCCCAGGAAGCTCAGGCAGCCGCCATCTTGTCTCAGGCCAGGGTGAGTGAACACAATCATATTTGTCACAACAACCTTTCACCTCTGCTTTTAGTTTTTGAGACTACGTTAACTCCAACCACCCTGAACTAAGGACAAAGACATGCGCTGGCTCTGCCCAGGCCTGGACAATCAACATCTCCTTTATAAGATGTTACAGTTGAGAGCTTTAGAATGAGTGTCAGATTTATTGTTACATCACAGCCAGGTTTACAGAAGTAAAGTAAATGAGTGTGCATTATGCCCTAACCATATTTTAGGCAAAGTTGAATAATGAGATTAACAATCAATTTGATTAAACGTGTATTTTATTTTATTTTATTTTATTTTATTTTATTTTATTTTATTTTATTTTATTTTATTTTAATACCAAAAATAGTTGATCTGCAAGCTGACAACCCATCTACTATGTTTGATATTTTTGGTTAAGCATAATTATTTAGATTATGATACTTTCTTAGTGTTTGCACTCAAATGTTGCCTAATCCTCAGATGGCTCTCAAAGGACCACCTGGACCAATGGGATTCACCGGACGCCCCGGACCCCTGGTATGTTGTCATCCTTATCATCGTTACCTGCACACCTCTTTATAAAGGTCTGAATTGTTCAGAAATAGTGTTTGTTCATGAGCTGGCCCACAGGCTTCCACTGACTCCAGTGCTTTATACCGAACCTCCAGCTGCAGTTTGGCACCCATGGTGCGATGAATCTGCCGCTTGGAATTGCATGATAGCAGAAAGTAACGGTTTAGGCTATGTTTGATGTGTCTGTGTGTTTCAGGGAGACCCAGGAAGCAACGGTTTGAAGGGAGAGAGTGGAGACCCTGGACCTCAGGTACATGACCCCATACCAGCCCTGACCTTTGACCTGTGCTGTGACCCCTGTGCAGGTGTTATTATGGACACCTCACGGAATATAATACACATTGGTAGACATCGATTGATTGACTACTTTATTAACAGTTGGGTAGACATGAACACTACAGCAAAAGCACACACACGCACACAGTATTCACATATATACAATACGCACGCACATGCATGCTTGTTGATAGGACTTAGGGTCGATTCATACTTTAATAAGGAGCTGAGTTTATTTTGGTTCGGCTCTGTCTAAACTATGATATGGCGTCATTCGGAGCCGAATTAATGACGTTACCCCGGCGCTACCCGGCGCTACCCGATCCTCTGAATGACGCCATATCATAGTTTAGAGTCTTAGACAGAGCCGAACCGAAATAAATTGGGCTCTAAAAGTGGAGTATGTAACGACCCTTACGGTACAGTGAATTTGCACCTTGACAGGCATTCATCACATTCACATATTATTTTATCTTCTAGGGTGGTAGGGGTCCTCAGGGTGTTTTGGGACCTCCAGGAAAATCAGGGAGAAGGGTGAGTGCCTGAAAACAACGAATATTGTTTGACCGTCCCAAGCCGTGAAAGATGGCTGACAAAGTCATTGTTCTGGCATTGGAGCTGTGGAGTAAAGATGTAGAGACGTTGTGGTGTGTGTGTTGTGTGTTCTCCCTGCCTCAGGGTCGTGCTGGAGCTGATGGGGCCAGGGGTATGCCAGGAGAGTCGGGATCAAAGGTGCAGACCCTCACCGGGTTCATTTGCATGTCTATTTTAAATGTTGTGCCATTTTCTTCACCGATTGTTTGTTTAGATTGTTCTTAAATGCATATCATGTTGTTCTTTTACCCTGCTCTGTAAAGCACTTTGTGGCTATGTCTGGAAAATGTGCTATATAAATACATTCATTATCATTATCGTTATGAGTGAAAGGTTGTTCAAAGCTGACTTGAATGAATCTCATCCAGACTGTCATAACAGCATAACCGTTATAAAAGTACTAATTGAGTAAAATATTTCAACAAATATCTACTTAGGTGAAAGAGAAATGACTGATTTTAGAATGTACTTTAGATCTACGTGAAAAAGCTGCTCAGTTATATAAAAAGAATAATTCAAATGAGCTACTTTTTGACAAAGTTTCAGTAACATATTGATATGATCAGCTGAGCCTAATAATTAGTACCAGCTAGTACTTCATATGGGTGCATACACTTGCTGTGTAATGAGTTAATCTCTCCATCTCTGCCAGGGTGACCGTGGCTTCGATGGCCTTCCTGGTCTGCCTGGTGACAAAGGACACAGGGTGAGTCAATGACACCAACAACACACATGAAGCTGCATCAGAATCAGTGATGGAGAAAGTTCTCCCATTTGTTACTTAATTAAAAGTATCAATACTGCCATGTAGAAATACTCTGTTACAAGTAGAAGTCTGGAATTCAAAATGTACTCGAGTAATAGTACAAAAGTATTGGGATCAAAATGTACTTAAAGTACAAAAGGTAAAAAGCACTCAAATGCTCACAAAGTATTGTGAGCTTGCAGATCGGTTATTTTCAAATGGCCGAAACGTACTGTATATTGTAGGCCTATATAATGCACTTGGCGTGACCCTGTAGTAAAGCTGCAATAGAGCATCGCAGTTGAAGCCCCACCCCATCCTCACTCTGGTGTCGGAAGCGTTTTCCCCATTCATTTCTTCCATAGACATTTCATAAAGTATTTATTTAAACGTTTTTAAGCCACGGACAAAGCCACCTCGGCTGGTGAGGAATCATGACAATATTATTATTATTTTGAATGCAACGATTAATTAGAAAGCTGAAAAAAAAAGGGTTGTACTGTGTACATCATTATTTAAAAAATTGCGGAAACTACACTCCCAGAATGCATTGCGAATGACACTTGTTTCCTGAAATATATCCCTTAAATCACGCTCAGTTTAGTTATCCAGGCCAGCATATGACCTGACATGTAGTGATATTCATCTCTGTGGACGCTCTTATCGTCATCTTTAACATAGTGCATCATAATTGTAAAAGAAAGACGATCGCTCACGGAGTTCTGCTGAAGTGCAATAATCCGCTGGGAAGACAGGGGGCAGTAAGCTACTTCCGCGGTAACCGCAAGATACATGAAAGAAGAAGAAGCTAGACTAATCATAGACGCCGATTTCACCGCATGTACATTTTTAGCAGTATGGGTAATGCAGTTCTTCTCCGTGCGATCTTGATTAAAACGTGTTTTTACTAAAACTAGAGTGATTGCATACATACTCGGGGGTTCTACAGGAGCATATAGAACCATTTTACAACCACCAGCCTAATGGTAAGTGTACATTGAATTGCTACGACTTTGTGGCTGATAATGAAAAACCCTATGGTGAAAATGAATGGACTGCTTTACTTCCGACACCTCACTGCGATGCTCTATATGGGTGCAAAATGCCCTGATCAGCGATTTCCTGGTTCGATTCCCGGCTGGCCAGGACATTTGCTGTATACCTTATTCTCTCTCTTCCTGTCTCTCTCCACCATCACTATCAAATAAAGGCTTAAAATGCACCCCAAAATAACTTTAAAGAATGAAAATGTACTTTTATTACCAACTGGCGTTCACACAAGAATTTACTGTTGGACATGACTCTGTGACCTCCAAGCATATAACAATTAATGCAGGGCTGCTGATGTTGCTACCGACATGAGCTGTACCACGTAAAGTACATAATCTGACATTGTAGATTTTAATAAGGGAGGATTTAACTCCTCCCACCAGATAGTTACATCAATGAAGATCACGTGGTTCTATTCTCATATTCAGTTGATCAACATCTAGCTTAACAACTAAGAAAATAAAGTTCCAAATAGCCAAAGGTGGAAAAAGTACTAATATGTCTTACTTGAGCAAAAGTATCAATACTGCAATATAGAAATACTCTGTTTCAAAATAGCAGATCTACAAGCTCACAACGCGTTGCATCGTGTTGTGAGCTTGTAGATCAGCTATTTTCAAATAGCCTAGGTATAAAATAGGGCTAAAGTGGATTAATGTAAGTGTTATAATAATATAATAATTTATATCTGCAAAGTAACTAGTAACTAGTTTTCAAATAATTGTAGTGGAGTAAAAGTACATTATTTGGATCCAAGATGTAGTGGAGCAGAAGTAAAAGTACTGAAAACTGGAAATACTCTAAAGTACAAATACCTCAACATTGTACTAAGTACTTGAGTAAATGTACTTAGTTACTTTACACCACAAATAGCATATCACATACTGTGGGTGCTGGGCCTGAAAAGGGATAAAACAAAATTATAGCAGAGCATTCAGACATGTCTCCAAACTGCTTCTCTGGAGTATGACAGTGTGCAGTGCACTTATAATTTATTATATATTATATTGTAGTTTCCATTGAAGAACGGTAATTCTAACGCTTGTTTCTTCCAACTATAAAGGGCGACACAGGAGGATTGGGAATCCAAGGAGGTCAGGGAGAGGACGGAGAGAGGGTAAGAACATGGACTCAATGCAAACAAATGGAAGCAAATGGACCCTTATGACTCTATTTGGTTTCATTTGTACTCTCAGAGTTAAATGATCACTCAGGATTTTACTGTGTGCCTGTCTGACTAGCTATGGTAGCTAAATATTGTCCACGTGTTAGCCTGTCCTCCAATCTATTTTTGTCGTCATCTGTCTGCCTATCTTTCTAGTATTTATATTGTATATTTTATTATATCATCGCTGTTGGGCAGAAACCTTACACTTTCTAGATTGTTCCTATTTCATTGTACAATAGCTGATCTACATGCTCATAAGGTGTCGCATTGTGACGCATTGTGAGCTTGTAGGCTGACTCTTTTCACTAATAACCAATGAAAAGTAACAAAAGCTTGTCACTTAATAATAATTACATTGGATCCATTGGAACACAGGTTCTTCTCTTTCTTCCATTTCCTAAGAGCCATGTATACTCTACTTGTAGAGCCTAATTTATTACATACAGACGAATTAATGACGTCCTTGTCCTTAATTGTCCTTAAATATGCCTATTTAAGGACAACTCAGTGACATCATTTTGTAGTTTGGACAGAGCCGAACCGAAATACATTTGTCAAAAAATAAAAAGAGTATGCATCGGCCCTAAACGAGTAAAGGTTTTGGACGTACAAGGTTTCCACCCGACAGTGACAATACATTGTATTACGGTATATGATACACTATACCTTTAGATGACATTACGTGTGTGTGTGTGTGTGTGTGTGTGTGTGTGTGTGTGTGTGTGTGTGTGTGTGTGTGTGTGTGTGTGTGTTCTAGGGAGACGACGGAGACATTGGACCCAGGGGTCTCCCAGGTGAACCAGTGAGTGTTGCAATGACGATGCCCTTTATCACTTCTTCTCAAAATGATGTATTGTTTTCCTAATCACTGTCCGAGAGGCTGAGGTTTCTAAGTGTCTATCGCTAGAATAGAGTAGAACAGTGGTTCTCAAACCTGTTCATGTCAGGGACCCCCAAATTAATATATTAGTATTTATCCGCGCACCACCATCTGAATATATTATGGTTCCAGGGACCCCCATAAAAGAGCTTAGATTGGCTATTTTAACATAGGAAATGTACAGTATATATACTGTACTGTATAGGGCTGAGGTGTTTTTTCGGTTGATTGATTAATTGAATACTGTATTGGACATAAATGTAAGCAGCATGTGGTACAGCGATGACACACACAAAAAAACAACTAAACTGAACGGTTAAACTGAGAACCACTGGAATAGAATTTGGAATTGAATAAAATAAATGATGTAAGTGAATGATACATCTAAGATCTGATGTAGATATCACGCACTAGACAGACACACACGTTTTTATTGTACACGGTATATATTTACACAGATAGTCCAGTGAAGTACAAATGAGGGCAGACAGGCTGTATAGACAGCCATAATCAGACAAGTGTGTATATACATGCAAACACTTACAAGTACAACAGAGGTGTAATTGTATGGTATGTATACATACATACTGCACATGTATGGCATTCATCACATTATGTGATTATGGGTTGTCAGGTTGTTTATACCTGGTGTTTCTCACAAGTACTGTAGATGTGTCACTCTAATATCGTCTGTCTTAGAATGCGATGAATTATGGTGCTCAATAGTGTTATTAAAACGTCTGTGTGATCACAGGCTGCTAGCGTATGGTGGCTGATCTTGGTTGTGTGTGTGTGTGTGTGTGTGTGTGTGTGTGTGTGTGTGTGTGTGTGTGTGTGTGTGTGTGTGTGTGTGTGTGTGTGTGTGTGTGTGTGTGTGTGTGTGTCTATGTCTGTGCGTGTGTGTGTGTGTGTGTGTGTGTGTGTGTGTGTGTGCGTGCGTGCTTGAATAATGGCACCTGCATCAATGCCTGTTTGTGTGTGCGTCTATATCTGTGTACTTGTGTGTGTGTGTGTGTGTGTGTGTGTGTGTGTGTGTGTGTGTGTGTGTGTGTGTGTGTGTGTGCGTGCGTGTGTGCGTGCGTGTGTCTGTGCGTATGTCTCCTCTTCATCTCTCCCTCTGCTAGGGCCCTCGTGGTTTGCTGGGACCTAAAGGGCCTCCCGGAATCTCTGGACCTCCTGTGAGTAAAAACAAACAAACATCATCCACCACACCCAGACACTTTTATTACAGTAACGTCAGTTTATCCCTAAAAGACCACTTGACACTCACACAGTCCCGCTGAAACAATAGCCTAGGTACAGCTATAACCCTGTAAAGGTGTTCCCTCAGTCTAAACAAGAATATGCACTGTTCCTGCAGTCGGCCCCAAAACAATATCTAAATTATAAACACGACACGCCATTTTTGCGGATGCCTCAACCAAAAGCGCCTTACAATATTTGTGTAGTGTTTGTGTGGCCTGCAAGAGAGTCAAACCACTGACCTTGGCAGTGTCAGCGAGGCTTGCTCTCTACCTGTTCAACTACACAGAAATAACACCCAGACATCCCACTAAGGATTTGTACCAGAATACACCCTTGTCTCTCACACAGTCACACAACATATATAATTATGTCATATAACTACAAGATAAGCACAGCGTTTTGTGACAGTCGTTCTGCATCCACTCGGTGGACAGCCAGCGGGTTATAGTTTTTTTTGGTTAAAGGAAAACCACATGTTTAAGAGAAGTAGGCTATATTTCAAGAGCAGAATGCTTATTTTCTCCTCGACTCGACTTTTAGCAGTTTTTAAGAGCCCAAGTGTCATAAAACATAATCAGCATAAAAATAATGATGATAACTTCATTATGTATTGTATGTAGTTCCAGAGTTGTACAGTAGGTGCAATTATGGCTTGTAATTTTTAATCTCTTCTCTTCTCTTCTCTTCTCTTCTCTTCTCTTCTCTTCTCTTCTCTTCTCTTCTCTTCTCTTCTCTTCTCTTCTCTTCTCTTCTCTCAGGGTGTGCGTGGAAATGACGGGCCTCATGGTCCTAAAGGAAACCTGGTCAGTTTATTTTAATTGACAGTAAAAACACAGTCACAAATAAATATAGCACCCGTCCCGCACACATGCTAACGCAGCGACAATGACACATTATACAAACAAAGCAATAAACTGACCTATTAAATCTACTGACACACACACACACACACACACACACACACACACACACACACACACACACACACACACACACACACACACACTCAACAATAACACATAATCAATGATATACTCTAATAATTTTCTGTCTTTCTTATCTCTTTATTTTCTTTCCACTTTCTTCTTTGTTTCTATCTATTCTCTATCTCTCTCTTAGGGGCCCCAAGGAGAGCCAGGGCCCCCCGGACAGCAGGGGCAGGGAGGAACTCAGGTAAGAACACCTGGACGTGACAGGAGACACACTGCAGCCTCGACAATTTAACATACTGTCAATAGTGTTGTCAGTGAAACATCACAAGATAACTGGGTCAACAGGTCAACTGGTTTTAGTTGTTGTGAGTGACTAATAATGTATTGTGTCTGTCTGTCCGTCCTCACTCAGGGAATGCCAGGGCCCCAGGGAGCCCTCGGGCCGCCAGGAGAGAAGGTGAGAGATTCAAGTATCTGTCAGAGCATAATGGAGAAATGCAGTGTGAAGCACGTTAAGACCAGCCTCTAATTCCATAGATTAGACTGCTCTTGTATTCTAGGAAGGTTGATTCAGTATTATACAACTGGGAGTAACTTCTGATGAAGCAATTTGATTGGTTGAAATAGCTCTCAACCCGTGTGAATAATGAGCACTACCACATGGGTCTAATCAAACAAAGATATCAGCTGCGCTGGTTGCAAAAGAGCTGAAGCACTCCCCTCGCCCAACACTATGCTAGCGGCTAGGCTAGCAGTTTTTAAGTTCAGGGACATAGTAGCTAAATGTGGCATTAAAATGTACAAATTCCTATCGAATATCTTAATTACAATGAAATTAAGTTGACGTGTTTTTTTTTTCGCCTTTTTTTTTAAGGACAACAGTTGTATAATCGCAATATCACACTCAAACCTCGAGGGTGTGGGGTTATGTGATTATTGGACCTTCTGCGCTGCCTACGGGCAGGCGGTCCAATAATCACAATAACCCACACCCTCTTGTGTGATATTGCTTAATTATATTAATTGAACATCTTAATGAAACTACAGTATTTTGTTGGAAAACCTCGCTAATGTTTGAGCTTGTAAAAGTACCTTAAATTCCTGACTGTTATATTACAGTATTTCGTTGGAAAACCTTGCTAATGTTTGAGCTTGTAAAAGCGCATTTAAATTCCTGACTGTTATATTTTCAGGTAGATGTTTCATGTATGTAACTTGGTATTGTCATCTCTTCCAGGGACCTACAGGTAAACCAGGTCTACCAGGAATGCCCGGCGCCGATGGCCCTCCTGTAAGTTCCTTCTTTATGTTTCTGTCTTCATGGTCAAGTTGTTGTGGTGATTGTAGTGAGTTCTTTTGACCTCTCAACCCTTTACCTTCTCAGGGTCACCCAGGAAAGGAGGGGCCTCCCGGAACCAAGGGAAACCAGGTAGGTGTCACCAGTGGGGAAAAAGTACTCACATATTTTACTTAAGTACATAACACTGCAATGTAGAAATACTCTGTTAGGGTGCACACACACCAAACTACCTACTATGAGAGTGAAATCTGCGTTCCGCCAATGCATTTCAATGGGAAGGGGGCGTTTTCATGTCAGTGGAGGATATCTGCGCGCTGCGCCGACCTTGCGTTTATGCTGGAGCTCCGTGTTTTCCCCTCTGTACAATCGGGTGAGTCGAAGGCGGAATGGGGAGGGTTCTGGAAGTGACTGACAGGCGTGGCACAGGCTTTGGGACAGAATGCGCTCGCTGCATTTTTAGTCAGCCTTGCACCAAAAGAGTTTATCCGCTGGCAACCATATTTTGGTGTGTGCACCCTTTCAATTCAAAATGAGTAAAAATATGAAATTGTTGGCATCAAAATATAAGTACAACATGTTTGAAAATAGCAGATCTACGACCTCAAAACGCGTTGCGATGCTTTTTTCAAATAGCCTAGGTAAAAAATAGGGCTAAATTGTACCTCAAAATTGAACTTAAGTACAGTGCTTAAGTACAGTACTTAAATAAATGTACTTTCTTCAGACCACTGGGAGTCACAGGTGTCTTGACCACACCTATCTTATATTTTACCTATATATTGTCGGTTGGCGATAAAGTGCCAGGTCCTTCAAATCCACGCTCAAATCCACTTCAAATCCACGGTCCATCTGATTTCATAAAGACCTTCAACTCCCAATAACTATGGAACGGAGTATCTCGACGCCACTTTTTTTTCTCTTCCGATTCTCAGTGACTCTACTATGTGTTTTAAAGTGATCGGTACGTGGACCTTTCTGAAGAAGAATATTTTATGATTTTTCAAAGGTTAGTGAAAACGCTCTGAATATCTGGCAAGGGAAGAGTAGACAATGTTTTAACTCTGGCAGTTAATTAACTCACTAACTGCGGCGATAAAGAATTGTCTTGACCAAAATATGTCCCGCCCCCGGATTCGGAAATGTATCAGTTTCCGGTCCCACACCGGAAGTGCTTTACATAAGGTGAAATCGGAGACGCATCGCGGCGATCAAAGTTGGATTGTTTTAGAGTTAATCTAATTAATTAAATGGACATCGTCACGTATTGGACAACCTCCCAAGTAAAAATAAAAAGTGAATCCAATAATCCATAGTGATTAGTCCACAATATATTAATTAATTTATAGTACCTTTAAATTGGTACCCAAGAACACTAGATGATCAGTTAATACACAGATAATTAACAGTTAAACAAATCAAATTAAAAGACAATATTATATAACAATGAATTAGGTAGAGGGCTGGCATGGAGGTCAAACACTCACTCACCCACCACTGCAATGGGAAGCCAGCAGGGATCATGTCCTTGTCGCTGCACTAGTGACCCCTGCTGGTTGATGTGGGCACCTGTTCAGCAGGGATGGTAACAAGTGGTGAACCATTACACTCTGCAGTGAAAGCTCGCTCTGTCAGGTGAAAAGAAGTGCCTGGTGACTGGTTTATTGGCCAACAGTGGGGGTTAATTTGATTGATTGTTTTATTTTCGTGTCCTGCACACAAAGTGCCCAGCCCTCATGGGTTTAGACTCCTTATGAGTACAGCATGTTTGTATTCACAGTGCATTACATTACCGCTCAGAATTATACTGAGTGTTCTGTCTTCGCTCCCAAGCTTGACATATAACATTTGCAACAACAAAAGCTCCTTTCCTGAAACATATCTCATGTTTTTCATAATCATCTAACTCAAGGAAAGCATCACAAATAGAAGGCATTTTATGAACAAATAACTTCTCTTATATCATCATATTTAGGGCAATAAAATACAAAGAGTTACCTAATTTTCAATTGCACCAAGTTCACAAACAGGACAGTATCTCTAGTCCTTTGGAGTGGCATTAAACCTGCCAGTATCCATAGCTAATGGTAATGTTCCTAACCATATTTGTGTACAGAGATCCTTGTCTTTTGCTTAAATTGTACTTCACATATTGCTGCGTGTCTGCGAGTTGCATCAGAGCAGAGGAAAGGTGCACAGGGATTTGAGAAGAATGGGTCTTTTACAAAACAAACACAAACAACAAACAAAAACACACACTTACATTTTATGCGCCACACTGTATGTGATAGATCAAGGTCCAGACATCAAATACACTGTACGTGTACGTGATAGATCAATTTGTGACAGAGACACAGTGGCAAAATAGCCACCTAAAAAGTTGACTTTGTCTAGGTCTTGGCAGAAAATTGCCATCTTTAGTTACAAGTGGCCACTTGTACATTATTATTCTACAATATTCTTTTATCAGCTTCACCTACAGATTTTGAGAAAGAACAGCCATCGTCATTGTTGCAGACGGTAGATGTAAGATGGGGTGATGGTTTTCAGATTATTCTGAGATGCCTCCTTTACAACTTTGCTAATGAGATTCTACTCCTACAGGGTCCCAGTGGTCCTCAGGGAACAATCGGCTATCCTGGCCCTCGTGGCATTAAGGTCAGTACTTTTAAAACAATCACCACAATCTTGTTAGCATGAACATTCCAGGAACTGCCTGCTGTTGAGTTCACTGGTTTCTCTTGTTCTTCCACAAGGAAAGTAGTCAGCGCATACCAAATGTTTAAACAATGATTTGATATACCTGGTCTCTGGTCTCTGTACAGTATTTTGCAAAAATACATGATGGTTGAAGTTGAATGTGTTGGTTTTTTAGTTGAGGACTTTGAGTGAATTGTTATTTAAGTGCATTTTTTTCAATTAATCATTGGAAACTATTCTAGTTTATTCTCTCAAAACAGCCCAATGCTATAGTACATTCATGCATAATAATAGAGGTGTCATACATGTATTAATTAGTAGTTTACTGAAGCCAGTATAGCAGCTAGAACAAATGGTAAGTGCTTGAAGAGTGCTTGAATTAGCCTATTGAAAATACAATGTATAGGTCTACACTGCCCTCCTATGGTATAAGAGGGCAGTGTAGCTGAACAGTGTTCAGCTACACTGCTACACAGTGTTGCCAATACTCAGTGTCCAACTATTTACTGTTGCATTGCACCTGTTTGCTTGTTTGCAGGGAACTCAAGGCATCCGTGGGCTAAAGGGACACAAAGGGGAGAAGGTTGGTGATTCCTTAAATGTTTCACTTTTCAAGACATCTTAATAATGCCTACTTAAATAAATAAACTAATTCGAAAATGAATATGAATCCAAGTGCATATCGTTGCTGTCAGAAACCTCATACTTCTATATACTAACTTTTTGTGGGTTTTTTTTCTTCGTAAATTAACGCTCTACTTGATCATACTACAGCGTCACACAAAAGTATAAAAAGTTGCAGATCCACAAGCTCGGAACGCGGCGCAAAGCGGCACGCTTAGAGCTTATAAGATCTGCTGGCATACACACATTGTGTCCACCATTTAATCTCACAATCGGGCAGGTCTTACTTTCTGTGGACCTATTCACTGTAACTGTACTGTCACATCATTTAAATTTACTTTGATGTTTATTTTTGTGTTATTAATCTCTAGGGAGAAGATGGTTTCCCTGGAGTCAAGGGAGATTTTGGTGTCAAGGGAGACAGAGTAAGATTGTCTGAATGATTTATTGATGAAACAATGAATGATATCTTTATTATTTGTTTTATTTTATTGTATTTCATTACTTGCATTCGTTTGCTGTTCATTCAAAATCCCAAACTATATACTCTACAGTAGATGTGTTGTGTGAATGTGAACGTCTTCATGGTTTTCTGGTACCTGTGTTCCCACGGTGACAGGGAGAGGGCGGAGTTCCCGGACCCAGGGGAGAAGATGGCCCTGAGGGGCCAAAGGGTCGCGTTGGACCCCCTGGTGAGGTTGGACCACTTGGACCTGTTGGAGAGAAGGTAGGAACTGCTCAAACAGTGTGAAGTTTTTCCTTAAAAAGAGTCACTGCGAATGTCAGTGTAGAATATGAAACTATGAGATATGAAACATTTATTAATACACCAACAAGACCCACTACAGCAATAATAATATATCTTAGTTCCCACACCACCAAATAATGTGGTATAGACAAACAAATATGTTATGTGTAGTGTTGTCATGGTGTTCATTTGGTGATGATGTTGATATGTGTTTATGACTGTGATCTCTGTTTGTTCTGATCACTTCCCATTGATGTTGAGTTGGTTTGTGTGATAGTGTTGTGTGTCAGACCTGCTGCTATGAAGACTAAAACAAATCTAGTTTTGTTGTCATTGCAATACTATAAGAACAAAGATGGCTTGCAATATTTGTTGTTGAGCGGTGCTAACCGAAACAAACTCATAAATAGCAGCGCTATCTTCACACTGGAACCTACACGCTTTGTGTGAATGGCCCGTAAAGCCTGATTTATATTTTGTCTTATGATGGTGTCACGGGCCTAAAACAGCCGATCATTTTTTTTTAGATCGGTTAGTATTTCCAGTAGGTGTGCTTCAAAGTAAAACTTAGTTCAGACAAAAATAATCATAATACAGTGTATTATAACCAGAAGTCTTGCGAATGAATGAGTCTGACTAGTATGTACAGGAAACCTGAATTGTACTGAAGCCATCCTGATGCTGACCAGCTCAGTTTTTCAGGCCAAGGACCTCTTAGCTGAGAGAGAGAGATGAATATTGTATAAAATTGTGTTAAAGTTTCAATAGATTTCATCAGACCCGTGACCAGCCTAATCAGCGCTCTCTGCCAGCTCTCTCAAATGCGCCTCTCTCCACTCGCGCGCACGCGGCTTTAGGGGTGTTTTTAGTCGGTTTTGGGTCGGTTTGGATGGCTCATTAACTGTCGGTGGCGCCTCCCTTGAGATTGCGCTCTAGGCGGTCACCTATACCGCCTATACCTAGTCACGGCACTGGATTTCATAGATAGCCGTGGGGCAGCACAGCAGTGGCTCAGGGGTAGAGTGGCCGGTAGAGCGGCCAGATGGTTCGATCCCGGGCTCCCCCAGAATTAAGGGGCATTTCCACTGCAGGGCCAAGCCAGAACCAGAACCAGAACTTTCCAGAACCAAGAACTTTCAAGAACCCGTGAAGTTCCAGAACCAAGTTCTGCTTTTGTTTCCATATAACCAGACCCAACCGGGAAGCTCAACTGGTCAGCCTGATTTGGCTGAGACAAAACAGCTGGTCATTTGAACAGCAGCACATTCGGGAATCTAAAATCTAAAATAACAGCTGTATGTAAGAAATACGTCTTTAGTTACTACTTTCTGGATATAAAAATAAAATAAAAAACAATAGAACGTTCAAACAAGCTGCTAACTGTACTGAGCTGGTACGCTGCCTTTGCTCTAGGGAGAAAAAAAGCGTGTCTCTCTCTCACACACGCACGCACGCACGCGCACACACACACACACACACACACACACACACGATACGAAGCAGGCGTGTCCTGAACACAGCGCATGGCTCGGCTGCTGAGTGCCGACTCGAGTCACCAATGCACGGGCGAATGTAGAAATGCTTATCTCCACTGTTTTAGTTTGTTGTCGGTCTATCGACGTACATTTTCTTTATTTGTGCTTGGCACCGTGTGTGTCTGCTTGTGGGTGACTCGACGCCCATTTCAGAAAGACGACCGCGACGGAATTTGTTTGAAAATGCTTTCATTTAGAACGGATGCTTCTAGCTCCTTCTGGATATTTTCTTCTCCCGCCCAGACACAAATAAGAGCCTCTATCATCACATTCACTTGACCAATGTGTCGTGGCTGTCGTCTAGCGTCGCGTCCATAGTGTTTCTGTGTTTCTGTCTGTCGGAATAGGATTTTAAAAATGACGCTGTTGTGTTGTGAGAGATTTCTCCCCGTTCTCCTCGGTGTTGTTACCTCCGCTCGACCAATCGAGAGCCGGAGCGCTGCTGGCCCCGCCCATAGGTTCCCAGAACTCAAGTTTAGTTCTACATCAGGAGCAGGACCTAAAAAAGGTTCCAGGAGGTTCCAGGAACCTCGTCTGGAACCGGGCCGTTCGCAATGGAAACAAAACCAGAACCAAAAAAATAGGTTCTGGTTCCTGAAAGTTCTGGTTCCACCTTGCAGTGGAAAAGCGCCTTTATTGTCGACGTGTCCTTGAACAAGACGCTGAACCCCTAATTGCTCCCAAAGTGCCTTGCATGTTTTCCTCTGCCATCGGTGTATGAATGTGAGTGTGTGTGAATGGGTGAATGTTATGCACAAAATGTAAAGCGCTATATAAATGCACCATTTGCCATTCACCATTTATAGCCTCATATACTTGTTTGACAGCAGCACTATCATCAGTGTTGTGTAAATGAATTGTCTCCACCAGCCGAAGGCATGGGGGAGAGTATGTTTCCGCCCCTGTCTGTCCGTCCGTCCGTCCGTCCGTCCGTCCGTCCGTCCGTGCGTGCGTGCGTGTGTGTGTGCGTCCGTCCGTCTTGACTCTTTTACCAGCTAATCTCCGGCGCCGTTGCCTTGGTCTCTGTCAAACTGTGCACACACACTCCCGGGATGCCAATTCAGAACCTCTGCCCCATATTTTTCACAAGGGCCTATTAAAGCGCCACCAAGAGGCCGATTTTTGCCAAACAAATTTTTTGACAGTACTCCTACAGATTTTGTGCAAAAATCACGCACATCGGTAGACAGTATCTCTACCCTCATGTGATTGACACGGATCTGTCCAATTCTCCAAATTCCATCCAAATTGGCTAAGATTGGCTTCTAAGTTTGTAGTATTGGTCCATTTTGAACAAAATGCCTCAAATCATCAACGCAACGTGCAACTTTTGTGAAATTGTGCACACACATTCCCAATAGGCCGAGAAAGAAATGCCACGTCAAATTTTTGGAATCAGCCTCATGGTGGCGCTATGACAGGCCGATTTGTGTTTTACCTATAACTCCACCAATCAGTGTCAAACTTTGTACTCCCTAGAGGCCAAGGAAAAACCTTTTCTCTGCATTTTTCACATCAACCTTTTATATTTTTTGGATATTACTCCCTCAGAATTTATCCAAAAATCAGACAAATCAGTACACAGTATCTCTATAGTCATGTGATCAAGACCAATTTGTCTGATATTTCATGTTCCATCATAATTGGCTTATATTGGCTTCCAAAGTTTGCAGGATTGCTCCGTTGTTGAACAAAATGCCTCAAATCATCAACGCAGCTTGCGATTGCTGTGAAATTTGCCACACATATTCCCACTGGGTCAAGGAACAGATTCTACCCTTTTCACATTGGCCTGTTATAGCGCCACCAGCAGGTATACTTTAGCAAAACACATTTTTGGAACACAATGCCTCAAATCATGCCTGCAGCGTCCGATTGCCATGAAAGGTCTAAGATTGGCGAAGAACAAATGCCACCCTTTTTACATTGGTCTATTATAGCTCCACCAGGATGCCTGCCCTGGTGGAGACCTGTGCTCGGAAGAGCACTGCTTCTAGTTTCGTTTTACACATTTGCTCACAAGCTTGTAGGTTATTTTTGGTTATGTTCCTAATATAATTGGGATGCTAGGATTGAAGCTGTTTATGTAAAATAAAAGATTTGGCAGCCTCCCTGTAACTCTGAGGACCCCCCCAGGGGTCCCAGACCCCCTGCTTTAGAGTGTTTGTGCTCCTGACCGATGGCCAAGCCTCCAGAACCACGCTAGAACGTTGAAGCAGCCTAAGGGCCGATTCATCTCCACTTTTAAAGCCGAATTTATTTCAGTTCGGCTCTGTCTAAACTACAATATGACATCATTCAGAGGTTCGGGGGGCATATATCATCATTCGGCTGTTCGGTGCCACCGAGATTTTGTGACTCCCCGAACCGAACCGAAATAAATTCGGCTCTAAAAGTGAAGTAAGTATAAATTGGCCCTTATAGCCTGGTGGTCAAACCAGTGGGAGTGGGAGTGCAGTTAAACGCTACTGCGAGTGCATATGCTAATGCTAATGCTATTACCTCTTTGTCGATGGGCCACGGAACCGTTGTTTCCCAAAGCTAGCTACTTACTTTACTTTTGTGATGCTGGTGGAATGAGAACAGAAGACAGACTGATTTTAGCTTAACTTATTTTTTAAGATGTGAAAATAGGGATGAGATGTTAAAAAGTAAAAAGGTAAATAAAAAGCAAAATCACTTTTCATCACTATTCATGATTAAACTTTTAATTTGAAATAACTCATGTAAATAACATGATTTTATAAAATACTGCGTATTTAACTCACATAAGACTCCAGTGTTACACATTCGTTCTGTTTTTTAAAGTGTCTTCAGCAGTTTTCAGACATGTTAAATAAGTACTTAATTCCGGGCCACACAGCATCTCCACAGCACAGTGTCCAGTATATGCCACCACCAACCTGCTCTGTCCAGATCGCTGATATTGACGTAAACTTTACCCATGTGTTGGCTGGGACGACTGGGGGTAGCGGTCCGTGCCACGGTTCGACTCCCGATCCCGGTGACCGTTGCTGCCTGTCACTCCCCTTCTTTCTCTTCCCTCTTTCCTGTCAGTCTATTGTATCAATAAAGCAAAAAAAAAAAGAAAACGCCCAAAACTAAATAATTCTTACAAAAATACAAAGTAAAAATAAAAAAACTTTACCCATGTGTGATTTATCCAACATTATGATAATCACTGTCATGGACATGATTCGATCGTCATGATTCGATCGACTCACCCAAAGACAATCGCTGCAACCTCTCTCTGCTGAATAAAGTCTCTTAAAACGACGATCAAAACATTGTTTATAATTACTTGGCAGGGGAGAGTTAACAATTTAATTTATTTTTTTCCAATCACTTGGACAGGGTCAAGAAAAATATATGTACCCCCTCCATGGACCATATTGAATGGTCCCAATAACCAATAGTGTTTGTGTGAGGGTTTTTAAAAGTCAAGGGCCTCAGTAGCGTGTAGAAGAACCATACACAACCTGGAACCTTCTCCTCACGCTGGTCACCAGCCTGGTCACACACTGCTGTGGGATGGCATTCCACTCCTCAGACAGAATGTTTTGCAGTCAGCCAACCAGTCAGCCAACCAGTGTTGGTCACTCTAACACGAACAGCACACCCATTGCAAGGTGATCCCACAAGTGTTCAATAGGGTTGAGGAGGTCAGGCTTGTTGGCAGGCCATATTCCATGCTCTCTACATCCAAATTCTTGAGGTAGAATCTAGTGGTGAATCCCGCTCTGTGGGGTGAGTGATGTCATCTTGCAGGATAGAGTTCAGTTCAGTCCCAGATCATGGAGATATGGGACTGCCACTGGTTGCAGAATCTCATCTCAATATCTCTCTGTTTTGAGATTGCCTCCAATGATGACAAGTCTACATCAAAATATGTTACTCTGTGCAGCATTCAGCATAGCGTTCTCAGCATCTGGAGTACTGGAAGCTCAAGACAAGAGTCAATAGCAACAGTGGAATAAGCTGTGTGGCATTGGCAGAGAATACTTGGTGCATTGTTCAGGGGCGCAACCAACATACAGTACTTGTGCTGCTCATCCCACAAATGCATGTTCTGTACCAATGGGTAACCATTTAAAAGGGAAATAAACAGGCTTTAAATGATATAAAAGCCAAGAAGCATCACACTTTTTTTTTGTTTTAATTGTTGATTATCCA
The DNA here is from genome assembly GCF_963921795.1 of Nannobrachium achirus. Taxonomy (NCBI): domain Eukaryota; kingdom Metazoa; phylum Chordata; class Actinopteri; order Myctophiformes; family Myctophidae; genus Nannobrachium; species Nannobrachium achirus. Next base: position 39,344,422 of record NC_137819.1, on the reverse strand, counting down.
AATTGTGTAACTATTAGGCAAGAGTTCAAGCCATAGCGCTATATTATGTGGAAAGTGAAACAAAATTTTGCATTTGCATCATGAACTACCTTCAAAGAAACGAGCTTGTGCATCCAGCCTATTGGTCGAGCCACCTGGATGTGGGCCCAAGCTTGCAGTATCAGACCTGGCCACTTGTCTACTATTGCTCCAGAAATCGCTCCCAGTCTGGTGATTTGACTTTATTTCTAGTGGTGGTTGAGTTCAGATCTCAAATGGAAAGACTTAGGGTTAGGGTTAGGGTTAGGGTTCTACAACAAAATTGATATGAGAATTCAATAGATTGTACGGTTTACATAAAACACAGACTCAATTGCCCTATGAAAACCATAACCACTTTGATGATTTTAGCAGGCTGTTTAAGACTAAAGTGTTTTTGTAATTCTTTATACAGGTGACACTATCATGACATTAATTATAAGAAATATTATAAAGAAATAAACCAAATGTTTTTCCCTCCACAGCCGTAGTTAAATTGGTAATGTGATAATAACAGTAGTTGTATATGTTATAAATTAATGTGTTATTAATGTGATTTCAGGGTAAACTTGGGGTACCTGGACTTCCTGGCTATCCTGGAAGACAAGGACCTAAGGTAAGGACATACACAATACACATGCATACTGTACATACTGTACGTACACGCAGTGTACCATTTATCTTGATCTTTCAGATCTGCTATTTTTGCAAAATGTTCACCTATTTTCATCAAATGTTCATCTATTTTTTGCAGGATATTTGTCTTTTATATGTCTTGTATTTTCACCTCATGACATGCCCTGAATTGGGACACTAGGGCTCATATTGTCAATTTATTTCTTTCCTTTTTTTACTTTCCATATCTACTTTTTATATATTAGAACAACTCTCTTTAATTATTGCTTTGTTTTATAGGGATCTCTTGGATTCCCTGGATTCCCCGGCACAAATGGCGAGAAGGGAACAAGGGTAAGTTGATGTACCGCTTTTCTCATCCTCGACAATTAGACCCAAGGTTGCCATACCGCGTTGAAATGTTCAAACTGAACACACACACACTTCTGCACATCAACTTGAATAATATACTTTGCTTTTAGGAAGTCAAAGATTCAAATATTTTATTGGTTTTAAAGGATATATTAGGTATTTTCTGTAGTATAAAGTACATGTAAGCTAAGGCAAGGTAAGAGACAACATAATGTAAGTTAATGCTGCTGGATAGCTGATCTGCTGTGTGTCTAAATCTGTGTCTCTGTTCAGGGTCTGATCGGCAAGGCTGGACCAAGAGGGCAAAGAGGACCAACGGTATTGATCATTGCTTCATCTAATCATTCCTTTATTCCGTCATCATTTCTTTCATTTACTCATTTATTCATTTACTCACGATTTGGTTTACCTTGGCTTGTCTCCACCAGGGTCCCAGAGGGCAGAGGGGAACAAGAGGCGCAACGGGAAAATCAGGAGCTAAGGTACATTTGGATCAATATGATATTTGATCAGGTTTGATGATCAATCGATTGTTTATCCACCTTATACCCTCGCTTTCATTTTAAAACAACAGATCAGCTGGTCTGTGTTGTGAATATGTAACCCATTTAAAATGGATCAAATAATCATTTAGCCATATGTAAAGGCTACTTATTGTTTTGTTGTTGTTGTTTCCAGGGAACATCAGGAAGTGACGGCCCTCCCGGACCTCCAGGAGAGAGGGTGAGCTCTTTGTTTTAATCTATTAATAGGTAATTATTTACATATTGGATTGGATTGCATATGTTTATATTATGCTGTAACTGCATTTGCTATGTACTGCTCTACTACTGTAAATTGTACTCATAGTCACACTTTTATGCATATGCAAATGCCTGTATTTTGGATTCTTGTTGGTACTGCTGGTTTATTACCAGTTTCAGAGTTTATACAACATTCCATTATATATTTTAGCCTTATCTTATTTTCCTATCAGGAGGAGGGAGGGACGGGACACGCACAAATACACATATTTCTATCTGTTCTTCTTAATAACCTGTGTGTGTACTGATCAATACATTGTGTTCTGATGTTTTCAGGGGTTGCCTGGACCTCAGGGAGCTAACGGGTTCCCCGGACCAAAGGGACCTCCCGTAAGGAGATTTATTTATTGATACGTATTCGGCTGCATGACATTGATTAGGAGAATGATGAGGGTGAACTGAATGCTAATACTTGTAGTATTAGTAACTTAATTTTAGTCCAGGGAATCTAGTATTAGGCCACAATATCTAGTTGAGGAGCCGTTTCTGTTAACACAATGTAAAACTTGATTGATGTTATTCACCCAGGGACCCCCAGGAAAGGATGGACTGCCCGGACACCCTGGCCAGAGAGGAGAAGTCGTAAGTATTTTGCTTTGTTTATTTAATTGTTTATCAATTCAGGTGCTAATTTTGTTTCTCTATAGTGATGTTTCCTTAAAGGGAAATTCCTCCTTAAAACATGTCTGCTGTATAAACTGAAGATAGAGGCCAATGTCATGTCCAAGTTGTATTTTTAGTACGACCACTAGTGGTAGAACTCTATGTATTACCGCTGTCATTCAGGCAGTCGGTCTCACTGTCCATCCGTCCAGCACTTTGAGTCCATGGAAGATTTCCCAAAAGCTACTCACTGAAAGGCTATGGAATTTGCTTTGTACCTTCATGCTTTGTACCAACACTACTGGTTTTGGTGATGCCATTTTCTTTCCATCTCTAAAATCAATCAAATGGCCAAATTGACATGAAAGTTGTTGAGTGCATTTATGCTCCTTGGAGGAACCCTACACATTTGAGTGACGCCATGATATTTCCTATAGTGAATAATGGGAAAAAATGGCAACTTCTGCACACAATATTTCTCATTATCTAGTAGTAGACAAATTTGAGGATGAACCATAAGGAGCGTCAATGATGTTGAGCGACAACGGTTGCACCAGAAGACTAAATTACAACACATCTCATAGCAATCACAAAATAATTCCTTGGATGCGTTGTGCGTCAAGGATGGATGATTAAAGTCGATAGACACCTAGGGTCGAATTACCTTTTAAAAATGTAGTTATCAATGAATTCATACAGGGAACAATACACTGGTGACACTGTTTGTATATATTTGGCAGCATCAGTGTTCATCACTATCCACTTAAGTTACCATAATCAAAGTCATTCAGCTGTGATTCAGCTGATGGATTCTAATAATATTTCAATTAAAAATCAATAGCTTTTGTCGATCATGTGCCCCCCTTCTTATTTTTTTTTTATTTTTTTTTTATTTAGCAGAAAAGGACACACTTTTTCCTCATAAAAAGCGCCTAGTTACTGTATACCTTTATTGAGCAGATCTGCTGTAGTAGGATTAACCCACATGTCATGCTCACCTGAGTTTGGGTTGGGTTGGTACATCAGATCCTGTCTTCCATTTTAGATTTTGCTAACATCATTCCCTTCCTTCCTCCAGGGTTTCCAAGGAAAGATGGGAGGTCCTGGCGGTCCTGGAGTTGTTGGCCCTCAGGTGAGTGGAGAACATAAAAGGGCATTTCAAGGGAACTGCATTTTGGGTGAAAAGGTCAGTCACCCCAGAGAGAATCGGAGTCGCTGCTCCTTCACTTGGAAAGGAGCCAGCTTAGTTGGGTTTGGGCATCTAGTACGGATGCTGTCCAAGCGTCTCCCTAGTGAGGTCGTCGCTGCGTGTCCCACTGGGAGGAGACCCCGTGGCAGACTAAAGGCCCAGATAGGGGGATTATTTCTCCACACTGACGTGGGAACGCCTCGGGATCACCCAGGAGGAAGTGGCTAATGTTGCTCAGAAAAGGAGTCTGCTGAAACTGTTGACCCTGCGACCCGACTCCAGATAAGCGGTTGAAGATGGATGGATGGATGCATTTTATATGCCATCCCGGACGCGAGAAGGTTTTTCCCCCCGGAGCTGAGCTGAGGCCACGTCCAATGCGGAAGTGCTTCTCTCGCTGTTTTGGTCAAAGTATAGTTATTGACAAAACCATGACGGAGGCGCACCGTCTCAGGCAACCTTGATCCACGCGAGACACCGCCGAGTGAGCAGTAGTGAGCGAGTCGCTGTGTCGAGTGTTGCGAAGGTCGTATGAGCCGACTCAGTGCTGTTACCGAGTTATGTGCCGTTATGGACAGAATAGTAAATATTGACAAGGGGACTGCTTTTGCGACTGACTGTGGCTCAAAGGGACTTTTCCCAATCACTGCACGTCCTTGCACAAGCTCCTCCCCCTACTCTCCTCAGCTCCGAGGGGAATAGCACACTCGCATCCCGGACGCCATATTGTGGGGGGGGGGGGGGACTCATAATGGAGATGTGCATGCATGCACAGCAGCATGGAACTTGCATTATGTACTCCATTCAGCGTAGACCCGGCGAGGATGCTCTGTGATTAGCCAGTTGTCGTGAATAACTGTTGGGTGCACGGCTCCCCCTCCCCAATATGATGGCAGCCGCTGTGTTGACACAATAGCCTGTATCTACGTTTCTATGGCATTCTATATCTAAGCTAAGTTACGCCAACCACTATAGCATGCAAACTTTGTTCCCACTTATAAATCTTTATCAGGCAGGATTTAAAGGAAAGTTGTTCATAAATATGAGTTTGTGTGTCTTCCACCTATGTTCTTTCCATTCATTCACTTCTTCATCTTTACTCAAACTCCACTTTCTCCATCTTTCTCCTCCCAGGGTCCATCAGGAGAGACCGGCCCCTTGGGAGAGCGTGGCCACCCAGGACCCCCAGGTCCCCCCGGTGAGCAGGGACTGTCCGGCCCCTCAGGAAAGGAGGGCACCAAGGGAGACCCCGGTCCCCCAGGAGGACCCGGTAAGGACGGACCCCCAGGACTGAGAGGCTTCCCTGGGGAGAGAGGGCTGCCCGGTACCCCTGTGAGTATGGTGTTTGGCCGTGGTGAAATCTGCAGTTTTCAAGCATAGATTATAAAAATTATGGACGAAGGGAACGGTTGCGTGACTTTATTATTCGTTTCTACAGACCAGTTTTGAAGGCACTTGTTCGTCAAATTCAAATCCACCATCTTGGAACTTCCGGTCTCAAAAAGAAACCGCACCCTCGCTGCTGAAACCGCAGCGAGGGTGTGTCTTAACTCGGTTCAACCAGCAGAGAAGCATACCCTAGAAGCATACTCTTCTTTATTATTCATTTTTAAAATGAATGGGACCATAATTTTGAATTGAAAAAGGATTTGAAAAAATCAAGTATTCATGAAAATGTTAATTAACTATGTTTTCTTTAAGCGTTTAAAGTCCGGCCAAAACCTCATTCACTTGAATGGAGTGTAAATGCTTCTGCAGACAGCAGAAGGTGAAATAGCGACATTTACTGGGCTGTTAGTGGGAACTGCACTCTAAAAAGAATCACTTTCTGGGATTCAAATCCTTGTTGCCTGTTTTCAACTTGTGTACTTTTAATGATCCTGGTCTTGTCTTGTGTACTCTGACAGGGAGGAGGAGGCCTGAAGGGAAGTGAAGGACCTGCCGGACCTCCTGGAACTGCTGTAAGTTTCAAACCCATTAAAGCCATGAGGCCGATTCTACAAATGCCTTCTAAATCAGTTAGTTCAGTTCGTTTAGAAGATTTTTTGAAAATGTTCAAGATGATGTACAAGATCGCAGTGTGGCATGAAGCTACACTGCTGTGTTGTGAGAACACAAATGCTCGTATTGTGTTGATGGAACGCCATTTTTTAATATATAGGCCTATTCTACTGTACAGTTGATCACAATTATTTTTGTGACAGAACTGCAAGTAAAGCCCAAGCTGCATTCCTAAAAACAAATAGTTTTTCATTGAAAAAGATCATGGACATGGTATAGGCGACATGAGGAATCCCATGAAATAAAAGGAGATAAAGCTTTAATGAGGCTGTGTTATTTGACTGTTACCTTTCTAGGGTTCTCCTGGTGAGAGGGGAGGAGCTGGTACCGCTGGACCCGTCGGACCTCCTGGAAGACCAGGCCCTCAAGGACCCCCTGGATCTGCTGGAGAGAAGGGAGTTCCTGTGAGAGTCTATTATTATTACGATACTCTGTATAACTATTATTGGTGGTAGTAGTAGTAGTAGTATCATCAGTAGTTGGATCATTACGTTTTCTGTGTGAAGCCAGTGTGTGAGGGAAGTTTTAAGACTCAACACTTCTCTTTTTCTCTCTCCTTGTGTGTTTTTTAATTCTATCCCCTAGGGAGAGAAAGGCCCCATTGGAGGAGCAGGTCGTGATGGCGTTCAGGGACCTGTGGGTCTGCCTGGCCCCGCTGGAACCCCGGGAGTTCCTGGAGAGGATGGCGACAAGGCTAGTGATGGACATACACACTCTCACAGACAAAAGACACACTGTAACAATGCACAGACACATGAACACGAAGTAACAAACTGAAGAATTCAGTTATTACTTTACTGTCCTTACACTTTCTCTTCTCTCATTGGATGGAATCATAACATACGCTGATTTGATGCTTCAATCCATTGTTTCATACTGTATGACATCCTTCCTGGGGTCCAGGCCTTTCAGAACAACACTTGACATTGCTTTAAATTGTGTCTTTCCACAGGGTGAGGTTGGAGAGCACGGTCAGAAGGGCGGCAAGGGAGACAAAGGAGAACAGGTGAGTGATGTCAATCAATCTCGCACGGTACTTCGAAATTAAGTTGGAATTTCTGTCAGTTTTTTTCTTCATCTCATGCGTTTCTTTGTTAGCTGATTATTAAAGTTGAATCGTGAATCGATGCTTCCTGGAGTTGTAGATTTGTTATTTGTAGTCATTTTGTCTTTCTTTGCACATCCAGTCGTGTTGTTGAATATTGCGGTCCAAACTAAAATAGTTAACATTACATTTGTATCTATTGCTCATCTGCTCATCTGATTGTTTTTGTTTTTTTGTAGGGTCCTCCTGGTCCACCTGGAGCAATGGGTCCACTTGGTCAACCTGGTGCTCCTGTAAGTACAAACGTCACTTGTTTCAATGATATCTTAAGCCTGAGCATCATGTAAAAGATCAGATCTAGAAGCAATGCGGCGTGTTGTACACATGTAATACATAATAATCTAAATAGGAATAACATAGAACAAACTTAAGCAACCATAATTTAGTCCACAATACAAATTACATTCTTGTTGTCCAGGGAGCTGATGGAGAGCTTGGACCCAGGGGTCAGCAGGGGCCTTTTGGCGCCAAAGGAGATGAAGGATCCAGAGGATTCCCAGGGGCCCCAGGTCCCATCGGACTGCAGGTATGAAGAACAAATTATTATTAATATCAGGTAACACTTTATAGCCAAGTATGAGGCAGAAGAGGCAGTGACGATGTAAGACTAAAAGCATACCAACATACTACCCACATATATTGTAGCGTTCATTCAGATGTCCAATAAGTATTACACTACTAGACAGGGCTCATGACTGTAGATGTTACTACACTTTAACAGACACTGTTGTTTACTCTTAGTAGGTCCAATGTTGTTTGAGAAAGGACAGGGATACTGTGAGATGGTATTTCCCAAACATCATATGACTCTCAAAGACTTTAGCTATTATTCCGAATATATGACTAATGTTAAAGCCAAGGCTTAGCACTGTGAATGTCAGAATGTCTTTGATTCCTGTATTATAGTCCATGTAGTCATATTTAAAATGAATTGTACTGAGCTAGGATTCTCTTACTGCCAGCACATGACTGTATACAGAATGCCTGTGACGTCATTCCTTTGCTATAGATTAGTTGGTCCACACTAGTTTCACAATGAACACATTATTCTGTGATCTAAAGTCTGCAGATGAATTCACACATGAATACCACAGAATTTCTGCAAACATTTCTGAATATTGAACATCTTGTGTTCCCCTTTTGGTTCGGACCCGCTGCTTGGGAACCACTTTGATTGTTAGAGATTAGTTTCTAATTGTGATTTATATCCTGTGCCCTACAGGGATTGCCAGGACCATCGGGAGAGAAGGGAGAGACCGGAGACGTTGGACCCATGGTGAGTTTTGTGCTTTAAAAAGCCCACGTTTAGACACCTCCTGGTTGATAACGTTCTGATGGTGGTGCCATTCGATGGTGTGGTGGGTGGGATGCTTGCTGGGAACACACAGGCCACTGCTGCTCTGTGATCAAACGGTGTATTCCATTCCAGTGGCTTTCAATGGGTTTAACAGGGCAACAAGTTTGGACTGCGATCATTATGTCAGAAACCTTTTAAAATCATGCTTCTGTCGTGCTGCTGGGTGATGATGAGTGGGTAATGACGGACACAACAATGTTTATCCAGTTTAGCAAACTTTCACCAGGAAACGCAAGTGAGTACAGTTTACAGTACAGCTGGTCAGGTTGATAACACTTAATTAACACTGCTCACTGGTTACAGATAGTTATTCTGTCCTGTTCTAGCACAGAATGGGAGACTGCACTATACTATTGTGGCAGTTGTGGGTCTTCAAGCACATTTGGAAAACTATTGCTATTGCAGTGGTGCATTCAACTTGACAACACTTCAGACTTAACAAAGATAGTCTATTTGAGCCACTTGACTCACTGTCAGACAACCTTAAAGTGATCCCTGACTAATACGACAAATATGCCTTAATACATTATAATTGTCCTCTATAACTACAATGTAAAATTAAAAACACCTCAATTATTTTATATATTCTAGAAATAGCTAATCTTTCACTCAATAGGGGAAATGCCCGTCGCAAGTTGATGATGTCATAAATGTCAAGTGTGATCTATCCCTATGGAATTTATGGCATGCATGTGAAAATAAAAACAAACTTAAAGTTATACCATGTAACTTTTTTTATAAAACAAATCTTAAAATGGTCCTAGCTGTTAAATCGCTAAAGTTTTAGAACCCCCACTCCGTTATTTTCAGCTTCTAAAGCTTTCTCTTTATATGTTTTCTATGATCCCTGCCCGGGACCGGTTTACGCGGAAAAATTGCGTCATCACACTACCGGCCAATCACAGCGAGGGTTATACACTGCCGGCCAATCACAGCGCAGAACATACACTGCCGGGCTCTCTGGTGGGTTTAGGAAACACGCCTTCAGGAAGTACACTGCAGTGTTTACACTGGAGGAGTCTAGCATGTAACTCTCCAACCGCTGCTCGTAGAAGGACACGGGAGACCTCATTGAAAGCGGCTCGGCGAGGCGGACGCGGTGGTCTGACGGCCCGGTCCGCGAGCGAAAAACGGACGAAAAAAGCAAACGCGACCGCGGTTTGTTATACTGCTACAGACCACCAGTTGAGCAACTTACACAGTATAGCTTTAATACTTCCTATGGTTAATATGAGCATCAAATCAATATTTCAAATGTTTTTGTGTTTTGTTTTTTTGCACATGCATGCCATAAAAATGACACATGACATTTATGACATCATCAACTTGAGACAGGCATTTCCCCTACTGAGTGAAAGATTAGCTATTTCTAGAAGAAATAAAATATTTAAGGTGTTATTAATTTTACATTGTAGTTATAGAGGACAATTATAATGTATTAAGACATATTTGTCGTATTAGTCAGGGATCACTTTAATGTCTTTGACCTTTCTGTTGTGATTTGACGATGATACAGTGTATCAAGTCATTGCGTACGTGACATACATAGTATACAGAAAACCACATTCCAATAACTTTGCTATTGCTTCACAGCTCAACCGATAACCCAATAATAACTAGTATTTAACTGACTGTGAATAGTCTTAAAATCAAGCCATTTATCCATTTGTCGGTGGATTTAAATGGGACACAATAGTTCACATTTGAGGTAGTCAAGTATTAAAATTGGTTTGACCTCCTCCCACGAGGAAACCCGATCCGGGTCACGGCACCAATGTAACACCCGGGATTCCCCGTGTGAAAGTCCAATATCTTAACCATTGATCCAAAGGGATATCCCTATGGGCCAAGGGGGACACTAGACTTTTGAGGCAGTGAGCACTCTCTACACAAGGCCAAATACTTCATGTTCAAAGTGGGCGACAATGTCATCACAAGGAAAGATTAAATTATCTACCTGGGTTGTATCTTAGAGGACAACGTCTCCAGTGAAAAAATGTAATGAAACAAAAGTAATCAGAAAGGTCAACCAAACATGTTTTCTATACATATGTCTCCTCTGTGTTCAGTAGGAACACACTGAGGACACTCATCCAATGTAATTTCCACTATGCATGCACCTCACCACTATACTTTAGCACCTCAAAGGCATTAAAAACAAAACTGCAGACCTGGTCAGGTAAACTGGTTAGAAAACAAACTGGTCAGGTACTCAGGTTACTACTAGGCCTTAAACCCAGAACTTGCCCTCATTATGCTAGGGTGGGATGGTTCAGGATAGAGGACAGAGTAAAGCAACTTGCAATGGGCCTGGTCTTCTATACGCAAGAAAGCAGGGATACCCACGTACTACTTCAATAACGTAAAAAGTATGCACACATGCACAACACCAGAAGAAGCTCCACTCATCTCACTGAACCCAGATTTGGCACAAAAATTGTTCATTCTACTGCTATGCCACCAGAATTTGGAATGCTCCACTGCAGCTCAGGCGTCATGCCAGTGTCGTGCTGGTGTCATGCCGGCATTGTACAGAGTCAACATTTTTTGAAGTTTGGACGCTGCCACTGAACGCAGCGAGCGCAACATCAGCAATTGATTCAGCACCCTTCATTGATTAAAAATGGGAACATTCCTGAGCCCTGGCGTTACCCTCGTTCAAACCACTCTAAAAGAGCACCTACAGGTGGCTGCAATTTGTAACTGCCCCCTGTAAAAAGTCCAAGCTTATCACCGGAAATGAAATTCACTCTTGTGGGTGGTCATAGCTGAATGGGTATAGGGCCGCCTGGGAAACTGAAGGTCCCAGGTTTTATTCCCGGTCACGGATATGTGTTGGAAGTGTCCATGAGCATGACACTTTCAGGATTTGGACGTCATGACCTAGGGGTAGAACCTGCAGGATAATTCTGTTGAAACAGGATAATTTGTCCCAATTACTGTATGTCAAGAATGAATGCTGCTCTCCTGAAGATCATTCATTGTAATTGATCCACTGCCTGCAAGACAATTATAGGTTAGACACTAAAACCACCTTTCTAGGTTCAATAGAGAATTTTAAGCTCCCGGCAGCCATCGTGGACGCCATCTTGAAAATGACAACTTTCTAGAAGTTTGATTTTCTAAAATATTTAGTTTGATATTTAACATGCCCAATAGTAACAGAATCCACTTTTGTATCAAATTATTTGGGGGTTCAACCATATACTGACTAATCTAATGGAGTTTCTGCAAACAGACATCTACGGGGCCAGCCCAATAAGTTAGTGATGGTTTTGGTAAACCTTATACCCATACCTAACACATCATGCCAATTATTTTCAAATCTTTTCACCAAGTGACAAATCTTTGATTTTTGACATATTCCCTATCCCTACAGGTTCACAAACCTTGTAATCACCCAGATGACCACCCTCAAAATTAGAGGCCAATATGTAAACATACATCAATCATAACTATGATTTTGTGATTAGATTTGATCCAGGAATACCACAGAAAAATATCTCATCTAAAGTACAATGCAACTTTATCACATGCTCACTGTAGTTTAGTACAACTTTTGCTTCTGCTGCATTTCTGTTACGTTCTGATTGACCTAGACTTGTGTTAAATTACTTCAGACTTGACCTAATAGACTTTTTTAAATTACTGGAGGCTTGACTTACGGGGCCAGCCCAATTAATTACTTGCGACATGACCAACACAATTAAATGAAACTTTATTACACGACTTGAGACTTGACCTATGCTGCTGCATTGTCTGAAGGAAGCCAAACTAAAATATTACACAAGATGTAACAATAAAACACAACCTTGAACCATGACCTTCTGTAGACTTGTCTTGAATGGTTGGAGACTTTTGGTTTGAAGGGGCAGCAGTGGCTCAGGAGGTAGAGCTGCCGCTTGGAAATCAGAAGGTCCCCAATTTGAACCTGGGCTTTGGTCCCGTACTGAATGACTGAAGACTTGACTTGGACTTGTCACACATGACTTGAGACTTGACCTACCGGTACACTTGTATCGAATTAGTTTGAGCTTGACCTAGACTTGTATCAAATAACTTGAGACTTGACTTATTGGATGACTTAATTGCCTTAGATTTGACTTGCAAAACTTGAATCTGGACCTACAGTAGACTTGTCTCGTATAACTTGAGACTTGACCTAGACTTATCTCAAATGACTTGAGACTTGACTTAGTTTTATTGAATGACTTGAGACTTAATTGACTGAGGTTTGAAAAACTTGACTCTTGACTTCGACTTGTCTCTCATGAATTGAGACTTGACTTGAATTTGCTCCAAAAGCCTTAAAAACAGCTCTGCTCAATCGTACAATCATTTCTACAAAATAATCGAAATAATTCAAAATCATATGGTTAAATGTAGGTATTGAACCCTTAGGTTGTATACCACTTTTGGTCATTTTTATTTTATGCAAACATAATTCCTAATCCTCTTGTTTTTCTAGGGTCCTCCTGGTCCCCCCGGACCCCGTGGCCCTGCTGGTCCCAGCGGTGCTGATGTAAGTAGCTTTAAACCCTATACCTGCATAATCCTTATGTAATAGAAACTATGTAGAAGATAAAGTCTGGTATCATGGGATTTTACTTAATTAGCTGGCACCATTTGAACCATACTGTACTTTGTTGAGGCCGTAATAATGTATTTACATATCCTATTCAGGGTCCTCAAGGTCCTCCTGGTGGTATTGGTAACCCTGGTCCCCTCGGAGAGAAGGTAAAGTGATTAACTGATATTAATCATGTCATTAGAACAATTCTCCTGCGTGATATACTGTAGTGTAGTAGATACTGGAGTTAACCCAGTGTGTCCCGATGACTGACGGACACTTTGTGTTGACAGGGAGAGCCTGGTGAGTCTGGACCCCCAGGAATTGGAGGAGAGCCTGGAAAGAAGGTGAGTGGCGAGACCTTGAAGAAGGTTGGTGTTCTCGCATCGCTCTGCACTTCCGTCCAGCAGTGAATGACTTTTGTGGTTCCAAACGCAGGGACCTCGTGGAGAGCGTGGAGATAAGGGAGAGGCCGGACAACCAGGTACTTCTGGACCCGCCGGAGGAAGAGGAAGGCCTGGAGACGACGGACCTAAAGGAAACCCTGTATGACTCTCTCTCTCAATCTCTCTCTCACACACAAATACATACAGTACTATATGAAATTTGACTTCAGTGTCCGATGCCTAATTTATGCTCTGTCGCAGGATGGATCCAGTGCTTCATTTTGAATTGGGCTTGAGCTACAGTATGTGTGTTCCCTTCTGTCCGCAGGGTCCAGTTGGTTTCCCTGGCGACCCCGGTCCCCCCGGTGAGCTCGGACCCAGAGTGAGTATCCTGACGCATCCTGCCGTCATCCTATTTATTACGTTTCTACAAACCTCAGGTTAGAATCATCGCATCCAACAACACATCCGGCTGACCTGTTTAACGTTGTCTTTCAGGGACAAGATGGAGCCAAGGGAGAGAGAGGAGAGGACGGCGAACAAGGAGAAGCTGTGAGTAGCAGTGAGAGAGTGTAATGTGTATCTGTTACAATGTATCATAAAATGTAGTCGTTAGTATGATCCCTTCCTGAACCGTTCTGATAGCACATCACCCTGCATTTCCAAGCTTCAAAAGTGTATTTGCAATAGAAAATTATATTTACAAATGATACAAGCCAATACTGTTTTGTATTTGTTTCTTTATAACAAACACCATTTCAAAACATCCAAGAATCATGATTTTGACATTCATTCATTTTTAGCCTTGTGTGACATTAAACTGTTTTCATTAGGTGATATCAGACATGTAACATTTTGCAATTCTGCATGTCTGCTTGTTTTTTTGTCTCTCTCTCCCTCTGCAGGGCTCGCCTGGACCCACTGGTGAAAACGGAGGTCCTGGGCCAACGGGAAAGAGGGTAATGTGACGTCACCTAGTTTTTCTGACCTGTGACGTATGACACAGATCATATATGGAAGCCACATTAGATTTTGAAGATGTATAAAGTTGTTACTAAAACCTGCTTTTATACATTGTTCATATTTACAGGGTCCAGCTGGAACGAGAGGACCAGAGGGACGTCAGGGAGAGAAGGGAACGAAGGTAAGAGTTCAGAGGTCATACAATATAACGTTATTGTTTTGTGATTTGTATTTTTTTTTTTTCATTTGTATGCTTTTCGCGACCCCTATCGTGATGTATTTCCTAGTGGAAAGGGCGTCTCAGCCAATCACAGCGATGGGTTGGGGCGTTGGGGCAGGATAGGGGCAAAGTCCCCTCTGGCTATGGGATCCGAACTCCTGCAGTTACTCCCACTGCGCTGCCTCGCGCAACTATGATCATGCACTGCAACAAAGCAGTGATGAATCAAGTTTATGTGATGAATCAAGTTTATGTTACTGCATTGCTTATTTCTCACCTCAAGGGTATTTAGAAACATCTTTTGCATACTGTTTAAAAGGAGATAGTTCCTAACACACGTCCACCATCTTTGTTGAGAGTAGCACAGAGTAGCACCCTCTAGTGTCTAGAATCAATCAGCTCTGTGTGGGAAACTGATTGACATGTGCCATGTCATCATATTGGTCCAAATGGTTAGTTGTAATCACACATTACTTTTATGGACATTCTTTAAAGCTCCAAGTATTAGTAAAACTATTTGTTGCTTTAGTGAAAGGCCTTACTAATGAAGCCCAACCCTGTATTTGACTTCATGTCACCTTCTCTTTTGTTGGTGTACTGGTTCAAAACCTTCTGTTCCGTTTTGAATATCTCCTCCCAAGTTATACAGTATGTTGGTGGGCATTGCTGATTTAAGCAGTCACACTGATTGAGTCAAACTAATTGGACTCCAGTGCTAGTGTGACTAAACACCTGTTGTAAGACAAATCAGCCATTTCCACACATATTCAGGGCAGAGAGGTGGCACATGGCTATTGTGGCTTAAGTATGATAACAGCTAAGGAATGGCAAGCAGTGCTTGACTACATGGAAATAAGAACTGTAATCTGGCTGTCATCTGATTTGAACGGGATCCTAGTAGTATCCTTGTGCGTTCGAGGCATAAGTCACTCATGATAAGATCGTTAGCTAAATGTACATTTATTTTCTTCCCAGGGAGACTCAGGTGCCCTCGGACCCCCAGGAAAGACCGGCCCAGTTGGTCCCCAGGGTCAGCCAGGAAAACCAGGAACAGAGGGTCTCAGAGGTCTTCCAGGATCAGTGGTCAGTAAACACACATGATAATAGGTGTTGGATTAACAATGGTGACCAACACAAAGATACCACATGTAGCCTAACAAGACTGTTGATGAGTGACTGTTGTTGAGTATTCACTTCTCCTTGCTATCAGGCTAGAGGACACATGCTGCTGAATGTTGTTAATGTGATTGTTGTGCTGTGGATGTTGTTGTTCATGTGATTGTTGTGTTATGTTTCAGGGTGAACAAGGATCTCCAGGTGCTACCGGACAGAAAGGACCAGCCGGACCTCTTGTGAGATATTTTCATAGATACATGATTTAAACAGTTTAAAAATAATTTGATGCACAATTTTGCATCATAAATTGTAAAAGCTTCAGTCAGTGTTCATTTTGTTTGATAACATAGTAGTAGTAGCGTACAATAAAATCACCAATAGAGGAATAACAATACCAACAGGGAACCAGTGTGCGTAGAAGAGCCAATGCCATAATAATCCATTTACATCTATCTTCTGCTATCCTGCTTCCCCCTTTTCTCTTTCAACCTGTCTCTCTTCCTCTCCTCTTCATCTTGTCTCTTCCACCCTCCTCCTCTTTTCCTGCCCTTCATCCTCCTCCATACTGCAGGGTCCACCCGGGTTGCTAGGTCTGCGTGGAGATCCAGGAGCCAAGGGAGAGAAGGGTCACCCAGGTCTCATCGGTCTTATCGGACCCCCCGGAGAGCAGGGAGAGAAGGGAGACAGGGGTATGCCTGGACCTCATGGAACGGGTGGATCCAAGGGAGAGACTGTGAGTTTGAAACATTTCGGCTAAATGTACTGATGCGATGTGCAGCGAAAGCTGTCACTCAATGCTGGTCACATGGCCCACATTTTAGACTTTTATACCCTGCAACAGCCTGCAGGGGAGCCACTCTCCAGCACCATGCAGATAGAATACACACTCTCTTAACCTTTTTGCCACCCAAAATAGATCCATTTCTAATCTGTGTGTATTTCAACTCAGGATTAAGGCCTGACTCTGTTGTGCGCCGGTGATGCGCATCAAAATGAGCAGATCTACAAGCTTGTGGATCAGCTGTTTTCGGTGCACGACATGGTGTGCAACCATGTGTGTAAATCAGAGGTTCCAACAAGAGTCTCTACCTTGATCTGCATCAGTGGTTCTCAAACGGTACGCGAGGCCCCCGCTGGTGGTACGCAAGGTCTCTCCCCCAAAAAAACAAAAAGGAGACTGAGATAATATATATTTTAAAACATAATATTGTAGGCTACTATCGAAATACTGTGGCTATTGGCTATTAATAATTATCAGTGCCGGGACCTGTTCGATATGGATGGACTATTAGGCTACAGAAAGGCGGGAGTGAAATCACACCGGGACAGTGCTGTGCGTAGTGACGGTCCCACCAGCACCAACTGCCGTTCAAACCCAGACGCAGAAAATGGGATTCAACAGGACTAGGACGGTCTGTCTGTCTGTCTGTCTGTCTGTCTGTCTGTCTGTCTCTGTCATGTGAGAACTGTAAGAAATGACAGTTTTATTACCATTTTGTACAGCATGACTTTGTCTGACAACTGTGAAAAATGTAATATTCTTATATTATATATATGAATTGGAATTAATATAATTAATATAAATGCCTCCTATGTTGGGGTTAGGGTAGGTGTAGCATCGCTGAGATAGGGTACGTGTAGCAGTTTAACATCAGTTATTGTGGTGGTACTTGGAGAGCCAAATATCTTCTGAGGTGGTACTTGGGGCAAAAAGTTTGAGAACCACTGATCTACATGATATCAACCTTCTTACTGTACATAGACATCATCAGCAAACATTTAGCTGCCATCCCAAGACACTTATAACTTGTTCAACTATGGAGTAAGATTCAATACATAGATCTCTAATAGTATATAGGCAGGCAATATTATCTCATAGTTTTTAAATAGTTGAAACCCTGTATGGGGATATGGATTTGTTTTTTTAATAATGTGTTAGCATCCATCATCTCATGTCTTCTGTTGTAGGGTATGCAAGGAGCCACCGGACCCATCGGCCCTGCTGGTTCTGCTGGTTTGACTGTGAGTATCTTTAACCCTGAATAGAAACATCCTTTGTGAACCTGAATATTGGTGACAGCATTTGTAAACCGAATGTTGAACTTTCAAACAAGCAAAGTTTCTTGTGACCAACATCCAGCACCTGAGAGGTTTCAGTCCATCATAGTATAGCTTGGTAGTGACAGAAGTACAATGGTTTCCATCACAATGACAATATACTGAAGCCTAATATCTTCCACAGGGCCCTCAAGGTGTCAAGGGAGCTAAGGGATCTACGGTAAGTACACCATCTAGCTTTTATTTGTTCAATAAACAAAGTTGCACAATAATGTATATTGTTACACCTCACACGTCACACTTTTGCCCTGCTCATATCTCCGCAACCGTTGCCCCGATCCATGCCAGATTTTGCACACACACTCCTCACCTGCCAAACTACAACCTCCAAGGACCCCCGGAGATCCAGGGACCCCCAGCTCCCTCGGGGACCCCCAAGTGTAAAAAATGAGCACATGTGCAAAAATTACCAAATGACCACCCCAACGGGGCTGCTCACGGGGAATTCCTGGGGACCACCCACTCCTGGTGCTCCAGAACGGATGCAAAAGTGGTGACGCCCCCAGTGGAGGACCCCCTCCACTGCAGCTCACATAAAATGCCGTAACTCGGCCTAGGAGCGTCCGGGAGAGCCGGGGCCGGTACCTATTCGTCCACCAAGGCAACGCGGAGACCCCACCCCTCATTTCTCACATGGCCCTCTTCTAGCGCCACCTTCAGGCCGATTTTTACAACACATTTTTGCCCACTACTCCTACAGTTTTGGCCCTAAAATCACGCAAATTGCTACACAATATGTCTACACTCATCCCATCAACATGCATCTGTCCCATATAGCGCCACCTTCAGGCCGATTTTTACAAACACATTTTTGGACACTGCTCCTACAGATGTTGCCCTAAAATCACGAAAATCACTACACAGTATGTCTACACTCATGTCATCAACATGGCTCAGGAAGATTTTGGAAAAACGAATTTTTGCCCTATTTGTGGAGATAAGTGACCTACGGTCGCTTATCTCCCGATTAGGGAGTCTTACTGGTGTATATTAGCCTGATTTCAGACTCAGCTCACGCTTTAGTCTGAAACTGTGCTCCATTCTGAGCGATTTACGGGGGACTTTTTTGCGAGCGTGCACGCGCGTGTCCGCGCGCGAGTGATCGCGACGCACGGTGATCGAGACGCACGGTGGACGCGACGCACCATCGGGGAGTGTGTGTGTGTGTGTCTCTGTCTGTGCCAGTGACTGCTTCCACACAGAACTGCGACCAGAAACTTGTAATCAACATTAAACAGCTTGGTGAAATCAGTGCGCTCGTGCGTGTGTGTGTGTGTGAACTTCGTTTGAATCGTTTCAACTGCTGCGCGGATTGGATATTCGTTAGACCCACCCCACCCCCACCCCCACCCCGCGCGCTCATTGGACAGCCGAAAATAAAAACCGATTCATGTACTAAGCTCCAGACCAGAGAAAGAGTCCACTCTGAGAGTGGGCGGGGTCTCTGGTCTGGAAGCAGGCTAGGTGTATATTGTTGTATGGTACAATGCTTGACTTTTGATTCATGTGTGTTTTGTTGAGTGCTGTACAGAATGTAAACCCTATTTTGTGTGTGTGTGTTTGTGTTTAGGGAGGATCTGGACCTAAGGGAGAGAAGGGTGTATCAGGTCCCCCCGGACCCCCAGTGAGTGAACTAATTCTCTTTGAGAACATTTCCACAACTAGGATTTACTATTTACTGTACACATATTTTGATACACATATTCTTTCAAATGCCCAATAGAAGAGCTGCAGTCCTATAATGTACAGTGTGTCTAAAATAGTGAATGAAAACCGTTCTCAGAGACCCAAGGAGTTGAAAAAGATCTAGTTCTTTATTACCGGTATTTTAATGATTTCAAAGACAAAGAATAACTTGAAAGATTGAAGAATGAAAACATAATATTGTAGAGTAGACACAGATTTTAATCATCTGGATATAAAACACAACCATAACTTAAAAAGACAAATATCACTGTGACATTATTGATACCTCAGGACAAAACCTAGATCTAGCACTAAACGTCACAGACACTGTCTATTACTGACGCGACTTCATCTTTGTCTCCAGGGTCCTCCAGGTGATGTGATCCAGCCCCTGCCCATCCAGAGGAGTCCCAAGTCCAAGCGCTCCATCGACGCCAGCCAGATGCTCTCAGACACAGACACCGACATGCCCGCAGCAGATGCCACGGGGGCAGAGTTCCTGGCAGCAGGCGCAGAGGGCATGGAGGAGATCTTTGGCTCGCTGAACTCCCTGCGGCAGGAGGTGGAGAGCATGCGCTTCCCCCTGGGCACCCAGGACAGCCCCGCACGCACATGCCAGGACCTGCACCTCAGCCAGCCCGACTACAAGAACGGTAAGGGGTGAGGGCGTGGGTCAGGAGGAGTTCCTACTGTAAATCAGTGTTTCTCAAACATTCAAAATTCAAGGTCTCCCTTTAAATGGACCTGTTAGGGTCCATTTGTACACTGTCAGAGTTACAGACTTGTGTGGGTCAATTTAGACCCCCTTAAAAGGAACCCACAGAGTCCCTGGAGAAACACTTTGAGAAACACTGCTGTACATGTCTGGATAGGAACACAGTCAAAAGGCATGAGCATCCAACATGTAACATGATTTCAGACAGAGAATAGGAAAGCTATGAAGGCAGTTAAGTGAAGGCACAAGATAGAAGGCATTGCCCGCAGAGGTCATTGTTGTTCTATAGATGTCTTATCCAGGGCAACCCTCACCAACCTACCAAATGCAGAGGGAATAAAATCATACAAAAAAATGATCACTGCATCTGCCTGAAGCCACAATTCTGCTAGCCCAATTACACTTCAAATGCTTGTAGTGTCCTCTACATGTATATCCTGGCACCCTTCATGAGTCTGTGATCAAATATTGATTTTTTTTCCTGTGCCTCCCTCTCACTACCTGCATTTTATGCCTCCTCCTCCTCCAGGCGAGTACTGGATCGACCCCAACCAGGGCTGTTCCAGAGATTCCTTCAAGGTCTTCTGTAACTTCACCAATGGAGCCGAGACCTGCTTGTATCCCAGCAAGACCATTGACACGGTCAGTCCCCTGGGCAAGATACATTAACCAGGCGTTTGAACAACATAGAGGGCCGCATAGTACAATTACAAACATTGTCTTTCACATCACACACATTAACTATTATGAGTGAATTATAAAATGTATACTTGTCTTGTACACTTGTTATTTGAGAGAAAACCTGGTGGTGTAAAGATGATGATGTGAAATTGTGAATTAGTTTTTGTGCATAGTTTCCGTCATATCGTTATTTTCATAGGGGGAAAGGAGATCAAGCAAGAAAAAAAACTAAGAACAAATATATCTACATATTTACACATGGTACCTTTAGCATAGCAGCAGATGTATACTTATATACTTGATATGCTTATGCATAGCAGCAGATATTGTGCATATACTTATGGACATTAGTTTAAGGTGCTAGAAAAATACTAAAATAAAAGAACAACACTGACAAGGTATGTCAAAGGTAAAAGTATGTAAAAGGTATGTGTATTATATGGCAGGTGAGGATGAGCTCTTGGGAGAATGAGACTCCAGGATCCTGGTACAGCCAGTTCTCCACAGGCAGCAAGGTGAGTAGCTCTTCTGTTCTGGACACTCAGTTTAACCTGCTCTTCACCTTCCTGATTCCACTCAATGTCTCCATTACCTCTGTTCTCTGATGTCCACACACTGTCCCATTATAACTGGTTTAACTCTTTCTTCTCTATCTCCCACCTCCCTCCTCTTCCTTCTTCCATCTCCTCTGACCCCCCTACTCGTTTCACCTCCTCTTTTCTCTCCCCCTGCTCCTCACCTTTCTCCGCCTTCCCCATCTCCTACTCCTTCCTCTTCTCTCCTATCTATCCCTACGTCCTCCTCCACGTCCTAACTGCTCCTACCCCGCCCTCTTCGTCTCCTACCTCCTCCTCCACATCCTAACGCTTCCACTCGGTTCCACCACTGCCTCCGCCTCGTCCCAGTTCTCCTACGTGGACTCCAACGGGGAGCCGGTGGGCGTGGTCCAGCTGGGCTTCCTGCGGCTGCTGAGTGTCACGGCCCGTCAGAACCTGACGTACCACTGCCACCGCTCGGTGGCCTGGGCCGACCGCACGGCCAAGGGCAACCACAAGAGGGCGCTGCACCTGCAGGGGGCCAACGACGAGGCGCTGAGCTACGAGACCAGCCCCTACATCAAAGCGCTCATCGACGGCTGTTCTGTGAGTGATTGATACTCACACACAAGCACACACACTGATTGTTTGAATGATTGATTGATTGATTGATTCATCCATTGATTGATTGTTTGATTGATCCATTCATTACTTGCGCCAGCAGAGCACAAGTAGGGTGATGAGGGCAGTCTGTATGTACTGTAGGTGGGTATGTACAGTATGTGGCTGACAGTACAAAGGCTGTGCCTGTAGCCCATGAGAGAGCAGCATTCTCGGTGAAGTCACCACCTATGTATGTGGGTGGGTATGTACAGTATGTTGCCATAAATACCCACATACATACATACAGCCCTCATCACCCAACTTGCACGCTCTGCTGGAGCATTTTCTTGGAAAGTGACGCGAATTACCAGACATATTTGGCTATGAGTGCACAAGACGCAGGTTGGCACCTCGACAGAGTGCAGTCTAGTTCATTCATTGCTTGCGCCAACAGAGCGCGCAAGTACTGCGTTCGGCTGCGTATGTAGGTAGGTAGCTGTGTGTCTTTAAGCCCGTAGTCCAATCAGGGAACAGCATTTCTGGCAACGTCATCTTTAACAGCCAATGAGGGACCTGGTGATTCCTTGTGATGCCAGTTGTGGCATGGCGTGCTCTGCTGGCGCACAAGTAGGCCATACATGGCCTACTTGTGCACAAGGCGCAAGTTGGCACCTCGACAGAGCGCAGTTCTAGTTCATTAATTCATTCATCCATTCATTCATTCATTCATTTTTCCCTTCCTGTGACACCTTTTGACTGTGGACAAGTAGAAAAGCAAGCACATCCAAAATGTAAAATGCCAGGCGCAGGGCAGAAGCAAACCTCAAAGAAAGATAGGGTCTTACCTGGCTCCAGCCAATAGACCCACCCACTCTCTGAGCGCAGAGTCTGAAATCAGGCTAGATAGGGTCCACTATATTGGGTGGTATTTATTACCATGACGTTTTTTTTACCCTTTAACCTTGGTCACTCACTCTGTTATCTCTCTGTCTCTCCCCCCAGTATCGTAAGGGCTTTGACAGGACAGTCCTGGAGGTGAACACACCACAAGTGGAGCATCTTCCTCTACTGGACATCAAGGTGTCAGACTTTGGGGAGAGCAACCAGCAGTTTGGCTTTGAAGTGGGACCTGTCTGTTTCCAAGGCTAAAAGCAAACACACAGACACAGACATATACACACACACACACAGAACATGCACACACACTATGCCAAGAACCACACGTAAATAACACACACACACACACACACACACACACACACACACACACTGACACACTAATATACACACTCACATGCACTTAAAGACACACACACACACACACACACACACACACACACACACACACACACACACACACACACACACACACACAATGACGATACATGCCCAGCAATTTGTAAATTTATTTGTAAATGATATGATTAAATACACACACGCACAAACATCTGCTCGCACACACACACACACACACACACACACACACACACACACACACACACACACACACACACGTACACACAAAGAAATCTCGATGTGAGATAGACACTCACACACACTCTGCCCGTGGGACATCATGCGCCATCGTCCCAACAAGTAATGGACGTCAAGACAAATCAGAAGAAGAAAATAAGAAAACGGTAGAACATGAACACTCTCACGAAGAGGAGGCCATCATCGGCTGATCGATTGAAACGGACAGTGAGAGAACCAGCGAGATAAAGATAGTTTGATGGATGGATGGATGGCGTTCTTGGGAATACAGAACCGCCAGAGTGAGAGAGAAAACGCTGGCGACTTCAACGCCAGAATGCCCCGCCTCCGACCCCCCTCTCACTCCTGTCTCCTCTCCACTGTCTCTCTCTCTCCTTTTTTTTTTGTTTTTGCTCCACTTTTCTCATTTGCTCTACCTCTCACCTCATCTTCCAGAGCCCACGCTCTGTCACCCACTAGTCTCAGCTCCGGCCACATCACATACAAGAGGAGCCGAACAAAAATGGAAACATTGGTTCCCACCATGGAGCAAATAAGAGAGACGGACCAAAGCGGCGAGCCCAATTCCCAACTGGGTTCTGCTTGTGAACATCTGTATTTGTCTAGTCTAGCCTAGCAACCACACGAATGTGCTGTTCATTGTCGGGCTCTCCTTTGTAACCTCAGTTCTGACATACTGTAAGCTAGACGCGATGTGGCATCTCAACGCAGTCTGTATGTGGCGTCTCGACACAGTCTGTGGCATCACAGCGCAGTTTGTGGCATCACAGCGCAGTTTGTGGTGAGTGTGAAGTAGACTTTGCTGTATGCAGATGTGGCTATGAGCAGCCGTTGATTCAGTACCGTATTGAATACAAATTTACAAATGCTATGAGCAATGAGACACAAGCCTGAAATTGTACAATTATTAAGGCGGAGTCCAAATTATGTTGCGTGTGGTGGGGCAATATGGAAGGGATGTTTGCCCGATCTCATCGTCTAGATCAACGACGAAACCAAAAGCCATCCACTTTGTAAAATTGTGCTGTGCTTGATGTTCTTGTACATGTATTTTATACCTGTCACAGCTGCCACTGAAAGGGCCAGAATAGATGTCTTGTTTTTTTTTATTTGTTTGTATTTTTTTTTTATCACACACAAGCCAAGTAGGCCAAGAGGGTTTTGACATCACCAATTGACCCAGTACTGACAGATACATTGCCTCCAGGGTTCTTCTAAACCCCATTCATACTTCGCCGCACGCCGGTGCGCTCATCAAAAATAGCCCACTAGCCCACAGCGTGTCGCATTCGTGGCATGTTGTGGGCTTGTAGGTAAGCTATTTTCGCCGAGCAACACAGTCGTGCAACGGGGCATAAAATGGGCTTTACTGTCTACATTCCAGAACCTTTTCTGACATTCCATCTTGTTGCGCAGAACGCTATCAGGGTTTAAATATGTATATGAGTTTCAAAGTTCTGTTTCTCACTCTCTCTCTTTACAACCGTGAATAAATGCATGCTTTATAAAAGACAAAAAAACATGTGACCAGGTGCTAATTATACCAAAGCAAAAAAAAACATTTTGTATTATTCATTTTTTTTTATTTTCTTTTTTTTTTACCACCTCCAGAAGCTGTCACTAGGTTTTACCGGGGAAAATGTGCATTACCTTCCATTTGTACAGAAATAGTGATATTCTATTGTATTTATTTAAAACAGGGTGCTATGAGATTTAAAAGAAAAATAATACAACCACCAGATATTCCAGTTGAATGTGGTATGATTTCATTTGTATTTATTTCCTGTAGCTCTCAGTCTCAAGGTTCATTTGAAACAATTAAACATACATTTTTAAACTCACCGATGACTTGGAGTTGACAGTACTTCTGTGCGCCCCCTACAGGTCCATGCATGCATGACAAGACAACACCTTTTTGTACAAACAAAGAGTCTGTTTTGTGGCCATTTATTGTAATATCCCTTTTAGTGTTTTTTTTTTTGTTTGTGTTTTTTTTTCATCAATTGTACTGTTACAAACAATTTGCAACTTCCTTTGTAATGATTAAATGTTGACTCTCCAGTGCTGTCACATGTTCATTTGCTGTTTGCCACTGTTTTGATTTGGCTGTGACTGATGCACCTGCTTGGGCCTATGATTGGAAGCTATAATACCATCCATCCGCTTCAATTCAATGCATAATAGACTTTTTATTTTCTTTCTTTTCTCACTATTGTTTTGCATGCCAACCCAGAATCTAAACTAATAGTGCAGTCACATACCTTTTCTGTAGGGGAGGCAGGCTGCACAAGTGGTTATAGACACTTTTCTGTAACTGGAAGTTCACGAGTTCGATTCCCATTACGTCTCAGTGTGTTTACAGTCAACAATCACATTGTGTCCTACATGTCTTTCCCATCGCTGTTCATTCACGTTCTTTACCAGAACATCAGCTTAATACCTACTGGAGAGGCAGCAACATAACCTTCTGTTTGAGAGACCACAGCGGGTAGGCGACAGTTGCTGGGAGGGGAGGGGACATTTCTCTCAACCACCAACAACAGGGCAGATAAAGAAAAGAAGAAAAAAAAGGTGTTTGTAAAAATAAAGGCTATGGGATAATACTGTATACTAGGGGTTTGGGTTTGATTAAAGAAATATATATTTATATAGTTGGGGAGGGATGGAAGCAACCAAAATAAAGGGTAAAAAGGTAAATAATGAAGGGAGAAACTGTCCTTGTAATTCAACAGAGAGAATAACCTCAACTGTTTGTTTTTTATTGTGTTAAAGACAAACACTACAACAAAATAAATTGGTGCTGGAAAGAGAAAAGTATTTTATGAAGTGTGTAAGTAATTTCTTTAAAGTTCTTGTTTATGTAATACATCATCTTTTTTTAAAGTGCGACTTGACTCCTCAGTTTTTCCCCCAAGCCCATTAGTGCAATTATTCCTACCTTATGTTTTTTTCTTTTGGTTTGTTTGTTTAATGTCCGAAGCATTTTCCTTCTAACATATTACATAATTGTTTTAGCCACCACGGTCCACCTACTGGAGTTAATGGAATACTTTTCAATATAACTGTACAGGCTGTGTTCCATTCTCTCTGTATGAGGAGATATGTTTAGTATCTGTGGGTGCTAATTCTCTCAGTTTGACTTACACCACAAATCTCCATGGTAACAAAATATGGTGAAATGTGTTATGATTCAGACAAGCAGTAAACCAACCATACTGCACACGTGTTTATTTTCACGACATAATATACAACCTCTGTTTTATACTGTACATATTCACAGTCTGATTACAAAAAAACATTATCAATGGTGAATCATGGCTAGAGCATATTACAACAATACGTTCAGGAATTAACTGTTCAAGTTGTGGCAAAAAAACTGGCCGTTGATTGGTCTGCTTCGGCATGACATGCTGCTGACTTAGCCAATGAAAAGTCCTCCTGAGAAAGAAAAATATGGTTTGAGCATTTTTACGGTTTCTCTCTCTTTTTTTTTTACATTAAACAGTGGTGAACTTGAGATACTTTACAGACATATTAAGATTGCATATGCATTTAAGACACAACAGGAACTAGTAACTCATTGGTCCTTATTAGAGATGCATACTACAGCAGCTGACATGTGAATTGTCCTTCACCACAGATCTTTCCAAATTAACACCTTTTCTTTTTAATTATACATTTGCATAAGCTACAGATATATTGCACACATTGTACTGTTCCCAAAAATGTCATGCCAGTTAAAACCAAGCCACAACAATCACCGGGCACATGAAGTGTTGTACAGTACCTGTCACTTCGATGCTTGCTCCTGTGATGTAACGAGAGTCATCTGAAGCTAGGAACGCACAAACATCAGCTACCTCTACCAGAGGACAGAGAAGAGAGAGAAGGGGAGATGGGGTGGAAGGACCTGGTTAACAAGCTAGTTCATTGATGGGAGGGAATTAAGTGTCACTGGTGTAGAAAAGGTATTGTGACGATCCTGCAGTTCTTGGATGACTATTGAAACATTTTCTCAGGTTCGATGCGCTTTCACTTAAAAGTTTAAAATCTTTGACCTGCTCTTCCCCAAGCAACCTGGTGATTTGTTTGTTTCTTCTTTATTGTGACATCTGATAGCTCTCGCGTGCTAAATCAAATCAAATCCTGTGATCTGCGTTTTAGCTACTCCCACAAATAAACCAATTTCCTCTATGCTTGAAGGTACCTTTTAATATTACAATGAGTTGATACAATCCATGACCTCTGTTGGAGTGCTCTGTGGACGGACAGACGGACGTACATGGACTTGTCCCCAAAGTGTTAGTATTTGTAATAGGTTTTATTCACATACATTATGCCAGTGAAACTTTGTTTGGTTTTGCGGTTGTTCTCAAGTCATGGGTGGAAGCTTATTTGCTTTTTGACATGTTTTAGTGTTAGACTCTATCATGACCCACTTTTGGGGTTCTTCTGACCCACTGATAAACACTGCTGTGGCAGGTGCTGTTTGTTGTTTGATTAATAACTCACCTTCTGGCTCACCCATTCTTCCCATAGGCACCAAGGAGGTCATCTGAAACACATAATATTAAATATGTAAAGGTGATTCTGACTTACTGTATGCAAGTATGTAGGAGATAATTCATACTTAGGTCATGCAT
The DNA here is from genome assembly GCF_963921795.1 of Nannobrachium achirus. Classification (NCBI taxonomy): domain Eukaryota; kingdom Metazoa; phylum Chordata; class Actinopteri; order Myctophiformes; family Myctophidae; genus Nannobrachium; species Nannobrachium achirus. The sequence goes on along the minus strand of NC_137819.1, from coordinate 39,316,568 downwards.
CAGTGTTTTCATGCTGCTTCAGCTTTGTTATTTTGTTTTTAGAGAATTGTATTGAATGTGTATCGGTCAAATCAACACTCCTTAAAAAAACTGATTTTGTTCATTTATTTGCACATTGAGTACTGTAAATACAGTATGATATTGGTTAAAGGGAACACGTTTTGATGAAGCACAAGCAGTTAAAGACAGAAGAAGACTTAACCACCTACAATACAAGTGGCCACAATAGCAAGGAGGACAATGAACAAAAGCACAGCAGCTTGGCAACAATCCTGTATTTCTGTATTAGGCACAATTAGGTTTCTTTCCTATGTTCATTGTAATTGTTCATTTACCTTACTGATAACTCTCTCTGGCACTTTTGCTGTCATCGGAGTGAATATGAACCCTGGGAGAACACAGTTGCATCGAATCCCAAACCTGGAGGGAAGGAAGAGAATAAAAATGTTTCTTGATCTTTCCCATGAACTAACTAACATTTTCAGGGATATCTGACAGCACAACATATCCATAATTACCTAAGGTGTGTGTGTGTGTGTGTGTGTGTGTGTGTGTGTGTGTGTGTGTGTGTGTGTGTGTGTGTGTGTGTGTGTGTGTGTGTGTGTGTGCGCGCGTGTGTGCGTGCGTGTGTGCCCACCTGCTGAGTTCTTTGGCAGCTGTCCTGGTTAACCCTTCTACACCAGATTTTGATGAGGCATAGTTGATCTGTCCAATGTTGCCCACCTGGAGAGGTGGGAGACAGACAGACAGACAGACAGACAGACAGACAGACAGACAGACAGACAGACAGACAGACAGACAGACAGACAGACAGACAGACAGCAGTCAGGTATTCATTTTCAAGTCAGGTGTCCCTGAAAGCATACGTAATTGAGAGTTCTCTCAATTAGGTACACTAGAGCCCAGATTGTCTCTATTTTAACTTAAACTTAGAAAACATCATTAACATGTTCATTCAAATTTATGGCTGCCTAGCTACACTGTCCTGGCCTGGCTGGCCACACATGCAACCAGCAGAACATGGTTGTAAAGGCCATAGGAAAGAGCCAGAGGATAAGTCTTACCTTGCCCACAATGCTGCCCAGAGTAACAATAGAGCCCTTGGGAGCTCCACAGGCTGCTAGAGCCTTGGCAAAAGCCTGAGTGACCAGAAATGTCCCCTATAAGAGAACAAAATGGTGTCATATAGATGAAAGTACAAGACACAAATAGCAACAGATTGTCATACGAGAGTCAAAATCCGTATTTGTGCAGTATCATTTAAGTATAGATAAGTACTGAAGAATGAGAACAGATTTGGGGTAAAGAAGTAAAGGGACTATCCGGAGAATCTGATACCATGTTTTTGATATTTGATATCTAACTCTGACTCTGATAGAACAAAGGGAAGACAAAGACAGGGTAAAGGGACATGTTGTCCTTTTCCATAAAGACTGGTTACAACAATAACGCTTTATTCATTAAATAAGTCCCAGATTGCAGCTTTAAAGGAGAATTTCGTCCTAGAGGCGTTTCTTACCTTTAAAAGCACTTATTTCACCCCCCAAACATTGGTCCAGGTGGTAGTTTTTCAAAAGATGCAATATAATCCATTTTTGTCTCGACTTGTCCTAACCGACCAGGGCTTCAAACAAGAGCGAGCGGATTAACAATTTATCGCATCACTCCTATCTGAAGCCCTGGTCGGGTAGGACAGATGGACGCAAAATGGAATATATTGCATCTTAGAAAAATAACTCCTGGACCATCTGTTGGGGGGACCAAATAAGCATTTTTAGAGGTAAGATTCCCTGCTGGGCCAAAACTCGCCTTTAATTCTACTACAGTAAAGCCAAAGGTAGGTATCCACATATTATAATGTACCCATATCTAGTTACATAGTCTAATAATAACAATGTCTGGATACCTTGAGGTTGACCTGGAGGACTCTGTCAAAGTCCTCCTCCTTCATTCTCAACAAGAAGTCATCCTGGGTGATGCCTGCCGCGTTCACACAAACTGAAGCCGGCTGGAAGTAACGACACTGTAGAGGTGCAGACAAGAGGAGAAGGTGACAGAGTGAGTGAGATGGGCCTTTAAGCTGCTTGGGGGTGAGACAAGAAGGAGTAAGGGTATGGAGGACAGCGAGAGAAAAGGGACCAGGTGGCTCATGACTGAGGCTAGAAGTAGAGATGTACCAATAAAGACATTTCCTTCCTGATACCGATTCCAATACCCCGAACTTCCGTATCGGTCGATACAGAGTACTGATCCGATACCAGTGTTTAATTTAAACAAATCTAGGACAGTGGTTCTCACAGTGGGGTTCAGGGACCCTCAGGGTTCCTTGAGGGGCTTCCAAATGGACCCTTACAGGTCTATAACTCTGAGTGTACAAGTGTACATTTGTACACTAACAGAGTTATGGGGTCCTTGAAATTAAATTGATTTTGAGAACCACTGATCTAGGAATATATCAAAATTCCATCAAGAATTGTTAAATTACAGCTACTAAGTTATACAATAATCATGTAAATAGTACAGTAAGAGTACAAAACAGTCGTGCAACAACTGAAGCATTCAAAATATAATATTAATGAAATATCATGATAAATGACAGAATGGCACAGACTGGTGTCACCGCCGATACCAATACCAGCAATCGGCAGCTTTTCCGATACTGGTGTCGGTATCGGAATAACTCTAGCTAGAAGCGTGTGTGTCACACCTACTGTACATACCTGTATGCTGGTGACCAGATTCTCAACGCTCTCTTTGTATGACACGTCCACCACTGCAGACATGTGCTCCTGCCCTCTGACATGACGAGGCAGGCCTCTCAGCGTCTCGCTGGCAGAGCCCTCGCTGATGTCTGCCACCACCACCGAGGCGCCCTCGGAGGCGAGGCGCTGGCACACCGCGCGGCCAATACCACTGCCCCCTCCTGGATGGGAAGAGAACCAAACAAACTTGTCCATTAAAGGTGCAGTGCTGTGCAGCAGAACAGCGGTTCTCAACGAGCGGTCCCAGGACCCCACGGGTGCTTGCAAAATTCAAGTGGTTAAACATCAACATCGTTTTAACCACTTTACCCCTATATTCATTGGATTTTTGAAAATAGCCAAATGTGAGCTTGAGAAAAAAAATAAGAAACTTGCACAAACACTTTTCAGATGGGGTCTGCAGGCCCTATAGGCCTACATATTATTTTGGGGGTCCTTGACATGAAAAATGTGAGTAGGAGTCTGGATGTAAGCAATGTGCAGAGCAATATAAATGTTTCTGTGTGTATTTTCACTATTTTGTTTTGTTTCTCATGTTTTTGATTGCCCTAATTGAAAAAAAGAGTTCCTGTTGAAGTAACCTTTATTAGTTGATGACAGGTGTGTCAGCTGGACAGTCAGTCCGTAATCTCTCAAGAACAGACTCTCTGGAACTTTTTCTTGAGGATGGCTAGCCAGATTGGTCAGTCAGTGATGGGCTGACCTTAACAGCAAGAAGTTGTTAGTTCTTCTTCTTCATTTCAACACATTTCACAAATTAACACAACTTGAGTTAAAGAGAATAATCTAAACACTCCGAGACATCTTCCTAGCCTCTGGCTGCCACTGGAGAACTTTGCAACTGTCTTGCACATCCTGTTTACTGCGGATACGGAAACCGTCTGTCTGCGTGCATTTTTGTGTTTGGAAATGACCGGATACAGTAGGCGGACTCTAGAATGGATATGGGCACTGGACAGTAAATAAGAAACCTTGGTGACGCGAGTTTAGGAGCAGCAAACACGGATATATATTTTTATATCACTATGCTGCCCACGTTACACAGCAACCGGACTGCCGTCATCTATTAGATATTAGATATATTGGGTATATGATTAATGCACGGAAAGCGTAAGTAAACTAACCCGTCACTAGTGTCAACCTCGAGATGAGTCTTGTGCTTGTGGCGGCAGCCATCACAGGCAGGTGTTACAATATTTGCAGTCCGACGGAACTCAACGATGGACGGCAGAGGGCAGACGCATGCTGCTGTGTGTCAAGTCAGTTATGTGTAGCGGAAAGCCTGGTGATGCGAGGTTAGTTATGTGTGATATGTTGTGATTATTATAGAGGCTTTATTTTATGTCGTTCTTTGGAAGAGTAATAGGCCTAGGCTACAATATAATGGCTGGATAGGCTAGCGATAGATGCAAAGGGAAAGGTCCTGTAGCGCATATAACACTGAATCAGTTCTGCTCCTTTGCCACTGAGTGGCAGTGTTGTCTAAAACGTCAACATCTTAGACTTAAAGGGATAGTTCACTTGCTTTTTTTCTATCGATTACTCATAGTTTCTATACAGTCTGTTACTCACTCACCCCGTGGACTGGAGACTTGAAATCGTGGATTCTTTTTGTTTTTTGTCGCATTCCCAAGATAATAATTTGAGGAGACTCGTTGTGTCTTCATAGGGAACTAAGCATGTGTCTCCATAGGGAACCACTGCTGGTCATCCAATTATTTGCCAAGGAATGCACAAAAACAAACAAAAGAAATATCCATGAATTCAAGTCTCCATGGTGTGAGTGATCGATACAGGTTTTTGGTGAACATTCCCTTTGAGTAGCCTACCCTAGATCAACAGAAGATGTCCAGTTTGGTTTATTTACAGTAGTTTGAGGTTTTTGTTTGCAGGTTAGATATAGTTTAAGGATAGATGCATGATATGCACTATGCCTGCCCTACATTCATTTCAATTGCTAAGGAATTTGTAGAGTGCATTTCAAATGGAAAGCATAAACTTTGTTCCTCAACTCAAGACTGGCAGCTCGTTTTAGATGACCCCCCTTCCGCAAAATTGAGGTGCTGTTGAATTCTAGGATGATTAAAGATGAACATTGAACAACAGTAAGTTCAGCCGTTTTTTGTGCACAGTCTGCACCTTGGAATCCGCTTTGCGCTTGGACTCCACTTCCCCCCACTTTCCGCTTTCCCAAGGCACAGTAGTTCTGTCTTCTTGACCCACAGTCAGGAAATTATAGTCCTCGCCTAATTGTAGGTGATGAAGAAGATGATCTTGTGTTCTATCTGTCCGTCATTAAATGTTATGAGTTTAAAAAAAGGACCTCAATTTAAACAAGCCATAGGCTTTTTGGGGGACACGCACACAAGATCGTTGGCTTATTTCTCTCTTCTGCTCTCTGACCCTGCCGTTCGCTGTCCGTGGTGCTGAAAATGGAATGGCGCAAATCGGACAGTATATTGATTAACATACTGTGTAGTGTATAGTAGTAGGTCAAAATAATTTACTGATGGAGTTATGAGAGACTCCATTTGATATTTAGCTACACACACCCCACCCTTTACCAATGGGCGTATTCAACTTCTGCCTGACAACAGATGTGGTATGATTGATTGGATAGAAATTCACAGAGCAAGACAGAAGAGGACAGGACGCTGGAGGGGCCACCGTGAGCCCGTCGTTTCTTTAATGGCCTTTTAAATATCAGATTTACATCATGAAGTCTACGATCTGCCTTTTTGTGTTTTTGATACATATGACGACTGCAGGTGGTGGTAAGTTACAGATTTATAGTCGTTTCTAAATGAAAGGAAATGGTCTTTTAAGCAATAACTGAAAGTAAATTGTCCTTTAAGCAATTCGATGCAATAATGCGTTTATATTGACCCTTAATTATACAGTTATATTGCAAATTGACCAATAAACTGTAATAATGTCCTCTGATTCACTATTTGGTGCATATGATAACTATTTCTTAATTATATTTTGTTTGGTAGTCTTATAGCCTATTAAAATAAAATGGCTGCTATAACTTCCTGACTTCATTTCGCTTCGAATACTTTATAAAGTGAAACAAATTGTATTAAGGCAAAAATGCAATAGCCTACGATTGTCCCTATATCTAAAACAAACAGTGTGTATGTCAAGCAATAAAGTCCCGCGCCATTTTCGGTAAATATATATGAACTAGCCCTTACCCGTTCAAAGATATGAGCTCCGAAATGATGTGCAGTGTGTGGATTATGGGATGTGCACTGTGCACACAATATATGAGGGATGGAAAGTAACTTTAACTGGTGCTTGCATGCTAATATGTAGGAGCATCAATGTAAATACCCGTTCCATTTAACGGCTACATAGATAGTGTGTACCGATCTGCATGATTTTGGACAACATCTGTAACAGGGCCAGAACCCCCCCCCCCCCCCCCCCCCCCCCCCCCCGCCCGCCCGCCCGCCTGCCTGCCCGCCTGCCTGCCTGCCCGCCTGCACACACACACACACTCCCCCCCCCCCCCCCCCCCCACACCATAAACATGCTATTATACAGCATACGATTCGTGAAAGTGACAAACGGGCTTCACAGTTAATTATGTCAGGTGTGTTCATATGCTGATGGTGATGCGATTTCAGATCAATTGCTCCAGCCACCGAGGAGAAACGCTGAGACAGACAGACACTCACTCAGACAGACACTCACTCAGACATTCGCAAAATTATAGTATAGATATAAATATTGCTTATTAATATTTTTTGGTATTGGTTAAGAAAAAACGAGAACAAGGAAATGGTGTCTGTTGAACTTCCTGACTTGATCTCCCTGTGATAATTTGTGTGCACAAATATACTGTAGGTCTAGGGCATATGGAACCCAGCACAGTTGTCAATAAATACAAATAAAAAAATTAGCAATAAACAATATAATAATCAATATTGTGTGTGTGTGTGTGTGTGTGTGTGTGTGTGTGTGTGTGTGTGTGTGTGTGTGTGTGTGTGTGTGCGTGTGCGTGTGGTGTGTGTGTGTCTGGCCAGACGAATATGATAGGCCTATATAACTTGCTCCTCTGCCCACACAACTCCTGCTGACAAGCAAGACCCACGGATTTGCTTTCGTTTAATAGCTGATGGAAGACTGATTTCCCTGGCTGCTATATAGTCTACCCACATTGTGTGTTTGGCTATTTGGTTACCACCATCATAGATACATCTGAAAAATCCTACTGGTTGTGTTAACTTCACACAAAGCTATATACGGCCAGAGAATGTGAATAGTGCTTGATAGTTTGAGAAAAGAATAGGTCTACCACCCGGACTTTGAATGGGTTGATTTAAATTTAAGTTTCAAAGTGACAACAATTTTACATGAGAGCAGATGTGGGGTTAACGTCGCGCAGGCTATTCTGCTTGACAACCTGATGTGAATTATTTGATTGGATAAAAAGAAATCACAAAGCAAGAACAGTAGACGAGGAAACTGGAGGGGACAGCGTCCATTTTCTTACATTTAAATAATAATAATATAAGTACAACAATATGACTTTGTTTACGACCTGCCTTCTCGTGTTTTTGACACATATTTGGTTTAAGCCTGTGGTGACTGGAGGCGGTGAGTTCCATTACTAGTTGACTTTTCTAAAGTGAAAGTAAAGTGTTTTCTTCACACGACATCAAACGCGTTTTTATTGTCCCATAGCTTTATCCTCCGTTATACAATGTAACTATTAAAGCAATATAACTATGTAACTGGCAATAATGTATTATTTTATAATGCTCCCTCGCTCACCACCAGCCTATTGACCTATGGGTCTATGGCTACATATCATCCTAGGCTACATGCTTAGCCTATTGATGGTCTTGGTGAAGTAGAAAGTAGAAAGAAAACAAGAAAATGGCGGCTATTTACTGTCCTCACTTGATCTCGCTTCGAATGACTAAAAAGTTGGCTATTAAATTGTATATTTGTATATATATTTAACCTTCCTGTATGCTTCACTTCACTTCCAAACACAGTGAACTACAGCAAAAAGGACAATGACAAGCTTTAAACTTTTGAGGTCGTTTGGGAAGTGTGATTGATATGATATTATTATGATGTATTGTTAGTGCAGGAGGAGAAACTGGGCCCAGGTAGGCTACAAAATGGCCCGCAGGAGAACTGGGTGATGTGATAATGTTTAGCCTATATTAGCATCTAAGCATTACGATTAATTATTTAATGCCTAATTAGGTATTAAATAATTAATTTAATTAATTTATATATTTTTTGTATTAATGTAGGCCTAAATGAAAACAAACTAAAACTGGAAATTAATAACAAACTAGTCTGACTGAATGTAAAATAGTTGTTAGGATAGGCTATATATTATTTGATTATGTGTGGGTCTTTTAGGTCTATTGTTATACATTTATTTTATTGTTTATGTATGCAGCCCGGCCCTGAGAGGAGATGGGATTTTGTGATTGATATTTGGAGAAAAAATGTATAATAAGCCTACAAAACATGGTCAGTAATTCAAGTTGAACTTGAACTTGAACTGACTGGCTGACTGACTGACAGACTGACTGATAGACTGGTTGATTGTCGTATTTTCTAAGTGAAACAAATATACACCGAAGTGAGAACATATAAGAGCCGGGGCTGTGATGTGAATTATATGATTGGATCCAATTTCACGAGACAAACTCACCTCGCGTGAGTCGCGTCACCAAGCTTACCGCAGCACCCATGGAAAATCTGGTTTCTGTTTACTGCTCAGCGCTCTGGTCCCGAGAGTCCGCCTACCATATCCGGTAAATTGCCGCGTACACACAAATGCATTTACCCATATTGATTCCGTATCCGCTCTAGACAGGATCTGCTCAGCAGACTGATCCCCGTCTAGACCATGGTCTCGACAACAACACCCAGACAACTGGGTATTTCCGTTCACAGACAGGCTACACGACGCGAGGCGAGAGAGACTGACTTATGACCGACGCTTCGAGAGCACATATTCTTCCAATATCTTAAGACATATAATATCAACTTTACAATATGATATAGTATCAGATTTACAATATGATTCAGTCTACCGCCTTTCTTTTTGTGTTTTTGACACACATATGGTTTCACGCAGCGGTGAATGGAGGTGGTGAGTAGCCTGGCTACATAAAATGTCGACTCGAAAGTGAAACTAAATAGTTTTTGTTACTGCGCAATAGGTGCAATAACGTGTTTTTATTGCCTCTTTTGAGTTTTATTTTTCGTTTCAAGCTGTTATTGAACAAAATACACCGTGTCTAGTCATACACGTCATCTTAGTTGTTTTTGATCATCTTTGATGAATATAGCCGCCTAGATTGTTTATTTATTTGTTGTAGGCGTACAGTAGGCCTGGGCTAAAGTAAAAAGAGAACAAGGAAATGTGGCAGACTTACTGAATTAATGTCGCTTCTAATGAGTAGTAAATTAGTAAATCACTACCAAATCTTGTAGTGAAAATCATTATTTTATAGTTAGGCGGGCCTATGTAAAGTTATAGTATTGTAAATTAGTGTCATCAAGACATCAACAGCTGTCACAGTCCAGGTCAAGGGAAATGACAAATACAGGCCTACATTACATTCACGTTTTAAATGTTCTAGTCACTAGAACAATTTAGACACTTATTGTAGGCCTATTTGTGAGAATAAAAATGTATTTGATTGTAACTTTAGTTTTGTTTCCTACTTTAGGAGTCCAAAGTAGGAACCCTAAACATGGAGAATTTATGGCCATATGTGAAAGTGAAAGGAACGGCTGTCTTTGGATTTAGTTGTTTTCCAGTTGACTAGTCTGTCCATCCGTCCTAGAGCTACTTAATTATTAGCCCCATATAGAACCTCACCCGGTGAGGTTCTATATGGGGATACTTCATTATCTGGGACACTGCATTCAGTCTGGACCGATTGGTGTGAAACTTTGCATGCTTTCCCCCTAGCATATTTTGTCCTTTATTACATTTTTTCATCGCACATTTATCGCCATAAGATTTATACTCTTATAGATTTTTGTGCAAAACTCTCAAAAATTGCCACATTACCACTTGTTATCTTTTTCATACTTCTCTGTAACTTTGTAAATAACCTTATACTGCTGTGCTGCCTCTGGGCAACTGATTTTCCCCCTTGGGATAATAAAGGTATCTATCTATCTATCTATCTACTAGCGATAAATAAAAGGGAGCACATTTAGATCTGTGCAGCTTTATTTATTTTTGGTACATGGAACAATGATGGTGTTCAAACTTCACAGAGAAATTGGAATACCAAAAATATAGACCTCTCACATACATTAGATTATATTTATCTTGATGTATGTCTGTTTGCTTACCTAGTTCGTCTTTCTGCATGGTATTTATTCTGTTACTCCTCCTTCTCCTTTTATTTCTTCTTTTTTGGACTTCCAGATACCCACTCGCTCACCTACATCTACACAGCATTCTCCAAGCCCATCGACCAACCAGGGATCCATGAGTTCACAGCCATGGGTCTGCTGGACGACAGCATGATTGACTACTATGACAGCACGATTAAGAAAAAGGTCCCCAAGCAGCCGTGGATGGAGGAGAGGCTGGACAAAGACTACTGGGACAAAGGCACTCAGTCACGCCAGAGCAAGGAGCAGTGGTTCAAAGTCAACCTGGACATCCTCAAGGAACGAAATGGACACAAGAATGACACCGGTTAGAAATCCAAGCAGTTGTTATATACAACTGCTTATACACTGTATAACAACACTGTATAAGTTTAGCTATAAGGGTTTTAATTGAGATGACCGAGTGGAATTTAATTGAGTGGTATTACTACCACTCAATTAAATCCTGCGTCAGTTCTGCAGACAACATTTCTGAATGTTATGCAGTAAAATGTATAGTGTAAATTAAAACAAAACTACCAAAACTACAAAAAAATACAAGACTGTTTGCTCTAGTATGATGCCTCATACGTTTTACATTTACTCCCCCTGTCTTTTTCTTTTCCCTTTTCACTAGATTTGCACATTCTTCAGTGGAGGCACGGCTGTATGGCTGAGAAACAAGAAGACAACTCATTTAAGTTCATCAGTGGCAGGGATGAATACAGCTATGACGGTGACGACTACCTGGCCTTTGACGATGCCAATAAGCGCTGGATCGCCCCAGTTTCCCTTGCAGAGCCCACCAAGCGGAAGTGGGACGAAGTAAAGATGCTGAACGACTACACCCAAGGCTACCTGGAGAGGGAGTGTGTCGCCACCTGGTTAACAAAATTTGTTGATTACGGGCAAGCGCAACTCAAGGCCAGCAGTGAGTATTATTTTACATAACCGTAACACGTTTCACACACATACACGTGTGTACAACTCAAAGCATTTACAGGTAACACTAGGACGGATACAAATACAAAATGATCACAAAACAACAACTAATAATACATTGTATTATTGTAGTACTTCAAAACAAGGTTACAATAATAATAGTTACAGACTCCTCCCGCGAGGGAAATTCAGTATTTGCAGCCCAACCCAGCCCACAAGGAGCGTGTGAGCAATTAGGGGTTAAGAGTCTTGCTCAGGGACACACATCGACATTGCTATCCTGGCCGGGAATCAAACCAGGGACAACCAGGGGAACTCCCCAGGCAGGCTCCCTAACCATTCAGCTATGGCCGCCCCTACAACAAGGTGCTCTGGATGAGAGAAAAAGTGGAGCATCCCTGATGTTTCATTGGATAATAAATAAATGCACTTCAGCATGTTGATCAATTCTGTTACAAATGTACTGCAAAATGTTGTGCCTGTGATATGCAGTAGCCTGTTTTTCAGCTTTATATTAGCCTGATTTCAGACTCAGCGCTGGAGCTTGAGTCTGACATTATCCCATTGACAAGAGATATCAAAGGGGAGGGGATAGGTGGGAGGGGTTGTGTTTGACTGACGGCTGCGTGCGAGTCCGCACAGCACTGTTCAGAGTGATTGTGTACACAGTACACTGTGCTGTTGTTCTTAAGATTAAATACAAAAACAAACGTTTAAAAGTACACAGACCTGCCTGTGCATGCTTGTTTGGGCAGTGCACCCACACACACAACTTGAGTATTGATCAAACACTATTCACATCAGCCGTTTCAGACGGGGAACTATTAATATATCAAAGACTGGGCCGTTATACACAAATTAACATATGAATCAGAATGGATGCGGTCTCTCCTCTCCTCATCCTCCTCCGAGCCCCGCAGTGCACTGGGTCTGGCTGGCTGTAGCAGCCGAGGCTTGTAAACGGCTAACGGCTACACTTCCTCAAACTGATTCAAGGCCCACCCCCACCTCCGCGGCTCCGACTCTCATTGGCCTGTAACTGCCTGAGACCAGAGAAACTTTAGCGTCATTATGACAACACCAGACCAAGAGAACCAGTCCGCTCAGAGAGTGGGCGGGTCTATGGTCTGGAGCCAGGCAAGCTTTATATATTAGATTTTAAATACATGGTAGTATCACACACAAATAACCTTTGACAAATATGAATAATGATGAATGAATGACTAAATGAAATGAAATGTGAATGAATTCAAAATTCCCTGCAATGCCCATATACTGTATATCTTCTCAAAACTCAAAAGTTGTCCTCATGGCTTCCCAGTTCCACCAAAGGTCCATGTGTATCACAAGGAGAGCAAGCATCCACACTCACTCATCTTACACTGCCTAGCGACGGGCTTCTACCCTAAACTCGGCATTACCCTGAACATCTGGAGAAATGGGAAGGTGGTGGATCAACTGGACGGCATACAATCCACAGGTGTTCGACCCAACGGTGACGGCACTTACCAGATCAAGAAGCACGTGGAGATTCTAAGAAGTGACTCTGCCAAATACAGATGTGAGGTGATACACACCCCATCCAACGTGCACGTATCCAGTGAATGGGGTAAGAGGCACATGTTAAGGCCGTATTTCATGAGCCTACTTAAAACTAATTAAAAAATAAGAAAATAGAAACTTTTACTTTATTTGATATTATATAAAATGGAGAGTTACTCATTTGTCTTGGGCTAAGACTCTAAGAGGCTTGTTTACACTATATGAAAATACAGTTAAATAAAGAGTTGAGAGTTTTTATTTACTTTATTTAATCTTTAATTATAGGGTAGGGTTATGAGCATGCGTGCTCTGTTAGAGCAAGACCCTAGTATTGACGAATGTTATCAGTAAAACGGAGCAAGACCCTAGTATTGACGAATGTTATCAGTAAAACGGAGCAAGACCCTAGTATTGACGAATGTTATCAGTAAAACGTGTCTTGTAAGTACAGTACATTCTTCTTTCTGGATTTTAGATGTCTCAATGTGTCATTATCCCGATGGAGATGGATCAAAGATCGGAATTGTCGGTGGTGCTGTTGGTGGTGGTGTTCTTGTTATCCTGGTTGGAGTCTCCATTTTGATCATGAAGCAAAAGAAAGGTTGGGTTCATTAGAACAACTTTCTCTTTTTGTCTCTTTTTTTGGGGTATAGTTAGAATTTTCTGTGGGGCATTTTGTGACATCAGTCATTAAGCTTAAGCTAGGTCTCAATATTGATACATTACTGTGCAGTGATGTAATTGTGCCTTAAGCTTGCTAAATCTTTTGCATCTTTAAGTCCCCTATCAGGCAGCTGGAACACAGAATATTGAAATATTTATTTTGGCCATTTCTTTTACGCTGGGAAAGTTATGTGGTCAGCCAAGATTATAAATTGATTTTCTCTCTCTCTCTCTCTCTCTCTCTCTCTCTCTCTCTCTCTCTGTCTCTCTCTCTCTCTGTCAACTCAGTCGTTTGCTTTTCAGGAGAACCTGAAGGTTAGTACTGCTTCACAACAATTTACATGGATGATATGATATAATATGATATGATATGATATGATATGATATGATATGATATGATATATGATATGGTATGATGATAATCATATGTGATGTCTTGTGTGCTTAAAGATCTATTTAATATAGCTGAATATATCTTATATATCTGAAGGTGTATATCAATATAGCACAGAAAGTAGAACTTCAGAGAATGTCTCAAACACTCTAAGCTGGTAATATAATGGCTGGCATATCAAATATATCACTGTTGCATGTTGAGTTGAGTACACATTTTATAACGCTGCATAATGTGATTATAGGCCATGTGGGAAACCGGTTTCAACCAGTCTCTCAATAGAAAATGCATGGAAGTAAATTAAATTTGGAACACTGGTTCCACGTTCAATTAAAACAAAACAACAACTAAAATCAGAGTGAGCAAGACACAAATACAGATGAAACGAGATAAAACCAAAAGAGAGAAAAACTAAAAACAAAGCTTGAGATAAATCAGACCATTATTTCAGGGACAGAGATGGTGATGCACAACCACTTTTATTGGTCTGGCAGATCCCACTAGAAACCCTCACTAAAACATTTTCCTTTATGTTAGCTCCCTCTCAGTCTCAATGGAGGAAATCAATATACATTGTGAATATTGTTTGACACTGAGAGGCCAAACAATAGAGGCACTGGTGAAACATTTTGTGTTATGTAGCCCTAATAAATGTATTAATTCATAATCTGGTAGATTATGAATTGGTAGTTTTAGGTTAAAACTCTCAGAGTACCTTACAAAATGAGTTGGTACGTAGTTCAGTACCTTGCTCAAGGACACTTAGAATGGCAGCAATGATTGAAACAGAAACCTTTCTATTATGAGACTGTGTCACTCTCAACTTTACGATGTCTGTTTCCTGATCATCCTGAAACCACGTGTCACCCACATAACGTTATACTAACTTGACACTACCATGTCGTTCACAAATGATTTGCGATTCTAATGTGGCGTCTTTGAAATGAATTAAAAGGACAGTTTCACATTTTCTATAGATGTATATTATGTAAAACCATGTTCATCCTTAAAAGCGAAAATACTGTTCGTAAATGTAGACAGTGTTGCATTTGGTCATACAAATTCCAGAGAGAAAGAGCGACTTTAAACCAAGGCGGTATGACAATATGCTTTTACGATCAAAATCTGAATTATTTTATTCAGAATAAAAGAGACTCAATTGCTACAGGTTTCATACAAGAAATGCTAAGACTTAGGGATTTCCTCTGCATCCACCCAGTTTTGTTTAAAAAAGAAATAAAGAAAGGCAAATTAACAAGTCTGTTCTGTGTATGAATTCATCCTCTTGGCTGGGTTCGCAGGGGGCAGGATTGAGGGCAGCGTGTTGGTGCCCCTGAAAGGTATGATTATGTTTGCTCTACCTTTTCAAAATGCACATTTGTTTATTTTACAAAACGGTATTGTACATACTGTAGTCAAACTGAGTTGAAGGGTTGTATAGAAATAATGGTTTGCAATGCTAATGTACATCTTTGAAATTAATTAATATGATAGTTTCACATTTTTTATAGATGTAAATGATTCAAAGCCATGTTCATACTAAAAGAGAAAATACTGTTTGGAATTTGTATGACCTTATACAACATTTACAGAGGGAAAGAGTGCAACTTCCAACGGCAATTCCAACGGCATTCCACTCATCCAGTATGACAACGGTATGACATTTATGCTTTTGGGATCAAAATCAGAATTGTTTTATTCAGAATAAAAGATACTTAATTTCTACAGGTTTCATAGCCTATATGGAATGTTAAGACATAGGGGTTTCAACTGCATCCCTTCAGTTTTGTATACAAAAGAAATGTAAATAAACAAGTCTGTTCAGTGTTTGAATTGTGTCCTCTTGGCAGGGTTGAAAAATTGAAAATGTTGACGGCAAATCAAGGTATGATAATGTTTTTCCCCCTCTACCTTTTCAAAATGCACATTTCTTTATTACAAGAACGGTGTTTCTGAATTGAATATAAGTCGAAGGGTTGTTCCCATGATTGACATAAACAAACATCCATTATTAAAATATATTTCTAAAATAATTAAGGAATCTCCTGGGGTTACAAAGTCACAGAATTGATTATTTGCCGAGAGTTAATGTTGAACTTTAGGCCATATGTTTTCTTTCTAAATATACAGTCTCTGTACACAGATATATTGCATTTTGTTAATGACTGTTACTTTTACAAATGTAATGCAGGTGACCAAACGGTATTACACTATTAAGCACTGCACAATCCATTAATGGTTTAACTCTCGTCCTTTTCTTTGCAGATTCCAAAAGGACTCTGGTAATTACTCTCTGTATCCCTGCATTTTTACTTTACTAAGATATGACATTATTTAAAGGTACAGTAGAAGCTTTACATTAGAGCTTAAAGATTTAGCCCTGAATCTTCACGTTTCTGTCAGGCTTTGGGTCGGGCCCGGGTTTTGAAGCTGCGCTCGTGACATCTGTGATAACATGACGCCTCTCACAAACTTCCTGTGAGGGTGCGGCCAGACAGTACGAGACAGATGCAACATTAACCCCCATCCATTCCCATGTCTCGTACGTGTCTCGTACTGTCTGCTGGACGCAGCCTCAGAGGCGGCTCTGAGATGTGCTGCTATCACATGATCGCATCCCGTCTGCTGCTGCGAAACTTGAGTGTGCGTGCAGTCTGTGTGTGTGTGCGTGCACTGCCAGCTTTATTTTGTACTGATGTTTATTTTGTTCCTTAATTTGGAAAGACGGTAAGCCCTATTTGCTACTGTAACTACAAGTTGTTCTTTAATAAAGTTGGAAAAGGGTAGAATGATTCTGTTCTTAACGAATCACCAATTTTTATTGAGAAAAAAAGGCTGCAGTGCATTCAGCAATTAAGCTTGTTTAGAGAAATGTTGGGCTACGGGCTGGGTCAGGCTTCAATTGTCAATCATGTATCAGGCTTATAGTGCCAAGAAAATTGTGATGAATACGTCAGTCCGACGTCTCATTACTCCCGACTACGTGGCTACCTGTGCGGTTAGGGTTAGAGATAGGGTTAGTAATGGTTAGGGTTAGAGATAGGGTTAGTAATGGTTAGGGTTAGAGATAGGGTTAGTAATGGTTAGGGTTAGAGATAGGGTTAGTAATGGGGAGAGTCTGACAAACGCAATGTCACAGTACTGCTCGTCAGAACAACGCCCCGCACCAAAATTGGAATGGCATTTCCAAATTGCTAAACAAAGCATCCAAGATAAAAGTCCAAAGACATTGAATATTTTATCACAAATTTAAATAGAGTGAACATATGCTTTCATCTGTGTGCGTTAATTTGAATGTTATGTTTAATGTCCAAATTCTAAAATATGCCATAAATATAAGGTGCTAGAGTAAAATGTAACCATGTAATTTGGGGTGCCGTGGATGAAAAAGAGTTTAATGCGTGCCCTGAGCCCAAATAGTTTGAGAACCTCTGCTCTAGTGGTAAAATTGTACATACAGTATGTTACACGTAAAATGTAACATTGAATAATAGGTTCATTTTGAGGCACGCGTCTGATGACAATATACAGGGTACAGTATGTAGCCTACAGTATATTGAGATTCTGTGTGATTCTTAAGATGTATATCAAGCTTCTACTCTTAAATGGATGTATCTGCTAAAGAATTTCAAAGCCTACACAAATAGGCAACACATAATTAGCCCAAAGAGAAACTAAATGTTCTGTACGAATGCTGCTTTTCCTTTACCCTTCCAGACCAAGGCTCCAGCAATGGGGACAGCCCTGAATCCAGAAGCCTCATGGGGGGAGATGAGCCTAATGCCTGATACTCTACTGCAGAGGCGTTATGTCTGAAAAAACAAAGGGGTGTCAAAAGAATTGACGACGTAAACCTATTTGAGCTAAATAGCTAAAATAATGGATCTACGAGCATCGCAAAGCATTGTGAGTTTGTAGATCCATTATTTTTTACTATTTTGGGGGAAAATAATTATAATTCATCGACTAAAAAGAGGTTGAGAAAATATGCATAAAAGAACTGAATCCGATGTTAAATGTGAATGCTTGGTGGTGGCAGTTGCCATCCCAAATGATGCCCCCTGCTCTAGTATGTCTGTGACAACAACAAAAAAGATATTATTGCAATGATGACACAACCAGAAGGCCAGCGGACCACATACTACAAAAATGTGTCCGATCGCCATGTCGAAAAAGTAATTTACTGTATATTGGCATTACATCCTAAGTGAAAATGCCTGGATTATCCTATGAGGAATAAAATCATGTGCCTGTATTTCTGATGTACAGGCTTGTGATGTAAGTCTTAAGGCCCTTTCCCACTGGGCGCGATAACGATAAAAAATATTGTTTTTTAATTGAAGTGGATAGTGAAATCTTAGTTCAATTAAGGGAATATCAAACGCATGTAGCATGTGAGGGTTTCTTTTAGTAAAAACCATGGAAGCCCATTTCCACTAAGTAAAAAAAATGCCCTCAATTGTGTTTCCCCTCCTTTAAAATTCAGACGTCATGTATCGTAAACGTGACTTTCAATCAGTTATGAATATTAGATTTCTGAGCTTTTTCTCAAGCAATTTCTATTTGTAAGGGGAGGAAACAAATTATAACTATATATACAGTACGTATATACTGTATGTATATGTATATATGTATATACACACACACACACACACACACACACACACACACACATATATATATATATATACACACACACACACACACACACACACACACACACACACACACACACACACACACAAGGCCTGGAGGACGATATTGGGCTATATTGAGTCCAACTGTCGGTTGTTGATTTCCTTGGTCGATATTTGTCATTTTATTATGCGCAAATGTAATGTTCTGCCTCCTCTAGAATATAGGCCCTAATTGACTACAGTATATTCACACAGCGGCCATTTTGCTCTCATGTCATATTTGCGGGTGGGGAGGAAATGCCACCTGGGGTGGCATTATTTCATTAAAAGAATGGCCGCTGTGTGAATATGGTGAATAGGCTAGTGGTAAAGATGTTGGTTTTCCACATGAGAGACACGGGTTTGAGTCCCGAGCGTTACAGTTGTCTCAGTGATCTGGAATCGGGCGTCCAGGTTTGAGAAGTCAAGAGGGGGGTAAGTGTAGCAGTAGTGAGTATAGTGACTCACAGTCTCTGCCTGATGACCAAAAGCCTAATAACTCCCCCTGCAAAGGAGGATTTCCCCTTTTGGCTAGTGGTTAAAATGTTGGCTTTTCACAAGGGAGATCTGGGTTAGACTCCTGGGCGTTATTGTACATAAAAGAAACTCTGTTACGGGGGAGGTGGGGGTCTGCAATATATATTTTTTGATGATCCTGTATACATTGGTGACATGCTCTGCCAAAATTTGTTAGATCTTGCTGATATAAATAATACATTAAATAAATGCATTCAAATTAATAATTGTTCATAGCAGCACAGCATGGCTGCTGTGAACAGAGTGGTGATCTAAGTTCAAAATTAAATTTCCTTCCTGAATTGGTTTATAATTTCACAGAACATGAAGACTTAAGGCCTGTCTAGTGTCTACTTCGACCGAAATGTTCGGTGAGTTGTGTTTTCCGACGTGCAAATTTCCAAACTCTCATTCGGTCTAATGCTTTTCAGAAGTCCAGAGGACATAATTCTATGGTCAAAAAGGACCTTTTGACCGAAATCTTCGGTTTCGGTCGAAGTATGGACAGCCCTTCAGACATTATTCAAATCACACAAAGTTCCACAACAGCCACAGAAAACCAAAACATTCTGCATTTGAACATCAGCTACATCTAACTCATTCTGAGAGTGCAGGTCCTTATTCAATATTGTTTTGTTAACCTATTTAGACCGAGAACCCCTAAACATAACTATACCTTTCAATCCAGGAACCCCTTTTGGGGTTGTTTTTGTTACATACTGCGTACAGTACATACCGTACATAGCTCCATTTTTGTTATCTTTCTCAGGAAACCTTTTGGAATCGGCCTCAGGTCTAAATGGGTTAAAAGTAGATGCTTACTGTTACTATTACTAATGTTACATGACTCATATAGACACTGTGCCTTGCTTATGCTATTTTTAAGAAATGTTATTTGCACAATTATGTTTGTCATTGAAAGAGGGCCACCCTAGTGTAGCAGTTAGAACACACGCCTGTTAATGCACACACCTGTCATGTGGATGGTCGAGTGTTCAAACCCTACTGGGGGTAGATGCCAGCATGGGGCTTAATGCGGTCACCGTGGATTCCTTACGTCAAATCAAAATGGGTTCAGATCTGAGCCAAGTCTCCTGAGGAGGCGCGTCTGAAGCCTGTCCTGGACGGGAGTCTCAGACCTGAAAACGGATGATGTTTTTCATTGTAAATTACCCCAGATTGGAGATTTAGGTAAACCTCATCGTTGCTGTCAGGGGGCAGAAATCTCATATCTCCATATTTTAACTTTTTGTGTTTTTTCGTAAACTTGATCATACTGCAACCACAAGATCCACAAGCTCGAAACATGGTGCGAAGCGGCACGCTTTCAGCTGGTAGACCTGCTACTTTGATACTTTTGAATCCTGAAAAGCAACAGAGACGATATGATCTTACACTGGAACTTGGGCCTACTGTATGAGATTTATCTGGTTCTCGTGCAACATAATGGTCAATCCACTCTAAAATATGTACATAAAATGATGTACAGCAATAACCATAAAATGGTTCCATACTAATAGAGATGGCAAGGAAGACATTATTTTCCCCATGATGGCATCGTGGCATTTTTTTTTTCTTCGTTTTTTTTACAGTGGTTCTCAAAGTGGGATCTAGGGACCCCCAGGGGTCCTTGATGGGCTTCCAAGGCGTCCCCAGTAAAATTGGTTAATGGCATCAAAATCAGGTTAACCATATTAACCCTATACATCAACTAGCACTGCGATGCGACACATTGTAAGCCTATATATTTTATTTTTAATTTATTTTTGAATCTAGGAAAAGTTGAGACATTTGAACAATATGCATTTTGTATGCGGGTCAAAAAGTATTTTCAGATGGGGGTCTGTGGCCAAATACATGTTAAGGACATGAAAAAGTTTGAGAACCACACAAAGTTGTTTATGAAACAACTCTTTTCTCTTCAAATACTTGTATAGAAACTGAAGATGTGTATTTCTGGTGTGCCTTTTATCTTCCACTGCTTGGTGTTAAGATCATTAATCAAAACGCTTCAATAAAGGATTTGATCCACAGCTGTGTCTGCATTCACCTTGATGACTGTTTGAACAGGGTTTTGGAGGTAGATTTGGCGGTAGATTCACTCGTTCGGAACGAGTGAGTGAATCTACATTATAAGGCTGGCAAGGCCAGACTATTTGGAAACAGGTGACAAAGTGTTGTATTCAAGTGCGGTATTAAAATAAAATAACATCAGTTTACATCATCTTAAATCATCTAGGAAATGCAATGCAGGGAAACAAAATGGCTTGATCAAGCTTTTAAATGCAGTTCTACCCCTTCTATGATGAATAAGTCATGTGTAACAAATGTTTAATGATTGTCACCTTTTACCAGTGGTTTAAAGTAACTACAAGTACATTTACTCAACTAGGCTACTGTACTTTTTACTTTACTGGAGTATTTCCAATTTTCATTAAATGTACTTCTACTCCACTACATCTCAGAGGCAAATATGCATATTGCACTTTTACTCCACTACAATTATTTGAAAACCTTAGTTACTAATTACTTTGGAGATATAAATTATTATATTATGAAACATACATCAACCACTTTAGTCCTATTTTATACATGGGCTATTTGAAAATAGCCGATCTACAAGCTCACGATGCAGCGTATTGTGAGTGTGTAGATCTGCTATTTTCAATCATTTTAGTACTTTTGGTAAGTATATTTTGATGCCAATTATTTTGTACTTTTACACAAGTAACATTTTGAACAGAGGCATTTGACTTGTAACTGATCACTTTTATATGTGGTATTGCTACTGTCTGTTACTTAAGTAACTTCTTCCACAACTGCCTTTGACCACCAAATTGCACCATATGTCACACTGCACCATATGTCACACTGTAATGAAGTGTCATGGTTTTGTGTTATGATTTAATGATAGTGTGTAGTCATTGACAGGTCTCACAGCCTCATTACAAAAGTATCACATTTTGGCCCAAGTAAACTATTCATCAACATTTATCAAACTATCAAAGTACCGGGAAAAAATTACAGAAAAAGAACATCTGACATTTTGGAATGGTGATACTATTATTCAAACTTTTAAATAGTTTTGTGTCCACAGAGACACAGCTTTTTGAACTCGTACAGTTTTTGGAAGAATAATTTGAATACAAAATCCGGATATTTAACAGTAATATTGTGGTTTACTGTATCTTCGAGGAAGTATGTTTGTGGCATGACAACTTCAAGTAGGCTACGGCCTTTATAGTGTATGAATGTTGTTACTATGTCACACACAAAGGCAGTGCACAAGACTTTGAGCCCAAGGCACACAGGCAGACAATTTAAAGTAGCTACTCAGATAACAGGTCAATTCAACTGCCGAATAAGTCCCCGCTGAAAGCTTTGAAACGATGCCCTGAGAAAGATGTATTCCATATTAACATTCCTGATTTTTGGGACATTATGGACAGTGAACTGTGGTGAGTATTGTATTCTTATATATCGTTCTAATATAGTAATATTATCACACAGTTAGGCTTATAATGGTTACAGATCCAACATATATATATTTTTTTATCAAGTAATTATGTATTGTGTCCAGCCTAAAAGTGAAAGTAAATAACAATTTAAGGCAAACACATTTCAAAATGGTCTGTAGAATGTGAAGTTATTTTACATGTATATTATGTATTTCTTTTTTCTTTTTTTTTTATTGAAATACACTATACACAAATAATTATTTAGGAAATATTACATTAGGCTAGTAAAACAGAAATTACTTATAGAAAGAAAGGGGGAAATGGATGGTTACCAAAATAAAAAACAAAAGGAAGAAGACAAATCTTCTCATTTGAAAGTGTTTCCTCAAAGCATAAATCCCGATATTCTACCCAGTTAGCCCATGTCTAGACCATGCAGGAACTACGGGTTAACCCTCTTCCATTCTCTCGAGACAAGAGTCAATGAAGGCTGAAGAGGTACAGACCAAGTGGGCGTTCCCCTTTCTTTGACGAATTGCCAGATTGACCCTCTTCCAACCCATGGCCAGTTAGCCCATATGAAAACCCATATATTTTTCCCAGTTCAAGCCCACGCCCACTTGGTGCCCAAGTAGCCTGCATTGAAAACATTCTGTATGTGTTAGCACAGAAATGTATCACACTATGTGAGACTGAAATTGGTCGAGAGGGTGGAGGGTGCTGTGATGGTGGGTGAAGGATGGGGTGAGGCGGGGGAGGGGGTGTGAAGTCACTTGCTCTGAGAGAGAGGAAACAACAGGAGGAAGGAGGGGATGATATGACTCATAATGTGGTAAAAGAAAGACCACCCTTCTCTATTGTTCATTCTTTTGTTGAGAGGTGAACCGTTTCAACTACCTGCCAGATGAATTAAAGTCATAAAGGTAGAAATGGCTGCAAACATTGAAATCCAGGATGAAGATGATGATGATGATGAAGAAGAAGATGATGATGTAACCTATGCAAACGTTGAGACAGCTCAGCAGAAACATCCACAAAAGATTAGATCTGGTAAGAGATGTTACAACGGCAAATCACAAAAAATATACTTTTAAATGTTTTATTCAAGAGGTTGAAATATTTTAACTGATCTCTTTATTCTCACCGTGTGTGTGTGTGCGTGTGTGTGTGTGTGTGTGTGTGTGTGTGTGTGTGTGTGCGTGCGTGCGTGCGTGCGTGCATGCGTGCGTGCGTGCTTGTGTGTGTCCAGTCAGTAGACTTTACAGGCTGGTTGGACTGGGTCTTGGATTACTATGTGGTGTTCAAGCTCTGCTTAACATTGGTCTCAGGCTCTCTCTCTGTAAGTCAAGTTTCAAAACAATGTATTTTATTTTAATGTTTTATAGTTCTATGATGATTCAACATTTATTCATTTTATTTTCAATATCAGCAAATATGATACCCCATAAAATATATTAATAGTAGCAGTAGATTTAGAATCAAATGAACTACACCAGAAAACCATCTGTCATGATGTCACTGCCTATACATACAGCCCTGCAAGATAACATGGGAAATGGATGTGTCTGATCTCTGATGTCTCATGTGTTGGCTACAACGGAAATAGCAGATATAGGCTGCAAGCTTGCAACGGGGCAAGAGAGTAACGTGCTGCAACACATAACGGGTATTATTATTATTACCCTTATTATTATTACCCTAATTATAAGGGTAATAATTATTTGTTGTGTAATAATAATAATAATAATGAGAACGACACAGATGCTTTCCTGGTCTTAATGGGTTATGAAGTTCAGTTCAGAGCAAAGTTGTAAATAAAACTCATCAGTTTGTTGATTCTCCATACAGATTCTGAACTGATTGAAGAGAACAACAACCTGCTCAAAGACCTGTACCAGATGACTAAACACAATGAAGAGTGGCAGTCCAGATACAACAACATAACTGCAGAGCTGGATGAGCTGAAGAGGAGGAGGCTCAGCCTCTGTGGTCAGTGAGACGTCACTGTTTTTATTCACTGTCAGATCATGTTGTTCATCGTTTGTCATAATCTGAGCAAATGTCAAAACAGTGTCTAACTTTATTTTGTTGTTGTTAGAACCACATGGATTTACATTCAGTGGTGGTGTGTGTTATTACATCTCTACCGAGTACAAAACCTGGGATGAAAGCAGGCAATACTGTAGAGACAGACAATCAGACCTGATGGTCATAAACAGCAACACAAAACAGGTGTGTGTGTGTGTGTGTGTGTGTGTGTGTGTGTGTGTGTGTGTGTGTGTGTGTGCGTGTGTGTGTGTGTGTGTGTGTGTGTTAACTTGTAACCTATCTATTGTACAGTGTGTACTTCTCTAACCAGCATATTCTCTGTCCAGGACTTTGTTAACAGAGTTAACAGGTACAAGTGGGTGTGGCTGGGTTTGACTGACGGAGAGAAGGAAGGAGTGTGGAAATGGGTAGATGGAACGCGAATGACCTCACCAACGTAAGACTTTACCTTCATTAACTAACCACATTTCATATGCAGATATTTCATCTAAACTGTATTAAATCGTATAAACACCAACTACCACACTGTCACAATTAGACAATTACACCAGTTCAAAAGCCTTATACCATCTTATGCTCATTTGTGTCTACTATGTGTTCACTATTCAGTTAAATTGTATCCAAATATAAAGTAAATGTTTTGTACTGAATTAAATGTTCCTACTTCTCCAGGTACTGGCACCCTGGTCAGCCTAATAACAATGGAGAAGAAGACTGTGTTTCTTCTAATGGTTTCTGGTATGACATGCCATGCAGTCATATCTACAATTGGATCTGTGAAAGAGTTATCTAGTTATTGTATAAATTAGCCAGATATTTGGACACATTGCTTTGGCAACATTGTTGTTGACACGCTATTGACCCTTTCAATTGAATTGAATTGAACCAAATTTAACGTACTGAATTGAACAATGTTGTGATACATTGTGTAGAATCCTATAGATATTTTCAACTGTAGATCTCCAGGTTTCTCTCCTGGTGAGATGATACAAGTCGGGGAACAAGGTTACATTTCCTGTTACAATAGATCAGTGGTTCTCAACCTTAATTGGGCCAGTGCTACCTTATCCTCCAACATCAAGCAACATCAGGCAAAAGATAAAACTTCAAACTAATTGGA
This sequence comes from Nannobrachium achirus, assembly GCF_963921795.1. Classification (NCBI taxonomy): domain Eukaryota; kingdom Metazoa; phylum Chordata; class Actinopteri; order Myctophiformes; family Myctophidae; genus Nannobrachium; species Nannobrachium achirus. The sequence goes on along the minus strand of NC_137819.1, from coordinate 39,291,072 downwards.
TCTATTGATCAGATATTAACAATCCAAATGCATTGGTCACAGGTTACCAAACAAGAAGCACTGTGATTAATGGTTCCACTGTAAAATACAGAAGAGCATTATGGACTGTAGTCCTGTCCCCTACTAAGGATTTGTATAGTCGAATCTGATTGACCGAATTGTGTGTGTGTGTGTGTGTGTGTGTGTGTGTGTGTGTGCGTGCGTGCGTGCGTGCGTGCGTGCGTGCGTGCGTGCGCGCGCACGCGCGCTGGGGTTTAAGTGGTTTAATTGCACTGCTGATTTGTTTTAACTTTTCATATTTTGTTGTGTAAATGCATATAATTTGTTGATGCTCTGTTTTGTTTTAACCATGTACAGCACTTTGGTCAGCCTTGGTTGTTGTAAATGTGCTTTATAAATAAAGTTTGATTTGATTTTGATTTCCCTCATGCGTGCGTGTTTGCGTGCGTGTGTGCGTGCGTGTGTGTGTGTGTGTGTGTGTGTGTGTGTGTGTGTGTGTGTGTGTGTGTTTGTGTGTAAACCCTCGGCCAGGGTCACTCTGCAGCTCGCCTCCTATAGATTTGAGTGGGGGAGTTTTTCGTATGAAATGCACGAAAAGGCAGTGCGTCAATCTGTGCTATTTGTACGAGTTGGGGTGCGACTGGGTTTGGTATCGGAGTATCAGAGTTGATACTTTTACTCAAGTAAATTATTTGAGTACTTTTTCCACCACTGCTCTTAGCGCACGTTTCCTGTCCAATGTGGTTGAGTGGGAGTGACACGTGAAGGGGTTCCCCTGTCTCATAATATGTCCAAATAATTATGGTTATTTGCATCACAAAATCCCGCGCGGCTGAGCCACGCCTCCAGTGTTGTTGTCAGAGACGGCACAGTGTTCCATCTTGGGAAGAACCACGTGACGTGACTCTATGCATGTCTATGAGTGACCTGAAATGCGCATATTTGACGGGGCAGGCGTCTAACGACGGCAAATCGTTCCCTTTGCGGTTACTGCATGAAAGGCCATAATTGATGTTTTCGGAGTGAGAAGGTGTTGTTTGGACAGAGCCGAACCGAAATAAATTTGTCTCTAAAAGTGGAGTATAAATTGGCCCTAACTCTGACAACGCTGTAGTTTTGACCATGGCTGTTTCTTCTGCAGTCAGGTGGGGGTCGGACCTAAGGTACCACAGCCAACAAACCCCAAATTCATTTTAATAATAGACAATAGTCTGACTGTAACAGAACATTAATGACTGCAGATGAATGGCTGCATTGTTTGATTTCTTCGAATTATCCTAAATAAATGAATAAACATACAGTATGTTTCCTTTCAGTCTAAAGAGATTCCATCTTTAATAATAAAATAACTATGACCATGAATTTTGTTTTATCTTAAGAACTATAGTGATGTAAAAGTATAATAATCGGTGCATGATGACAGAATGTTGGTGTGAGAATTAAGCTCATGTTGTTCAGACCTGCAGTATAGACAGACCACATCCTGTTACTCCTGTTAAACTGTTAAACACACACACACACATAGGCGTTGATACCGTTCCAACAGCAGGGCTGAAGCACCTGGCGGTATGGCAAGTCTCCAGCCACTGCACTGTCGCACGGTTCAAACATTTCGGGGGCTCGATTTGGGTTCTGCACCCAGTTGCGTGCACAGACTATGCACACACAACATACACATGCATGTGTGCGCGCACACACACACACACACACACACACACACACACACACACACACACACACACACACACACACACACACACACACACACACACACCTAACAGCAGCCAACATCACAATGAACGGGCAAAGAGTAAAGACTGGAAGAAGTAAAGGACTTCAAATACCTCAGGTCTTTTGTGAATGAGGATGGAAGCTCCACAAAGTAGGCCATGTACTGTATGGCCTACTTGTGCGCCAGCAGTGCGCTCACCACTGGCGATGCCAGTGCCATCACGACTGGCATCACCAGGAATGCTGCTCCCTCATTGGCTGTTAATGATGAGATTGCCAGAAATGCTGGTCCCTGATTGGGCAACGGGCTTAAACACAGACACCAATATTCCTTGAATACACACAGACACCGACATACCTTCATACACAGCCGAAGGAATGCAGTACTTGCGCACTCTGCTGGCGCAAGTAATACAAACATGAATCGGCATAGCAACTCAGAGTATGGAGAATCAACACCATCAGCTTCCCGGTGAAGGTCACTGGTACTCTCCATCCTACTCTATGGTTGTGAGAGCTGGCGAGCTGGACACTCACAGCAGATACCAAGTGCAGGATACAGTCCTTTGAAAGCAAGTGCTTCAGAAGGATGCTCCATATTTCATACAAAGAACACCGGACAACCGACTACGTTAGACAACTAGTTAACACCCATGCTGGAGAACTCTACTCTCAACAGTTAAACATCACAAACTGGCCTGGTATGGCTATGTCACAAGACACACCCTGTCAAAGACCATCCTACAGGGGACAGTAAAGAAAGCGAAGAAAAGGCAGGCAGAGAATGTCGCGGATGGACAACATCAAGGAATGGACTGGCTGCAGCTTCCAAACCCTGCTATGCACAGCAGAAGATCGAGAGCACTGGAGAACCCTGACTGCCCAAGCATCCATGACACCTCTACGGCCCCCTAGGCCATGGGATGAGTGAGTGAGTGAGTGAGTGAGTGAGCATTGTCTGAAGGAAGCCGTACAAAGATACCTGGCTGTAACTAGGGATACACAGATATGGAAATTCTTGACCGATACCGATGTTTAAAATAACAATTTAGCCGATAGCCGATACGGCAGTATTTGTTTATTTAGTTGTTGGTGTTATTATTTCTCCTTTTGGGCCAGGGAAACAAATAAATAAACATTAAGAAATAACTGGCTCATAGATATTCATAACAGTGATTGCAAGGATACAGTGTGTGTGTGTGTGTGTGTGTGTGTGTGTGTGTGTGTGTGTGTGTGTGTGTGTGTGTGTGTGTGTGTGTGTGTGTGTGTGTGAGAGAGAGAGAGAGAGAGAGAGAGAGAGAGAGAGAGAGAGAGAGAGAGAGAGAGAGAGTGTGCCTCGGTCACAGGCCTGCCACTGGTCACCCAGCGGTATTGCAGCTCATGTTACATACAAACATGCTATTCATGGGTTGCAATTATAGTCCTACAACAGCCATGTTGAGTATTATGTCTGTGGAGACCAAATAATCAGGCCTGCAGTAAGGTAAGTTTGTCATACTGTTCAGCTGCAAAACATGACAACAGGAGCTACAAACATTGGCAGCAGAGCCACAATAAGACACACACCCCAGAGACCAGCACTTAAAGGAATACACATATAGCAAGAAACAGTACACAACATTGAGAACCAAAACAGGTGTCCTGATTGGCGTCAATCAGACAAATTGAAATACCTGTGTTGGTCATCAACATGGCCAAATAGGACTACAAATGCAACCTATGCACACTCAGTCAAGCATTGGAGTCGGTGTGCCACCGTTAACACATGTTGTTCAGACTTGCAGTAGACAGACCACATCCTGTTACTTCTTAGAAACCCCCCCCCCCCCCCCCCACACACACAGACCTGCAGTATAAGATAGACCACATCCTGTTGAAGATGACTCATAGAATTATTTTGTACAATTCCTCTGTCCTTTTACTTCTTAGAAACATATGCGCAGACACAGACACACACACACACACACACACACACACACACACACACACACACACACACACACACACACACACACACACACAAAATGTTTGCATGGCGGCAAAAGCCTATAGTGGGTTGGCTTAACAAAATTATCGAAACGAAGCGGATAAAAGCGCCACATTTTTTAGGCTTCTCTAGGACCTAACGATGGATTTTAGCCTTGGGTACCAAACTTTGAAAAGTACCAATACAATTCAGGGGTGTTGTTGCCTGGATTATTCATGAAGCTTTCCCGGAAGAGAAAGATCACATGATTGGCCGCTATAGTTGCGCTCTCCCCCCCCCCCCCCCCCCCCCTCCCGCGAGGTACCAAAAAGATTTTTTTTCCGGGAATTTACCTACCCGGTCGGATGTTTTAGCGTCCCGGACTGTGGATTTAGCGACCCGGTCGGAAGATTTTGCGTCCCGGTCGGTGGCTTTAGCGTCCCGGTTGGTCGATTTAGCGACCCGGTCGATGGATTTAGCGTCCCGGTCTGTGGCTTTAGCGTCCCGGTCGTTTGATTTAGCGACCCGGTCGCTCGATTTAGCGGCACTGTCGGTGATTTACCGGCCCGGTTGGTAGCTTTTGCGACCCGGTCGCTGAAAACTACCGACCGCGTTGCGACCCGGTTGTAGGTCGCTAAATGATCTCGCCCTCTCTCTACAGTTCACTGGTACAAGGTCTACTAAAAGAAGATCCATGAAAAGACTAAGCTTATTTCCACAGGAAACCATTTAAGTATCTCATATAACATTGAATGACAGACGAATAGAACACAGTACTATGCAGTAGATATGTAAAGAAAAAAAAATTAAAGAACAAAAAAAAGAAAACAGTAAGTCTAACCAAACAGTAAGTATTCACGATATTCCTGGCCCCGCCCCCGGCTTCCTGTTCATATCCTGAAAGAAAATAAAAAACATCATTTGGTTTCCTGTGTCCTTGCATTAAAGTGTCAGTAGAGGCGCTCTGGGCTCTTGGCTCTGAATGAACCGGTGTTGCCATGTCTGCTTATAATAAGCAATTGGTGTCGTTGTTTATTGGGCTTACTTTCTAATATTTTTTAAACCAGTGGTTCCCAAATCTTTTCATATCAAGGAAAGATTTGTCCACAGTCGCAGACCCCCATCTGAAAATATGTGGTGCGAGGGACCGCCACACAGATTTGTGTTGTTAAAATGTTTCAAAAATATTCAAATTATTTTCGTTTTTTCTTTCCTCTATATTTTTTAAATAGCAAATATACAAGCTCACAATGTGTCACAATGTGACACATTGTGAGCTTGCTGATCTGCTATTTTCAAATGTAAATGTAAAGTAGTAAAACTGAACCTAGTTAATTCTATTGGGCTTATTATTCATAGACCTGGCCGCTTGTCTCTGGCAATATCTGGCAACAGACAATTCCCTGTCACTTCCTTGGGATCTCTTGTTCTTCGACTTGGGAGGAAGTGAAAAGATGTTTAAAAATGCTCCAGCGCCCTCTGTAAAAGGAAAATGGCAGCCTCCATAGAATGGCCAGGAATATCGTGAATATACAAAGAAGGGGAAGGGGAGGGTAGGGCTGGGCTAGGTTTGTTTTTTTACCAGTTGCGAACGGCTGCTGCCTGTAAGTGGTTTTTCAGGGCAATTTTAAAGGATGCTAGTGATCCACACTCCTTTATGGCCTTCGGTAAGGCTTTCCACATTTTGGTGGTATAGCAGAAGAACGAGTTTGACCCTTTGTTGGTTTTGACTCTGGGTTGAAAGTGATCTGTGGCGCTGCCTCTGGTGTTGTAATTATGGACATCCTTGACGTTTATAAAGTATTTTGACAGGTGAACTGCCTTGAAAACAAGATGGCGGCCCCGTCTTTAGCTCTCTACACGCTAATATTCAGTCCTTTAATGAGTAAACCGACGTTTAAACTAAGTGCTTGCTTAGCGTCACACCAATGAAGGTGTTAAGTAGGAAATAACCATTAAACTGATAATAAATAGAGACGAGAGGAGAAAAGTGTATATGACGTTCCGTTGGTTTATTCACGAGAATTCTCAAAACATAGTCCAGGAATGGCAAGTATAGAATCAAGTAGAAAGGACCCAGGGTCCTAAAAGCACTGACCTATACCTCACGGCAGGCCAGGCTCAAACTGAGTTTAAGGTTACTCTAAATGTCAATTTAGAGTAACCTTAAGTACAGTAGCAATACACAAAGTCATGGCCTACTCAGACAGACAGATGGTTCAAACAGGAAGACGCAGTGATACAGTAAATATATGTCATGCATTGATCAGGCAGGGAACAAATAATAATAATAATAATAATAAAACTTTATTTGTATAGCACCTTTCATGACATGAAATGCAGCTCAAAGTGCTTTACAGAGCATAAAATGAAGCACACGTGCTTAACAGAGAAAAAGTAAAATAGAAATAAAAAATACATAAAAAAGAGATAAGTAAAATGATTACAATAAAGCAAGAAAAAATAAAAGCATAGAACATTGAAGAACAATTTCAGAGCCGTGCGGACGTCAATAGCAGCATAGGGATTAAAAAATTTAGCTAAAAGCAAGAGTAAAGAAATAGGTCTTGAGCTGTGCTTTAAAGCTATCCACCGAGGCTGCCTGTCTTAGGTGTAGTGGTAGTTTATTCCAAGCTGTCGGTCCATAGAAGCAGAAAGCTGCTTCACCATATTTTTTATATGTCATTGTTGGCACCTCAAGTAGGTCTGCACTAGAGGACCTGAGTGGGCGGGTTGGAACATATCTATGCAGGCAGTTATAGAGGTACGAAGGTGCCAGACCATTTAGAGCTTTATAAACAAGTAAAAGAATTTTAAAATCAATCCTAAAAACAACCGGGAGCCAGTGTAGCGACGCTAAAACTGGAGTAATATGTTCTCTTATCTTAGTTTTTGTTAAAACTCTGGCTGCTGCATTTTGAACAAGTTGTAATCTGTCAGTTGTTTTCTTTGGCAGACCAGAGAGAAGTGCGTTGCAGTAATCAAGCCGAGAGAAAACAAAAGCGTGGATCAGCGTTTTTGCATCGTTCAGCGACAGATAGGCTCTAATTCGCGCAATATTTCTAAGGTGAAAGAAGGCAATCTTCGTGACATGATTAATGTGTGTATTAAAATTTAATTCAGCATCAATGATCACCCCCAGGTTCTTAACAGAGGTGTTATTTTCTTTAGCCAGGTTACCAAGTCTATTTATTATTGATTCTCTCTGGGCAGTAGAACCTATTATGAGAACTTCTGTCTTGTCCTCATTTAGCTTGAGAAAGTTCTCACTCATCCAGCATTTTATGCTGGACACGCACGTCAGCAATGGGTCTAGAGCACAGGGGTCGTCCGTAGCCACCGAAAGGTACAACTGGGTGTCATCAGCATAGAAATGGAAATTCACACCGTGAGCGGAAATAAGTTCTCCCAGCGGCAGTATATAGAGGGAGAATAATAAAGGACCAAGAATCGAGCCCTGTGGAATACCAGAGCAGATGTTGTGTTTGTTTGACTCGAAGTCAGCTAGATTAACAGAGTAGCTTCTGCCTGTCAGATAAGAGCAAAACCAGGACAGAGCTGTACCTGACAGTCCTACCCAGTGTTCGAGACGTTGTATTAGAATTGTATGGTCAATTGTGTCAAAAGCCGCCGATTGGTCCAGCAGTAGGAGAACGGACACATCTTTGTTATCAGCAGCCACCCTAAGATCATTAATAACTTTTAAAAGTGCAGTTTCTGTGCTGTGTCCTTTCCTGAAGCCGGATTGGAATTTGTTGTGCACCTTATTGTTCTGCAGAAACACATCCAATTGATGAAAGATAATTTTTTCTAGGACCTTGCCCAGAAAAGGCAAATTAGAGATGGGTCGATAATTATCCAGCACGGACGGGTCAAGGTTGGGTTTTTTGAGTAGGGGTTTAACTACAGCCGTTTTCAGTGAGTCTGGAAAGACACCTGATTGTATAGAGCTGTTTACTATTTTTAGGATATCTTCAATAACACAGTCTACAACCTCTTTAAGAAACGGCGTGGGTATTGCATCCAGCGAGCAAGAAGACGATGTCATTTGCGATATGGTTTTACGAAGTTCCTCTTCATCAATTGCACAAAATGATACTAGGCTCCCCCTAGATTTATCGATGCTTTTACACATGGCACCATTAACCGCATTTGCATTTGTGACAGTATTATTCGTAATACCAGCTCGAATGTTAACAATTTTGTTGTCAAAGAAGGATGCAAACTCATTACACTTTGCTTTAGAGGCAGGGAGTGACTGCTTGTAGGACTGGGGGGGGTTTAAAAGGCGTTCAATGGTAGAGAATAAGACCCTAGCATTGTTCTTATTCTCATTAATAATTCCGGAAAAATAGGCCTGCCTAGCCAGACGCATGGTTTTATTATAGGTGGCTGTTGACGCCTTAAATATCTGTAGGTGGATAGTTAATTTATTTTTTCTCCAAGCTCGCTCTGCTCTGCGGCATTGTTTTTTGAGTGAACGTATATGATCGTTTATCCAGGGTGTTACTTTGGAATTATATTTCTTTTTAGTTTTCATAGGAGCCACTATATCCAGAGCTGACTCCAATTTAAGATTAAAACGTTGAACCATATCATTTACTGAGGGAATATCAGGAAGGCGGGGTGCACACGCAAGAAGGCTGGCAAACTCTTCTGCTGCCGAGGAACCGAAAAATCTCTTTTTTATAGTATATTCTCTATTGTTTTTTTCTAGATCAGAGACAGTCATATTAAAACACAGTAAATAGTGGTCTGATAAATCAGGCTTAGCGATAATCCTGTCCATAGAAATATTTAGCCCTTTAGAGATCACAAGATCAAGGGTGTGGCCTTGATTGTGGGTTGGCCCGGTAACATGCTGATCAAAATCAAGGGAATGCAGTAACTGTAAGAAACTCATAGCTGTAAGATCAGTAACAGTGTCCACATGCAAGTTAGTATCACCAGCAATAAGGGTTCTCTCATAGTCCGTGGAACAGATAGATAGAAGTTCAGATATTTCTGTAAGAAATAAGGCTTTGCTACATTTTGGTGGGCGATATATCGTAATCATTAGAACAGAGGATTGACTCTCAAATAAGTTAGCTTGATATTCAAAGGATGAAAAACTTCCAAAGGACAGGCACTTGAATTTAAAAATGTCAGAGAAAATGTATGCCAAGCCTCCGCCTCTTTTTCCTTCGCGCACTGATTGAATAAAGTGATAGTTTGGTGGGCAGGCGACGCCAAGTGCAAAAGCTCCATCGTTGCCCAGCCATGTCTCTGTTAAAAAGATTATATCTAATTTCTCTTCACAGATTATATCATTTACAGAGGAGGACTTGTTTAAAAGTGACCTGATGTTAAAAAGTGCCAGGTTTATTTTATGACATTTTACTGTACTATAGCCCCTACAGGGAATGTAAGTTAAGTTAGCTAAATTAGCAGAGCCACTGCTTATCCTGGACTCTCTATTTGAAATTACAGTAGAAATGTTGTGAGCCTGCTTAATAAAAGCGCTTGAAGGAGCATCGGGTCCAGATACGTTAGTTGCTGGGTATAATGGACCCAGCTGACATCAACGGCTAAACGTATTGTCCAGCTGGGAGGCCTGGGTCTTCTGTCGTTGTGGTCGTGGAGGGATGGGTGGGGGCGAAAACACCCAGGCCACAGATTTCTGGGGTACGGCCGGGGCAATTTCAGGCGTTTTCAGGGATGGTGGTTGTGGTGCCGGGCGTTTGTCCTGTGGTGGTTGTGCCGCCGGGCCATTGACTGTGTGTCTGGCCGGGGTCATTTTTAACGCAGTGTTAATGAGTTCATTCATTCCATTCGTGAATTCTAGAAGAGGCATTGGAGATAGGGAGAAAGAGGAGGATTGGGGTGATGGGGCGGTTGTACCCGCCCCCTCCTCTTCCTCTGTCAACTCTCTGTTGTCAGTTGCCAGTTCACTTTGCTCACTGTTCGGGCCAGCCACGGCTGAAGCAGGGAATCCACAAAACTCTTCTTCATTACTGTCCTCTTCGAACATTTCCCTGAGTGACTCCAACTCTGCATTCATTCGTCTACTCCACTCTTCAGCGGAGATGTTGTCCATATTCAGTTCCTCGTCAGGGAGGGCAGGGACAACGGTAGCTCCTCCGTTCACCATAATCAGTTCCTCGTCAGGGAGGGCAGGGACAACGGTAGCTCCTCCGTTCACCAAGGCCGTTCCCCCCTCGGCCGAGGGGGGCAGTTCAGTAACCATACTGTCATGCTCGTCAGGGAGGGCAGGGACAACGGAAGCTCCTCCGTTCACCATAATCAGTTCCTCGTCAGGGAGGGCAGGGACAACGGTAGCTCCTCCGTTCACCAAGGCCGTTCCCCCCTCGGCCGAGGGGGGCAGTTCAGTAACCATAACACTATCTCTTGTTATGGATTCTTCGTGGGTTGCAGATAAGAGTTGTTCATCACAATCTGTTGTTTTGGATTGCTGTGTTCTGGCCAAGGCCAGAGCATGGAGAACATTCTGCAAAAATATCTTTGCTCCTAGCTTATTTAGTTGCCGTTCATCAGCAAATAGGTGTCTTCTGTCGAAGAAAAAACTGAAGTTGTCAATAAAATGCACATTTTTGTCGGTGCATGCAGCTAAAAGCCATTTGCTCAGAGAGAACAGTCTGCTGAAATTCTCGTCTGTGCCTCTCATAGGGGGTAGGGGACCGCTGATCCAAAGCTCTATGTCACTGTTCAGGAAGCTCAATGTGTTGAATAGAGCCCTGAAATTCTCCTTTAAGATTTCTGACTGTTTTTCTTCTGTGTCATATGTGCCAGTATGTAGAATCAGGGTTTTCACCGTTTGGTGTTTGTTGACAAGATCCAGAATTCTGTCTTTCATGTCAGAGACTGTGTCTTTGGGAAAACACATAACTTTTGCCTTCTTCTTTCTTATGCTTTTGACACCTTTTAAAGCAGCATCGCCCACAATCAAAATGTCAGGATCAATCACTGAGGTGGTTCTTACCCTGCTGGGTGGGACGTTCTCTCTGTCAACAGGGGGACTTCGGGGGGCTTCTAGTAGCTGTTCTGTTAGCCAGCTTGGGGAGATGCTACCCCTGTCATCCTCGGCCAGTGGCGTGAATCTGTTTGCCAGCTGCACACTCGGTGTGTGTGGAGATTGGACTGCGTTTGACTTTTTAGCAGTGTTTTTCCCCTTGGCAGTTGCCCATTTATGAAGGGGGGTCGAAGCAGCGCTGTGCCGGGGTAATTCCGGCCATTCGTCGGTGATAAGAGGGCTTTGGGAGGGTGTCCTGCCCGTCGTCCGTTCTTTCATCTTTGGCTTTGCACCAAGGGAATTCCAGGCGAGTGGTTTATCCAGTCTTTGGGTTTGTTTTAATTGGAATAATTCCGTTTCCAGTACTGCAATCCTCTGAAGCAGTTTCTGATAAACCCTTGTAGAAATGGTTGGTCCGGCCATCTTGCTAGTTAGCTAGATGCTACGTATCCAGTCACCAAGTGGCAAAAAATAGTATATTGCAGTACAGCAAAACAATCCCGGAGTTTTATAAGTATCCAAGATCCATTTGTAGTTTCTCAGAGAAAAAATAAAACATCAGTATCAGCAGAAGAATGTAAGCACAAGCGAGCCTAAGCGGGAGCAAGCAGCGATACGTCCGCACTGTAGGAGAGCAAGCAAGAAGCTAGGATCAAGAGAAGTTTACATCTAGGTGTGACATCCTCAGGCCAGTCACAGCAGATTGCAGAGTGACAGATGGTCTGGAGGAGACAACATTTTAGTTTTTAAGTTCACCTTGATATTAAACAAACTATTACATGTTTAAACAAAGATATCCTATTTATCAGAAGATTTAATACAAACCTCTGCTGCTCGTCCACCTCCATTTGTGGCATTGTTAGGGCCCATCCTGGAGCCCTCCTGGAGGCTGCAGCTGTGATTTGCACCATAGGTGCTCTTCCTGCCCCCTGATGGCAACCTTCCAACATAAAAAAAGGCAGTAAAAGGTCTTATTTGAGATGCCTTTTAGGCAGGGTGTTTAACTGCACTTGCTATTGTATTGACTATACTTGTACTGTTCTCCATTTTTGTCTAATAAAATAATCAATCAATCAAACCTCATTAAGTTGTGCAGTATGCATGTGGCTTTGACACACTCCTCTGCAGTTCTAGGGGAGACTCCAATGACCCGGTGGTACATGCGCCACTGAGCACTGAGCAGCGAGGATGCCAAATGAAAAAAAAAACATCACAAGGATGCAACTGGGACGTATCATCAGTGATGTAGTCTGGGGTCGACAGGTGTTTCGGGTCTCGCAACATCATACCCTCACCCAGGTGACCCAGCCGGGGTTGATCAAGTCCCGACTTACGTCCCAGTAGCTATCCACGATCAGTCCTATTAGGGATAGGAAGGTATCCTCAACCACAAACCTGTCAGAAAAACAGAAATAAGCGTCATATTGGAATAAATAAATAAATAAAAAAGAGCAAAGAGAAAAAGAGCATGCATTGTTGCAGACAGTTATACATTCTTGGTTACTTTTGAATATTGCTGACTTCATGTAATTTGCTCAAATAAAAACACATTTGCAACACAAACCTGGCACAGCTGAGACGGTAGTTGAAGATCCTCCTCTCCCTGGTGATGTCCTTTCCAGGGAAGGGTTTCATCACATCTCTTCGGAGTGGAAATGCCTTTGATTGATTGAAGACTTTATTAGTAGTTTGCATAGAAAAAGGTACAGTTCACTGGTACAAGGTCAACTAAAAGGAGATCCTAGAAAAGCACTTGGCTTATTTCCACAGGAAACCATTGAAGTATCTCATATAACATTGAATGACAGACGGATAGAACATACTATGCAGTATATAGACAGGGAAAAAAGGAGAATATATATATTTTTTTAAAGTGCAAAAAAATATAAACCTCGTCAGCCACAAAGAGATAGGGCACTGGTCCACTGTACTCTGCTCCTGGAATGGGTGTATCGGCTGGGAGGTCCAGGGTGCCATCCCTCAGGTGTTCTCCGAAGGCAGAGTGGTACAATGTGGCACCATCAGGGTTATTGCCATATTGGCCCAATTATTCAAAAAAATATAATCAGCATCCACCACTGCCAGGAGGACAATTGAAAATGTTTTATTTTTATTTTTATAATTGAAATAAAGTGAGCCGGACTGGAAAGGGCATTGTATGATGACATGCTTCTCATCTATGGCACCGTCCAGGCCTAGAATTTCGTCAGTTTAGGGGCAAGGCCAATTGGCCTTTGGTGTTGTCAAATCTTTGAGAGCTCAAAGGCCAAGTGCCAGGGCAGGAAGGCCATCATTAAAACAATGATTTTAAGTCCACACCACAGTCATAATTAATTTAGCTTAAACGTTAAGGTTTAATGTAATACCTTTCAATTAAATAAATATCAAGAACCTGTTTATTTCTGTTTTGCCATGTGCAGTGGTGTAAAGTAACTAAGTACATTTACTTAAGTATTGTACTTAGTTTATTGTAATTTTGAGTATTTCTAACACTTACTTCTACTCCACTACATCTCGGATCCAAATATTGTACTTTTACTCCACTACAATTATTTAAAAAATGTAGTTACCAGTTACTTTGCATATATAAATTATAATATTATTAAACATACATGAACCACTTTAGCCCTATTTAGGCTATTTGAAAATAATCAAGCTTGTAGAAAAAATAGCAGATCTACAAGCTCAAGATGTGTCGCATAACTATGCGTTGTGAGCTTGTAGATCTGCTATTTTCAAAAATGTTGTACTTTTACTTTTGGTACTTTAAGTACATTTTGATACCAATACTTTTGTACTTTTACTCAAGTATTTTGAATTTGAGGACTTTACTTGCAACGGAAGTATTTCTACATTGCAGTAGGCTATTGATACTTTTAATTATAAGTAAAACATTTGAGTACTTTTTCCACCACTGGCCATGTGCACGCACGCACACACGCACACAAACTCCTCCCTCCCCCTCCCTCGCTCCCTTTCTCAACAATAATGTACTTTCTGACAGCTCAGCCTCTTTGGGGAAAGAATAGCTTTTGGTTCCCTTGTGATGCATTTTGGTTGTTGTCCTGAGCTCAGCAGAGCTCCGTTTGAAGGCATTCGTTCGCACATTCGGATTTATTCAACAGGCTCCGTGCCTCCGTTAGATAAAACTCCCGTTTAGCCCGGTGATGTTTTTGTGTTGTAACTTGTATAAACACTGTGTCGCGGGACTCCGACGTCGGCTGCTATGCTGCTACGAGCGTAAATGGAATCTACTACTGGTCTAGCCTCGCGTAGCCAGGCTTACTCATCTCCGAAGAGAAAGTCATGTGCGCAGCTCAACCAACCACGCACTGCTGTTACCGTAATTACTGGAAAATCGCGCAGAGGAAAAAACGGTAAAAAGCAGTTAATGGACTGCTGTGGGCGCCAGGGCACCACGGCCACTGTGGCCGTTTGGGCATGTCATTTTTCGAGGGGCACACGGCCAAAGAGAGGGGTTGCCGCGGCCGCCGTGAATTTCCTGCCCTGGCACCGACACATTAGGGAAGTTCCATGAGATGGAACTTCCCTAATGTGTCGGTCTATTGCTTTCCAGTCAGCCATGGTGGGAACAGGCCACCCACACGGTAATTGAAAGCGATCATTCTGAATGAATCGCCAGTAGCCAGAAACCTGTAAATAAACACAAATCATAAACATGTTTTATGTTTTATAAAGACAAGTTACACTCTACCAGGGTTGTCAACATTGGACTGTCAGAATCCAGGAGATTTCTTTTTTGCGCGGAACTCCCCAACCAGGGTCTGGGTGGTCCTCTCCCCAAAACTCATTAATAGATATATGTTCCTGTGTTCTGTTGAATTTTGTGCATGTTTGATACATTTATCAGGCTTACTTTACTAGCATGTGTACAATTTCAGCCTAAAATGCCAAATGTAGTTACTTAAGACATCTTTAACAATGACGTATCATATTTAAGTCATTACTTAAGTGAATATCTGTATGATCTTGCATGCATTGCCTCCACTCTTAAAGCGGGGGGTCTGGGGGTCCTCCCCCAGAACATTTTTAACATAGTAGATTTAATCTCCTGTGTTCTGGTTAATTTTGTGCATGTTTGATACTTTTATCAGGCTTGCTTTACTAGCATGGGCACAATTTCAGCCTTAAAATGCCAAATGTAGGTGTACAGATTTGATGGCTGAAGCAAAGGACATCTTTAATAATGACTTCTCATCTTTAAGTCATTACTTAAGGGAATCTTTCTTGCATGAATTGCCCCCACCCCTAAAGCGGGGGGTCTGGGGGTCCTCCCCCAGAAAAAAATTAACATAGTAGATGTAATTTCCTGTGTTCTGGTGAATTTTGGGAGTTTGAGCCCAAGACTGGGAAAAAATAAAAGCGATGCATCCCTCAACTCCAGTGGACGTGCCGGCTCTTTCTGCTGCCCTGAAAGATCATCCGAATAAATGTTGGGTTAAATATCTGATCACGGGACTGATGCAGGGGTTTTTAGCGGGGCTATGCTGGCTGCCAAAAGCAACCTATGTGTGTAAAAACCTCAAGTCAGCCCTCGCGGAGCCATCCATAGTGGATACGCTCCTGGCGAAAGAAATTAAAAAGGGGCATTTAATAGGTCCGTTCGACAAAGCGCCATTTAGCCTGTTCAGATAGAAGCACCATACCCAGCATTAATAGCTTAATACCGCTGCCACCGTTTTCCCTGTTTTACGCTTCCGTAGATCATGCCGCCCAGATGATTAAAACCGCAGGGCCAGGAGCCTGGCTGGCTAAAGCGGACATAGTGGACGCGTTTAAAGTCATGCCTTTACACCCTTCGCAATGGCATCTTTTCGGCATTAAATGGCGTTCCAAATTGTTTTTCGCGGTTAAGCTAACGTCTGGCTGTCGCAGCAGCCCTCGCATTTTCGACACGCTGTCGGAGGCGCTGTGCTGGATTCTGTATAACACGTATAAACTCCCCTTCGTTCTCCACTTGCTAGACGATTTTCTGACTATCGATTTCGCTGATTCTCCGCCAGCTAGAGGTATTAATACTGTGCGCAAAGTTTTCGGCGCTCTAGGAGTGCCGCTCTCCGAAGAGAAAACAGTCGGTCCTTTAACCAGGATCGAATTCTTAGGCATTATGCTCGATAGCGTTCGAATGCAGGCTGCTTTACCTCTAGAGAAACTATTAAGAATCAGAGAGATCATTAAGAACGCAGTGGAGGCGCCAGCCGTTTCTAAAAGGGCGCTGTTGTCCTTGCTTGGACACCTCAATTTTGCGATGCGCATAATTCCCCAAGGGCGCTCGTTCGTGTCTAGGCTAATCGACTTGTCAAAGTCAAAAAAGAACCTCTCGGATAATATTGAGTTAGATGAGGGAAGCCGCTCCGATCTCAGGTTCTGGTCATTATTTCTAGCGCAATGGAACGGCATCTCCTTCTTTTATAATGAAGAAGAGGAGTCCTCCGAGGCCATGCAGTTCTTTACGGACGCGGCCCCCTCAGTCGGGTTCGGGGTTTTTTTCAAAGGGGAATGGTTTGCCAGTTCATGGCCAAAAGAAATGCAGGTTTTACCTCAAGACTGTAAATCTATCGCACTATTTGAGCTGTATCCTATTGTTGTAGCCGCTTCCCTATGGGGAGACAAATGGGCCCGGAGAAAAATCTCCGTCAGATGCGACAACGAAGCTACAGTGAAACTGATTAACAAAGGGCGCTCCTCGATCAGTATCATTAATAAATTTGTAAGACGCCTTACATGGCTAGGCCTGCAGAGTAATTTTATCATGCGGGCAGAGTTCATTCCGGGTAAACAAAACTGCATAGCTGATGCTTTGTCCCGCTTTAAATTTCAGGAGTTTCGCATTCTATGCCCGGAGGCCGCAGCCAGCGGCCTGGCAGTTCCACCGTTCGCTGGGTTGACGCTGGATTAGTTCCAGAAAGGCCCCTGGTTTCCCTATGGGAGGCCGCAGAGATGTATATGCGAAAGGGCCTCGCCCCAAATACTATTAAATCTTACGACTCAGCATGGTGGTTTTTCTGTAATTCTTGTGAGCGTTTTGCATGTCCCCTGCTTCCCCTTAATATTCCAATGGTGTGCGCGTTTATAGTTCATGCTTTTGAATCTAGAAAATTACAGGCCGGGTCCATTAAAGCTCTCATTTCGGGCATTCAATTCCACCTCCATTGCCGTGACCCGACGGTACCAAGCATTCTAAGCAATCCAGCCATTCACCTGCTGTTCAACGGCCTCAAGAAAGAACAGACTCAAGGCAATGACCGCCGCTTACCTATCACGATAGCGGTGCTGCACAGGCTGGTGGGGAAGTTAAGGGGAGGCCTATTCTCATGGTACCACAATGTCTTGTTAGAAGCTGTCCTCTTATTTGCCTTCTATGCCTTTTTACGTTGTGGGGAATACACGGCGAGCACCCTGGCTTTCGATCCCTCTCAGGGACTTTGTTTTTCTGATTTAGTGTTGGAAGAAACGCATTACTCTGTATTATTGAAGAAATCTAAAACGGACAAATTTAGCGAAGGCACGCCGGTTGTGGTTGCTAAAACTAACTCGCCTTTTTGTCCTTTCACTTCCATGCTGAGATACCTGGCGATCTGTCCGATGTCGGCTCCCAACGACCCATTGTTTCGCACCATCGATGGGCAGCCCATGACTCGGGCCTGGTTCGCAGCAAAGCTGAGGGTGCTGTGCCAAAGTGAAGGCCTCGCGCCGGCCCTCTATACTCCGCACTCCCTGCGCATTGGAGCGGCTACTTCTGCAGCCCTGCTGGTGCCTTCGGCTACGATCCAGTCCCTCGGTCGGTGGTCTTCGGCAGCCTACGTCCGCTACATCAGGTTCAGCAAAGCAGAAATACTCCACGCACAAAGGCTCATGAGCGACCAGGCAACGCCGAAGTGATCGAGGCAGCTGTGAATTAAAGATTGATTGCGTCCCGCTGCGAGCAATCAAGGCACGTCACGCGGAGGGACGGAGCCCTTCGTATAATTGTGTTCTCTTTTGCAAAAGCAAGGTGGTTTGGGGAGGGTGAGAATTAAATAGAATTAATAGGATGCTGTATAAGTCAATTAATTAAAAGAGCTGTATTCTGGGTGCTGGGGTTTATAGTAAATGTATGCTTATAGTTGTCAATTTAGTTATATGCGCTTCTGTTCACAGCTGTGTTCAGGCTGTTAGGCCGCGGAAATAAATCATCTTCACCGATGGTTAGGATTAGTCATGGATTCTGAGCGTTGCGTGTTTTGGGGGGGTAGGACTCGGGTCCTTCCTTTGGGGGTCTCGGATCATGTGACCGCGGAGAGCTTCATTCACGATATAGCTTAAACATTTATCGTGACCGCGGTACAGTGATCCGAGGGTCGAATCCATGGCCACTCTTAAGTTCCGCTATAGTTTAGTTATGCTGTATATTCAGGCTGCTGTTTAGGCTATAGGATGCTTCTTATATTGCTTATCTGTATGCGCTGCCTTTGTCATATGTATGCTGCCATTCTTGTCAATAAAGCTCATTCAACCTAAATGGTCTTGCCCCCTGAAATCATGATTATTGCTGTAATGACTATAGTTGGTATATATTATGTATGTACTCGTCTAGGTGTTGGTGGTCTGATCTCAGAGGGAGGGGAGGATTGGTCATGTTACTGATTGGGAAATGACTTGCAGTTGCAGTGCTGAAATAAAATGTTTTATTTTAGTTAAAAAAAAGGTCTATTTGGTTTTGTTATGTCCTTAATAAAATAACCTTGAAGCCCCATCTCTAATCTCATATTTTACAGAATGGCAACATGAGACTATTTTTATATAAAATAAATATAATCCAAATGAGACAGATTTTTATATTAAATAAATACATTGTTACATTTAATACATAATGTATTAAATAATATAAATATTACTAATAATGGAACTATTACATGTTAAATATTTACAATATAAATACAGTGTGTATAGCTAATTGCTTTACTTTACCTATATACTTAATGTTATTTCATATGGAAATCCATGGTTATAATTATTCTAAGTATACAGTAACATAGCTAAGTTTCTTAGGTTTATAACAAACCAATCCGTTTCAAAATAGGTTGAAAATTTAGCAAGCTCTGGTCATTTAAATAGTACATGCACCAGGGGCGTGCTGGCCATTGGGAAAAGCAGGACAACTCCCGAACGGCCGGTTCATTCCCATTAGGAAAAATTTTAAAATAAAATGTCGGCCTTCGTTCCATTTTGGGGGCTGGGCGGCCAACAAAGTAAATCGTCACTGTCGGGCAGAAACCTTGTATCTCCAAGTTTCAAATTTGTAGATTTTTTTTCGCAAAGCAAAGCCCTGCTTCATCATACAAGGCCGTCGCACAAAAGTAGTGAAAACAGCAGATCTACAAGCACACAACGCCTTGCGGTGCGAGGCGTTGTGTGCTTGTAGATCGGCTGTTTTCACTAGTTTAAATCATTTTTAAAATGATAAATACAAAACAAACGGTTTTGAACAGACAAAGTTTCCACCCGACAACAACAAAATATAACTCATGTAATTGGCCCACTGGCTTGTCACTTGTCATGATCTGAAATGGTAAATCTTTGAGTAGCAGCAGCGCTATAGAGAGAGATCTCTCTCTATAGCGCGCAATGAGGGCCTCTCCAACTCTTTTTCCCGGGCTGAATCAGGGGCCCAGCACGTCCCTGACATGCACTATAGACATTAATGTTATAGCCTACTGGGCGATTGGTCCTGTCCCAAGATGGCCGACCTGTAGCGACGTCAGTCCCCATTGGCCAACAGCGTGCGTGAGCTATCTATAGCCTTCTATATATCTATGGTGGCGGCACCCGGGTGGGGGCGCTGTCATCTCTGTCAGGCGCGTAGCGCGTTACTTTAACAATAATGACCCGACACGTTATAAGTTATCTTGAGTAGGCCTATGACAGTAGTTTGGTTTTTAATGTTAAAGTAAAGGCGAATTCGAATAAGCTTTAAGGAATTGCTGAGTATGAACGTTAATTCACATTTTATGGTTTCCTTAATTGTTTCCTACAGCCCATGTTTTACAAATGTAGACCTACTAGAAGTTCGCGGCCCTTCGGGCCGCTCACATCTAGAGTTCCGGCAGCTGCGCGGCCCTCACAGCCACGTTGCAATTGCACGTGGCATTGTGTGTAATATGGTCAAATATAGAGATAGCTGTAGAGAATACATTTTTGTTGTAGGCAAATTTATTTGTGGATGTAATAGTAATGAGTAACATGAAATGTCAAGAGTATAAAAGAGTGTTGTGTAAAGATAAACAAAGTGACAGGAACTCAAGGTACCATTTAGTTGTATGAAAAGAGTGTATTTGTATCAGAGAAAGTGCATAGTTAATCTTTATGAAAGAAAGTTGCAATGGCGTCAGGTTCCACAGATGGCATGGCACGGCCTGCAGAATGGGAGGAATAGAGCAAGACGGAATCAACCACACAATGTGACATGTCCACCAGGGATCCTGTGATACTAATGACAGTTATATGTCTGTAAAGGGTTCATCAATGTCATTATCACCATTTATGAGTATTTAAAAATGACAGATCTAACAATGCAAGCGCCTTACATCAATGTGGAAGAAACACTTGTCCAGGAAGTAGAAGTTGCAACGGTGTCAGGTGGCACAGATTGTCATGGCAGACCCTGCAGAAAGGGGGAAATAGATAGCAGGAACACAATGTGACATGTCAACCAGGGATCATGTGAAAATAAGGGCAGTTCAAAATCTATGCAAAATGCTTTGGATAAAAAAGCACTGTATAAATGCACAATTGAGCATAGCAGCATCACTTTTGTTAAGTGGTAAGCATCATCGTTTTGATCAGTTCTTTCGACTATCAGAAATGACATGTTATTACAATACAATATTCTTACCTCAATGGGGAAGAAGCTGTTCTCCATGAAAGAAAGTTGCAACTTCCCCAGGTTTGACAGATTGGCATGGCAGTTGCTGCAGAATGGGAGTAGCTAGAGAAGGCAGGAATCAAGCAATGGGACATGTCCAAAGCCAGTGATATGTCTGTAAAGTGTTGCATCAACATCATCTTCAGTTATGTAGATTAATCAGAAATGGGACATGTAAAAATTGAACAGCCTTACCTTATTGGGGAAGAAGAACTTCTTTAAAGACCACATTTTCAGTGTGGTGTTCCTGCTTTCCTTGCTGCTGCAGGATGGCAAAGTTTAGGGCTGCTGGGTCACCCGTCCGCGAGCTGGCAACATACAGCTGTCCGTGACTGAAGGCAGGGGCCCGAAGACAGACTCCCACTCTTCTAAGTGTCTGGCCTTGGGATTTGTTGATGGTGCTGGCAAATGCGATGCGGATATATATAGGCCTATGTATTGGCAGGGCAGGACAGTGCGAGCAGGTAGTAGGTAAAAATAGTAAGTAAAGTATCAACACAGCAGCATCAAAATTATCTTTTTCAAGAGCCATGAATTCAAAAGGTGCTTGGGTAAAGGGTCAAAAGTATCATACTTAATTTGTGTGAGCTTGTAGGTGGCTATTTTACAAATTTCAATTCTGGCAGTTAGCAGACTCTTAATCCATTTTTAATTTTCAAATTGGCTACTGTAGGTAAAAAAAATAAGGCTAAAGTGGACAAATGTTTTATAATAATATAATCATTTATATTAGCAAAGTACACTTAAGTTTTCAAATAATAATAGTGTAGTCAAAGTACACCCATACAATTTGGAGGCAAACGTAGAGCACACAGTAGGCTACTGTCTGCTTTACAGACAGTTACTCGAATCAATTGAACTTTATTACACGTTATTTTAACATCAGCGTGGCCCTACAATCTTCAGTGTGCTCCTAGATTAGGCAACAATGTTATATGAGATACTTTAATGGTTTCCTGTGGAAATAAGCTTAGTCTTTTCATGGATCTCCTTTTAGTAGACCTTGTACCAGTGAATTGTACCGTCATGAAACTGTACCTTTTCCTATGCAAACTTCTAATAAAGTCTTCAATCAATCAATCAATAAACATCATGACATTGAAGTAGGGTTGTTCGATGTGGCCTAAAAATAAAATATCGATTTATTTCTCAGAAAAGTCGATTTTCGATTCCGATTTTGATTTTTTTGTTAAAAGAATTAAAAAGAAGTTAAAAGAAACAATACATTGTTTCAACTATTTTGTTTTCATTTAAAAAATGCAAGGAAATTATTTTTTTATTATTATTGGGTTTTTTTTTTTATATCCCAATAGCAAAATGTATTAAAACAATAAGGGTAATAATAATAATAATAACTTTAGTTGCACAACAATCACATACAGAAGTTAACTTAGTGTTTCATTATCATTAGTGAGTGACAAAACAGCCAAAACAAGCAAGCTCTTGGAGGCTGGTGAAACGGGTGAAAAAATAGCTAAGGCCGCCCCTGCACCACTCATGCACGGAGATGTTGATTGATTGTAAACGGAGGCGAAGCGCTTCGCTTCCCGACGCAAAACATTGAAGCCAGCTGTTATGAGGTAGACTTAAGGTTGTACTTACCTACCAGAATGAAATGAGGGAAACATACGGAGCTTTGCAAAATACGTTGTGATTATCGTGCTGTTTTGTGATGCTGAAAAGAATCCGTCCAGGAGGCAGCACTGCATGAGATGGTGTCCGAGAAAATGTGTTACTCCATTACTGTGTGTGGGGCCTGGCGTCATGGATCCAGGGACGGAATTCGTTGGGTAACGATATGTTGTGTAACTACCTTCACAGGGCCGTAGCGCGTCTAATCGGCGCTCTAGGCGAGCTCTCTCGAATGCGCCCCCCCACTCCCGCGCGCGCACGCGTGCGATTTTTGCGGGTTTTGCCGTTAATTTGGTCGGTTTTGGGCCGGTTTTGGGCTGGTTTGGGTCCACTCCCTCCATTTCGGCGCCCCCTCGGCGCCCCCTCTAGGATGGCGCTCTAGGCGACCGCCTATACCGCCTATAGCTAAAAACGGCCCTGTACCTTCACATTCCGGCCCAGATCTAAACAGCAGATCTTCACGCAGACAACACCTCGATGCGCGAGGCGTTGTGAGCTTGCAGATCTGCTCTCCAGAATTACGTCAGAACTCTCTCTCTCTTTCTCTCTCTCTCTCTCTCTCTCTCTCTCTCCTCCCCCCTCCCTCTCGCTGTGTTTTTTTTACATCAAGTCTCTCTCTCTCTCTTGCACTGTTTGTTGATGCCCATTTGTGATGTAAATTGCGTCGCAGGACAAAATGGATGATGCAATAGCGAATTGTGCAATAAGCATAAAAACACAAACTATACGGTCCTGCAGAGAGACTAAATATATAAAATGTTGACAGCGCAAAGCGTCCAGGTTAGTCTGTCCTGGTGTGTATGTTTATGAGAGGTGTTGTCAGATATTGTAAATGTAGACACAGTTTGAAGTGTGTCTCACCATTGGAATGTTGCTTGGTGAAATGTAGGATTTGATTACATTTTTGGCTGTTGTAAATAAACAGTTATGTCTGCATTTTCTAAGTTATGTCTGCATTTTCTAGTAGTGAACAAAACAAGACAGTATGTTTTTATCTTTTCAAAGTGTGTTGTGAGCCGTTTTCACTAATTCTAATTTATCTTCTGTATGCCAACCCATTAAAAAAAACACAGAAGATAAATAAAATGAGAGGCCTTTCACAGTACAAGTGTCAAGTTTATTTTGAGCACAGCAGAAAAGTGTCAAGTGCAGGCTTTAACATTTTTTTAATATATATATATATGCGTGTGTGTTGTTAAGAGGGGCGTCTCTATAGAGTATTAACCTCGGCCACCAGGCTTTAGTCTCGCGTGGCCAGACTGTTGCCTCCGCGATTTGGTGAAATGCTCCCGGCAGGCGCGCAGATCCACGAAAAGCATAGAAGGGGACCAATGCGCGCGCGGTGCGCGCGCCGCCGCGCGTCCGTGCGTGTGCGCGCCCGCGCCGATTTCATTTTTTTTTGCGTGCAGAGATCGGTTTTCGGGCGGTTTTCCCCCCTCATTTTCCTTCAGATACGGGCATTAACGGTTTTATGATGTATTATTTATTTACTTATCAAGGTATCACTAGTACTGCTATAACCAACACAACCAAAGCTTACACGAAAACACACACACTTCATCAGAAACTTACCATTGTTGCTTGTTGTGTTCAACTTGGTCCTTCCGAAATGTACATAGTTCTAACTTCTAGTTCTGTAGCAACTTGGGACAGCCAGGTCGTGAGGTTGGTATCCATTTAATTCCAATAAACGTACAAGCGTCAAATGTCATTGTCCAGATCCAGAAAAGTAATTTAATTGAAACCAGTGAACCAGTCAGTGCTCTAGACTCTAGTCACAGACGCGTGATTATGGATCCCACTGGGAAAGATGGATGGAAACGGCATAGAGCGCTCGTTTTCAGTTATTGTCCACGACATTGCAAGCGGCACGAAGGCCAGCGGACCTTGGTCCGCTGGGGACCTTGGTCCGCCAGGGCCGCGCGGCCGGCGGAGCGCCGCGCGAGTTACGAAGCCGGGGTGAATGCAATCGTTATATTTATGCCCAGGCCGTAAGGCCTGGGCAAGCGCACGATAAACGCCATGATAATTGGGTTTTGGTGCACCTCGCGCGGTCCAAGTGACTACAACGGAGCGCTCCCTACGTCCGGTTCAGCCAATCACAAGCTTCAAAAATGAGTCCGGGGCGTGGTTATCCATCTTTCCCAGTGGGATCCATAATCACGCGTCACAGACACACAGCCATAACAAGTCGCCATATTATGACGTCATCACTCTGAGTCAACTGAAAGCTATTCTATGGCTAGAAAGGCACTAGGAAAAAATAAGGTCTTTGGCGCCGACCGGTGGTTGTTTTGGTTAATGATTCTTAGAGTTTATGCATAAAAGGCATTATTTAGCAGATGCTTTTAATCCAATGTGACTTACAATAAGCAGGTTAATTATATCACTATAATAAGCAAGATAATGTTAGTACATCAACAATTCTTGAGGTGGGTCAGTATAATGAGCACAAAGAAAAGTCAAACCAAAATATTAGGCTACTTGAACACATTTATTGAGACTTTCCAAAGCCTTTTACAGTCTAGAGACTGAGGTAGTCAGGTTGGTCAGTGTAATAAGACTGCACTGCACTGAGACCAGCAGCACACCATGTAATGTTACACAATGAAAACAAATACAGGCAGAGGCAGCAATTACTTTTCAGGACAGTCAGCAAATATCCATGATAGTACATTTGATAAGCAGAATGTGAGTTACACTCAGCAGCAACTGCAACAATCATTTGATAGTCAAAAAACAGAAAAAAAACAAAGTGCATTTGAAAACAAAATGCATTTAAAGTCATAACTTTACTTATGTTTACTCTTACATAATGCATTATAAAACTATGTACAACTTAGGCAAATCCACTGATTAAAGTACTTCTTAACCAGCTAAAAAAAATTGAGTGTTCACAGTGTGGCATTCCTTATAACTCTTTGAAATGGCAGAACCAATGTTATAAATATTGTCCTCTATTGAGTTTTTCCAGCAGCATTCTTCAATACTTTAAGATGTCATCATAATTTTTTTTCATTTTTTCATTTTTTTTTTTTTTTTTTTTGAGGGTGACTGGAGGGTACCAATTGGACCTGGGGGGGGGGGGACACGTAACCCCTGTCCCCCCCGCGATTTTCGCCCCTGCCTCCCGGCATACAGTCTGGCAAACCGGGGAAGAAACGATGAGTGCGAGATGAAGCGGAAGTGAAGCCCCCACGTCACTTCCGTGTATAAATAAAAATCATATAAGCATGTTTAGTTTGCTGCTTTGCAGAAATGACATTTTAAAATATATATTTTTGAACGTTAATGCCCGTTTTCGATACTCGCCGTTAGGGAGCTGCTGTTCCAGACTCTATATAGCATTCAAAGATTGTGGAATAGTTGTCTGGCTACGCGAGACTAACCAGGCTTTAACAGCCCGTTTGGTTTCCGCCCAACGCGGAAACCACTCGAAGAAGCGGCGTCGCTCTGATTTGGTTCCCTCCGTTTGTTTCCCCAATCCCTTTTAAAATGCTCGAGTAGCCTAGTGTAGTCTTTCCAGTCGCTACGAGTTGGACTAAAAAAAGATGCATATACCAAACACATTTTTCAAAAGCAAAACTACTCCGCATCAAGGAGTTTATTAGGTAGGCCCTAAAAGTATGTCCTTGAGTGCAGGGGAATTATTTTGGGTTAAAACTGTTTCCGGTGGATAGTTCCGGCCAAATTGTAGTCCTAGTTTGAGTACTACAACATGACGTTTTGTGGTTTTCGCTCCAGACCGGTTACAAGTCCAAAAAGTGAAGTGATCCCAGACTAATAGAGTATAGGGGCGTCTCCACTGGCCGAACTGCGCTGCTGTTTTGATACACGCATGTGATAATGTTTTGATTGATTGATTGAAGACTTTATTAGAAGTTTGCATAGGTAAAGGTACAGTTTCATGACGGTACAGTTCACTGGTACAAGGTCTACTAAAAGGAGATCCATGAAAAGACTAAGCTTATTTCCACAGGAAACCATTTAAGTATCTCATATAACATTGAATGACAAACAAATAGAACACAGTACTATGCAGTAGATATGTAAAGAAAAGCAAAATGAGAGAACAAAAAAAAGAGTCTAAACAAACAGTAAGTATATACAAAGAAGGGGCAGGGGAGGGTAGGGTTGGGCTAGTTTAGTTTTTTTTACCAGTTGCGAACGGCTGCTGCCTGTAAGTGGTTTTTCAAGGCAATTTTAAAGGATGCTAGTGATCCACACTCCTTTATGGCCTTTGGTAAGGCTTTCCACATTTTGGTGGTAGGCCTATAGCAGAAAAAAGAGTTTGACCCTTTGTTGGTTTTGACTCTGGGTTGAAAGTGATCTGTGGCGCTGCCTCTGGTGTTGTAATTATGGACATCCTTAATGTTTATAAAGTATTTTGACAGGTACTTGGGTATCATAGTGGTGTAGTGTATCCTGTACACCAGGCCCATTGCAAGTTGCTGTACTCTGTCATCTACTCTGAGCCACCCCACTCTTAACTGGTGAGTAGCGGTGAGGTGAGTTTGATAGGGAAGGTTAAGCAGGACCCTAATTAGTTTATTTTGGGCTGTTTGGAGTTTAGTTTTCAGGGCTTGTGGGGCGTCACGATACCATACGTGGACTCCGTAGTCAAAGAGGGGCTGGATTATTGCACCAGCTATGGTCTTCAGTGTGTTGAAATTGACCATTGGGGCGATCCTCTGTAGGAAACGAGTTTGTTGGTTGATTTTATTTATTACTTTAGAGGTCATCTTTTCACTGGAAAGATTAGCTTCAAGGATACATCCTAAGTAAGAGATTTTGTTTTTTCGTGTTATGACCTTGTCACCCACTTTGATTGTGAAGTTATCGACTTTTTTGAGGTTATGATTTGATCCAAAGAGGATGGACTCAGTTTTTCCCAGGTGAATTGATAATTTGTTGTCGTTAAGCCATGTGCAGATCTTACTCAGAAGATGGGGTTTGACGGTGTGGTGCGTCGGTGCGGTGTTTTGATTGGTTGGTTTTCATGCACGTCTCGAGCGCTTCTCAGAAAGCCATATCCAAACTATAACAATTTAACTGCTAATCAGTAAGAGTTTATTTTGAGTACAGTAGGACTAGTGACAAATTAATAGCGTTCTTCTCAGTACGTTTTTCTCTTTAGCAAAGTTACAAAGTTTTCCCTTTTTTAAACACAGTAGGCCTACAAAGTAAGTTTCAAGTGTTTTTTTTTTTTTTTTTTTTAGCACTGTAGTGACAAATTAATAGATGTGCATTGTGCAAATGCAGGCTTTTCTCAGTACAAGTTTTAAGATTGTCTTCATGCCTTTACTAGCTCTGACTTTATCCACCCTCCATGTGTCCGGAAAGGATTTCAGCCACTCCTGGACATTCTCGCGTTTCCGCAAGGCGGGCCTTAACTCAAGCCTGGTGGGTTTAGGAAACACGCCTTTGAATAACCTTTATTGAACATGGAAACTATACAAAAACGTTTCTTAAATGAAAGCTTGTAAATTGTAATAATAAATATCAGTATTGCATTAATTCTTATTGCAGACAAATCCTCTTCAAACCTTTATTGAAACCTGTAAAATAACATTCCATTCAAAAATAACTTTTAATAAGTATCAGTGGCGAGGGAATCCTGGGGACCCCCCAGAGGAGCGGCGGTCCGCGAGGTGGGGTCCCTCGCCGCCGACCACGGGGCGATCACAGCGGAGGTCCATGTGTTGGCCGCCCTGCGGGGGTGGCGAGGGACCCCCGCAGGGCGGCCGACTCGGTGACAGACCCCCGCAGGGCGGCCAACCACCCGCGGTGCCTATCGCGGACCACCGCTCTTCTGGGGGGGTCCCCGGGATTCCCTCGCTAGTCGCTACTGATATTTATTATTAAAAGCTATTTTTCATTATTAAGAAACGTTTTCTTTTTTTGGAATGTTATTTTACAGTGTTCAAGGTTTGAAGAGGAATTTTCTGCAATAAGAATTAATGCAATACTGATATTTATTATTACCATTTATTTTTCATTACACGTTTTTGTATATTTTCCGTGTTCAATAAAGGTTCAAAGCCACAAGCCAATCACAACATCGTATTGCCGATTGCAGAAAACGAAAGTGACGGAGGCGAGAAAATATGGAACGCGAGCCTATCTGGTACCGACACGTCTCTTATTATATAATCTCTTTGGGCAGGCGTGAAGTGAGCAAATATAGAACTTCCGGTGTTCGAACAGGCAAATATACGACTTCCGGTTTGATTCATTCGCCTTCAAAATAAAATGCTCATAATTAATGCCATTTGAAAAACGTTGAATTTGCAAATTATATGCTCATTAAAAATATAAATTAGGCATTTGAACAAAGCCATATAACAAAAAATATGTGTATGTGTAAAAAAAAAGTTTTAATAACAAAAAATATAAGATAAGATAAATGCTGTTCACTGGAGTGCATATAGCCTTTACAAATTGGACACTTCGAGAACAGACAGCTCTTCGTGTCAGAACCTTTGACACATGCACGCGTTCACAGAGACCTCCTCTACCACACCACACCACACTGCCAGAGGTGGCATTGCAAAATTTGCTGGCCGTACACAGATGCAATTGATTGAATGTGCTATTCATAATAAAATGTAAGCTTTATACAGTGGTGGAAAAAATACTCAAATTCATTGCTTAAATAAAAGTATCAATACTGAAACATACAAATACTTTGTTGCAAGTAAAAGCCTGGAATTCAAAATGTATTGAGTAAAAGTATTAGTGTTGGCATTAGAATGTACTTCAAGTGCCTAAAGTAGCAGATTTACAAGCTCACAATGTGTTGCATGGTGGCACGCTGTGAGCTTGTAAATCCATTTTATGTGTCACTAAAAAGCAGCAGGTAGGCTACTCTGCCTTCACCCGATGACAACTCCAAAAGAACTACATGGCCAAATACCATATCTGCTTCCTCCTCAAACGGAACCGCCCACTTCCCGCAAAGCATTGTGGGAAATGTATTATTTTTTGGAAGAGACTTTGATGCAACTTTGACAAGCACAGAACTTTGACACAACTCTCACACAACTTAGTGCGTTCCAGTGTGAGTGCAGCCAGAGACCTCCTCTACTACACCACACTCTCCGCTAAGCGGAGCGGCATTGCTCTCTGTATATCTTTTAGTCATTAAACGTCATTTTTACACAGAAACATACTTTTCGTTGTATAGCTTCAATTAAATGCTTAATCTATATTTTTAATGTGTATATCTACAAATTAATCGTTTTTCAATGGCGTTAGGGGTACTCTTATTCTGAAGAGATCGACACCGGATCCCTTATATTTGCTGACACTAAATTTGCTCACAGAACATAGCCCAGGCTACACGACGCGAGGCGAGAGAGACTGACCGAATCAGACCGACGACGCTTGACTTGAGCATATTTTCTTCCAATATATTAAGACATGTAATATCAATTTTACAATATGATATTATATAGGCCTAATATCAGTCTTACATTTATGATTCTTTTTGTGTTTTTGACACATAATAAATGGTTTCTCCCTGCGGTGAATGGAGCTGGTGAGTATACGTAGCATGGGTATTTCATTTATCATTTTAGTTTGGCACATTATTGTGAAGTTGTATTGTATTATTGTGCCCTCCTTGTGTTGACATATTAGTTCCTACCTGACTGGGTGCATAGGGGGAAGTGATTAGCCTAGTTTGGACAGACTTATATTAGGCTACTAGCTGCATTGTTAAGCTGTGCGATAGCTAAGGTGTAAGGGGCACACAATCACGCAGGTGGTGTGATTGTCTCCCCACGTCAATCCCTTTCTTGGCCCGCCCCTTTCCCCCCTCCCCCTGGGCAGCAGCCATGATGGAGCTACTGCTGCAGCAGTGTGTGTCGGGTCACAGTCGAGGTACCCCGGAGGAGTCGAGTCACGGCGCAGCCGGGAGAGTTCGAGAGAGAAATGGAGTCCGATGAAGATTTGGAAAGCGGAAAAAAGAGAAAGAGGAATGAGTCCGAAGGCGGTGAAGGGGAAAAGTTATTAGTAATGATGAAAGCAGACATTTCAAAGTATGGAATCTTTAGTGATCCACTAGTGGTTGGAAAGTTTGTAGAGGGGAAAATTGGAAAGGTGAAGGCGTTGAGAGTCACTAGAACTGGAGTGGTAATCTTTGAGTGTAATGAATCGGATCAAGTGAATAATGCCATGCAGATTGCCACATTTGAAGGTTCCCCAGTCACTTGCTACATGCTCGGGGGAAAAAGGAGGAAAGGGGTAATAAGTGGAGTACCGCTGTCAGTTAAGATGGATGACTTATCGTGGTTAGAAGGCGTTTGTGAGGCTAAACGGCTAACTAGATTTAGGGAAGGCAATCGAGAGGAGACCAAGTCAGTTTGTCTGACATTTGAAGGGGAGGAAATACCCGAGAGGATTTATTATGAGTAGCCTACATGAGCTTCAGAGTCAGGCCATTCGAAAGCGGACCACTTAGGTGCTATTGTTGCCAGGAATATGGCCATGTGGCAGCAGTTTGCAGGGGACAGAAAATATATGGGAGATGCGGAAAGGAAAATTGTAAGAAGAAATGCGAGGAGCAACTCAAGTGTGTACACTGTGGAGGGTAGCATTATGCTGGCTCAGTACAATGTACTAGGAGGGTGAAGGAGGGAAAGGTGAAGAAAGTTAGAGAGGAAAGAGGCTTGTCATATGCCGAAGCAGTGAAGACAGTGGAAGGGAGTACATGTGTGGAAGTCCAACAACAAGAGAGGAAAAACAATGGTGATGAGAGGAAAGACAATGGTGATAATATTTGCATGGACAGGAAAGGGTTTTTGGCGTTCATCGCCATGGTGATTAATTGTGCTGTGGACATTCCAACAAAGTCTGAGAGGATCAAGATGGTGCTAGATGCAGCCAGAAGATTTTTGAATGTTCTGGATGTTACTGGAGAGGATCTGGACAATAAACTGAGGGAGGGATTTACGCCGACCCAGACATCCTGATCTGGGTAATGGAATGCATGGACACTTTATGGGTTTGGAACATTTGGGTGGGCACAGGTGAATAGGATATAGAAGTATTTAGTTGGCAAAGATAGAAGTATTTAGTTAGTCTGGCCATGAACATGGACCAGAAGGTGGCGGTAATGCACCATAAAATTGGATGCCAACCGCTGTAAAACAACAAGAAGAAGAAGAAGAAGAAGCAGTGTGTGTCTGTGTACTGAGTGGAGACTTGGCTGAGCCCAGCACAGCTCAGCTACAACAATGGAGCCACCTGGCCATCTCCCAACAGTGAATTTAGCATGCATAAGGATTTTTATCCAGTCACTCTTGTTTTTATTGTGTTTTTAATGCCCTTGACAACTGTTAGCAACATTAGCCAGCCAGCTAGCTAGCTCCCTGTTAATCTGAAGCTAGCCTCTCTAGCCTTTCCTCATTCATCTGAAGCTAACCATTGCTGCCTGGATAATGGTTCACAGTTGTGCAATATCTTCAATAACTATGGTGAGTCAACTTATATTCTATTGTTCTTCTGATGTTTTTGATTGGGGCAAAGAAAGAGTCTATACTAGATTTTATAGATCTTGATAGTAATCATTGTTTTATTAAGAATATAGAGGGTTTGTATTGTGATAGTCATCTCAAGGACACCCATAACTTTGACAGTGTACAAATGGAACCAAATGAACCCGTAAGGGTCCATTTGGTTTCTGACTAACCTGTCAGTGTTAAGAACCTGTGCTCTCAGTCACATTGCTTTCACCTTAACCATATGAGCCTTAGCATCAACATCTGGTGAAAATACCTACAAGCTCACTACGCATCTCATTGATAGCTTGTAGATCTGCTGTTTCCGCAAAGACATTTGGTGTACAAAGAAATATTGGACATCTTATAGCAGGGGTAGGCAACCTTAGGTGCCAACATTGGCACACTGGCATAAGTGTGAGAAATTATATTTTGAAATCAAATAGTTTTAAACATGGTCAATCGCATTAAGTCACCCAATTTGTCCCAGCAAATTACATCCTGCACATAATTCAACATTCATTGTTCATTCATTAAAATTCTTAACTTTGACTGGGGAGGGAGTCGGAGATAGGTGGGTTATTGCTCTGTCTAATGATCGTTATAAAATGTCCTGCCAATCAAATACGTCACAGTTGATGAGGTGTCATTAAGATGAATGTTATGGCACACTGACTATCTAGAAAATAAAAAACTTGGCACTTCATTTCAAAAAGGTTGCTGACCCGTCTTAAAATAAAATAGTATTGCATAACTAGATTGTTTTATTAAACTCATTTTGCATCATGGCTACTATTTCATTTATTTATTTTATTTATTATTGCAGTAACATGCCATCTTTCTTTCCCCAATACATGAATTAAGTCACATCCCTTAACCACTTGTACTCTTCAACGTTTATCACAGAAGTCCAGGACAGGACTGCCTTGTAGAGTGTGCTTCTGTAACACAGAATAAAGTGATGTTAATTTGTCATTTGTGCTCACATTTTCTATACTTAGTGCTGCAAGCGAGATTTGAGAATTTCCCAAATAGGTGAGAGAAGAAATGTCCATTCATGAGCTGATCTTTGTGGGGTTCTCGGATGGAATTTCCCAACTGAAAATGTGTGGGTCCGGGGACCCCCAGGCCCAGGGTGTGTATGGGGTTGTGGTCCCCATCATAATGATTGATATTAAACCAAATGGACACAAGTTTGTAACACTGACAGTGTACAAGTGGAACCAAATGGACCCTTACGGGTTCATTTGGATGGGGGTCCTTGAGATTACTATCACAATACAAACCCTCTATATTCTTAATAAAACAATGATTACTATCAAGATCTATAAAATCTAGTCTAGACTCTTTCTTTGCCCCACCCAAAAAAATTGCATCTATTTTTGGCTAATGTTCCCCCCCTGGATATGTATAAGACTAAGATGAGATTCATTTTCTGAACAGACTTCTGCTCAATCTGCTGCACACTGATTGTGTTTATTTTAAACATAACATGACATGATTATGACATGAAGTAGCCTAAAATAAAAGATCAAATGATCAAAAACATAAGAAGAACAATAGAATATAAGTTGACTCAACATAGTTATTGAAGATATTGCACATAGCTGTGAACCATTATCCAGGCAGCAATGGTTAGCTTCAGATGAATGAGGAAAGGCTAGAGAGGCTAGCTTCAGATTAACAGGGAGCTAGCTAGCTGGCTGGCTAATGTTGCTAACAGTTGTCAAAGGTATGGGGCTTTTAAGCCGTGACATCATTTTGTAGGCAGAGGAGAACTCTGCCCCCAGAGCATTTTCTATCCCTCGCTATTTAAAAAGATCCGAGACAAAAATAACGACTAAAGTATAATTCTAACACTTTCCTTTCAACAACAAAGAGAAGAAAAATTTGTAAATAGTAAAAATAGTAAAAAGATTCACGGAAACTGGGGGCAGAAATTCTCCTCTGCCTACAAAATGATGTCATACTTAACAGCCCCATTAAAAACACAATAAAAACAAGAGTGGCTGGATAAAAATCCTTATGCATGCTAAATTCACTGTTGGGAGATGGCTAGGTGGCTCCATTGTTCTAGCTGAGCTGTGCTGGGCTCAGCCAAGTCTCCACTCAGTACACAGACACACACTGCTGCAGCAGTAGCTCCATCATGGCTGCTGCCCAGGGGGGGGGGGGAAAGGGGCGGGCCTAGATAGGGCTCTCCGTACGTTTTGTGCTTCCAAAAGGAAGTTTTGGGGTCGACATTATAAATGGCCCGCTGGCCCGGATGTACTTTGTGACAGGGCCACCAGAACTCATCAGGGACTTGCCCGTTGGGCCAGTGAATTTAATGCCTTGAAAATAAAACAAGTAAAAACGTTTATCTAATTTCACATGATCCTTGTGGTACTGTTTTGTAATAATTTCGGTGAAATCGTCTCGTAATTACCGCTAAAATATAACGTTGCGTGATCCCGATCAAAGACGAGCAAAGTTGCCTTCTGCGTGCAGCGTGCATGTGCACAGCAGCTGCAGTAACAGAGCAGCCAGCCTGCTACTTAGAGATGGGACGTTCGTGAATGAATCGAGTCTTTTGAACGGCTCTTTGAAATGAACGTAACTATAGTAACTAGAATGAGCCAGTCTTTTGAACGGCTCTTTGAAAAGAACGGATCCCAGAGATCTGGCTCACTTCAAAGAGCCATAAATCCCATCTCTACTGCTACTGTAGCCGTTGATGCTGCTAACAGCGTTAGCTTCTAGAGATTGTTG
The DNA here is from genome assembly GCF_963921795.1 of Nannobrachium achirus. NCBI lineage: Eukaryota > Metazoa > Chordata > Actinopteri > Myctophiformes > Myctophidae > Nannobrachium > Nannobrachium achirus. The sequence goes on along the minus strand of NC_137819.1, from coordinate 39,256,555 downwards.
ACAACGGAGCAGAGCGCTGTTGCCCTACTGTTCAGTATGTCCATTGTCACCGCGTGTCAGAATCCGAAAGTACAATAAACAAGTTATGTTCTTGAAGTTGGGGAAACGTCCATTACTGAGCTGTCGCTGTGTGTCTAGTGAACGAGAGAGAGGGGGGCGGTCGTGTGTGTGTGTGTGTGTGTGTGTGTGTGTGTGTGTGTGTGTGTGTGTGTGTGTGTGTGTGTGTGTGTGTGTGTGTGTGTGTGTGTGTGTGTGTGTGTGTGTGTGTGTGTGTGTGTGTGTGTGTGCGGAACGCATTCGGCAAATTTGTTTATTTTAACTGTTGTAGATATTTAGAATTAACGTGTACTGTAGCCTATTGAGAATATTTATCAAACTAGAAAATATTGTTCCTTTGAAACAATTGTGGGCTCGCTTCAAGCCAGAAAACAATGGCTATAAAAGTACAAAATGTCAAGATCGCAGGAAGTGCTCTCTTTGACGTTACTGACGCAATCAGATGCTGCATGCATGATTTGAGGCATTTTGTTCCAAAAATGTGTTATGCAAAAGTTGACCCGCTGGTATAACAGGCCAATGTGAGAAGGGTGGCATCTGTTCCTTGACCTAGTGGGAATGTGCTTGCAAGATTTCACGCACATCGCAGGCTGTGTTCATGATTTGAGGTGTTTTTGGCCACTTTATTGCTGCTTGCAGCTATATTTATTATTATGTATTTTAATTTTTGTGTGTGCACTTCATAGGCATGTTAGATAAAGGTCCTTAGATTGTGTCTAGAATGTTTCATGCAAATTGCAAAAAAAAAATCCTAGAATAAAAACGGGTTTAAGCGTTTAAAAAAATGCTCAAAATGCACCCCCCTTTGGCCAATTGGGGTAAGATTGGTTTTAGTGATATTTGGACTAACACTCTACATCTTTGCCAAATGCCATGAACATGTTACTTTGCACGTGTGATTTAGAGGCAGAAGAATAATTTGCATAAAACTGCAATATTCATTGAATTATTAAAAAAGCATGTTTCAATTTTAAAAAAAAATCCGATCTGACAGATCTTTAGATATTGGTCCAAAGTTAATGTAAAAAAAAAGTTTTGTGCATGTGACGCGAAAATTCCAGAATAAAAGTGGGTTTAAGCGTTTTACAAACTGCTCAAAATGGCGGAAAATCTAAGGGCGGAGCTTACTTAAGAAAGACACAGATGTCTTCCGCTTGAGTCAAAGCACGCGTGTAAGCAAGTTGCATGTCTTCAAACGAAACGAGTCATGACTTATGCCCGTTTGAAGTTTGAATTTTCAAACGCTTCGTATAGCGCCCCCCTTTGGCCGATTGGAATAAGATTGGTTGCAGTGATATTTTGACTAACCCTTTACACAGGGGCGTTATAGCGTCTTAGATAGTGGGGGGGATGACATAGCCGCGACCTCATGCACGCGCGCGCGCAGCGAGCGCCGGAAATTTGCGTTTTGAATGTGTTTTATTCGGGTTTCCGCGGTTTCTTTTTTTGCTAAACAATCGGGAACGGCACACTACACTTTCCCTTTGCCTCTCTCCACATGCACCAGCCAGCAGGTACCAACAGACAGACAGAACACCGGTTTCATATAATCATTCAGTTCCAAAAGCTTTTCAGTTAATCTACCGGTACTTAATTTTACACCACTGTCTACTACAGCAAGCATGATGGTTCCTAAACGTTTTAGCCCGTGAACCAAGAGAAACTAAACCCAAACAAGTAGTAGTGAAAATAGCAGATCTACAAGCTCACAACGAGTCGCTTCGCGCTGCGTTGTGAACTTCTAGATCGGCTATTTTCAAGACCCATACAATGTGTCCACAACGCTAGCCAAAACAGTGTTAGCTAGCAGCAGCATAGCATCCATCATTACTCCTACTCTAATATAGCCACCGACTCACCAATTGCTGACTGAGTGACGATGAGACGAGCAGGACGATGTTTAATGCCTTTATAGCCTACATGGTATTGTCTTGTTGTTCTGTTTATATTCCTTTATGCCTGTGTTGTTAATTTCACCACGAGTCCATCATGACGCAAGATACGCACTGACGACAGAGGTGGACGACCGTTAAAGGGGCGTTCTTTGAAAGCCATTTCCTCTCTGCACAGAAGCGCATTTCAAAACAAGAGTCTTTATTTTATTTTTTCATCTATACAATCGATCATTCAACATGTTTATTTTGAAATTGTCCTGGAAAATAGTAGCCAAATAGACCCTACTACATGCCACTGAGAGGTTACGTTTGTGTTGATGAGAGCCAGCTTGCAGCGCAGGGGAGGAAAAAAAAAAAAAAACCCGGCCGGCAAAAAAGGTGGGGGGGGGATGAGATCACGGCTTTGCCAAATGCCATGTTGGCCTACGTGTAACTTTGCATGTCTGATTTAGAGGCAAAAGAATAATTTGCATAAAACTGCAATATTCATTGAATTATTAAAAAATATTGTTTCACTTTAAAAGAAATCCGACCAGGAGACGCAGAGAGATGTGCAGAGAGATCAGTGATGCGTTTTGCATCATATGATGCAAAATGCATCACTGGTACATGCTGAAATACTAAAATATCTAAAAAAACTGATTTAACACAAAAAATAACTCAGGATTGTGTTGATCGTGTCCCAAACAACAATAAAATAAGATCTGGTTGTCCCAGAGGTGAAGTGGCCCTTTAAATTAGGAGATCCTGGGAAGGCAGACAGGCAGCTGTCAATCTGGGCTGGGGTCCTCACCAGTTAAACAGGCTACAGCTGGTGCTAAGAGTAGGCCTACATGTTATTGAATCAAATGAGTTGTTTTTATGGGGAATGATATTTTGAATGGCGAAAGGGACAGGACAGTACAATTCACTCCTATGTCATATGTACTCCATTCATTAAAAAAAAGACGCTTGTATCGAGGATGAAGGAGGACGAGGACGCAAGTTTTCTGTGCACACGCGTGTCAGGGCCAGTGATCATCAAAGTCCACTTGCCCTGAGGGCCAGTAGTACATTTCCCTTAATGTCTACCCCTGAGTTTTGATATATTCAGTCCAGCAGTCATTCCGGGCCCCTCGCCCGGTCGTTCGTGTTGGCTCGTGATAAGTGGAGATATTTTACAAAGTACACATTTTCAGCCAGAACTTTCAAATGGATATGACACTGAGGACACTATCGTTCTCCCAGGCTGAGGAATAAATAATTGGGTGAGTACACAAGTAACGCGCAGCACTTTAGGGCCGCGCAGATTAGCTGCTAACCGCCGCGCAATGGGGGCGTTCTATGGCTCTATTTGAGGGATTACACGAAGTGTCAATCTACCGAAAATCAGAGACATTCTAGGGCTACCACCAACCTAGAAGGACTGGAGAACGCTACCTATTTGCTACCCATATAGGATTTTGTTTTTATTGCCTCTGTTGGAAAAAGTACAGTTTCATGACAGTAGGCCTACAAATCACTGGTACAATATAAACTAAAAGGAGATCCTATGCATTTCGGCTTATAAACCGTGTCTAGTGATACACGTCCCCAAGTGGTTGCCATATACGTTTGATTATTAGCCTAGATTGTGTATTTGTTGTAGGCGTTCAGTAGGTTTACTTGGTAGGGTATGAAGGAATAAAGGTCACTTCGCCAAAAATCCAACTCGCCAAATCAACTTGCTAGGACACCTAGCCAATGAGCAGGGTTGTCAACATTGGACTGTCAGTCCAGGAGAATCCAGGAGATTTATTTGTTGGGGGTGCGCAGAACTCCCCAACAGGGGTCTGGTGGTCCTCCCCCCAAAACTTCAGATATATATTTTCCTGTGTTCTGTTGAATTTTGTGCATGTTTGATACTTTTATCAGGCTTGCTTTACTAGCATGGGTACAATTTCAGCCTTAAAATGCCAAATGTAGGTGTACAAATTTGATGACCGAAGCAAAGTAAGATATCCTTAATAATGACTTCTCATCTGGGGGTCCTCCCCCAGAAAATATTTAACATAGTAGATTGCCAATCATCCTGGAGAATCCAGGTGCATTGACAAGCCTGCCCAATGAGCGTGGACAATTTGGCGAGTTGGATTTTTGGCAAAGTATGAAGTAACTAGAATTGAAATATTTCAATATTTAGCTTTGTTGCTTGTTGTTTTCTTTAGCATAACAAATAATATTACATTTGGCTACTACACCAATGTAGGGGAGAGCCGCCTCATTTGTAACGCTTCATAATTGCGTTGACTAGTTTAGCAGTGTAGAGAGAGGGTAAAAGTCAGAGAGTTGAACAGATCCATGCATGGATGGACATGAAACAAAATGAATCAAAATGGGACACAAATTCCGTATTGATGCGTTATTTTTTCCTCCGTTGAGCAAGGCGAGGCAATGGTGTGTTGAGTGGATAACATTAATGTGTTTGTGTGTGCGTGCATGCGTGCCGCACACGTGCGCGTGTGTGTGTGTTGAAAGGCGAATCTTAAACAAATATCCTGTAGTTAATGCTACCCGATTTCATCGCACCCGATGATCTGCTAGTGTCTGGCCACCGAGAACACAGTAAAGAAATCGCTCCATTCCAATAGCAAATCCCAGACGATGATGAACGCAGGGCGAGCAGTCTAGTCCAGGCACGTGCACACATAGACATAGAAAGGTAGACGCCTCCTTCGACTCTGATGCATGTGCATCGAGGGACTAAGGGAATCACGTGTGCATTGCTTCCACGTGCGTCACACATAGGGAAGTTGCTAGGCCAATCAGAGGTAGATGGGGGCGGGTCTTTACGTACGCAGCCTGTAAGAACAGCTGAGCCGCACAACATCGGAACTGGCTCTGTTGAATTGAATTGTAGTCCTTGGATAAGTCCCGGAAAAGTCGCGCTGTGATTGGCCAGTAGTCACTTTGACTGACAGCGTTCCCTTAGTTTTTCCAGGATGTCCGGACTACAACTGTTGCACGTCGCTCCAATGAACTGCAGAGGCGAGCGAGGTATCTAGCTCTTTATATCTGTGCGTGCACACATAGACATGAAAGGGGGCTTGAGCCCCTGCCCTTTCATCTGTCTGTAACAAAAGTGCCCTCTCCAGACCATGAATGCGGTTTTTACTATGGTGAAAGAAATGCAAATGCCCCTCTTTCCATGCCATACCCTGAAGGCAGCGAGAGAATTGTCTTGTCCAAACTCTCCTGAACTTGAATGCAGCATCTTATGTTGAAAGAATTGCCTTCTCTGTGTAGAAATCCATGCCGTTATACGCCACATCTCCAGAATTGACTATATGCTTAGTTCAGTGTGGTGTCAAGAACTGAAAATAGCCGACCTCCAAGCTCACAACACGTCGCAGTGTCTGCTATTTTCAATATTTTTAGAAATTTCAGCCCCTTTCAGCAATGACAGTTCGCTGGTTGTACTTGTAGACATAAGATGGATTTGGCAATGCAAATGTACTCTATTACAAGTAGAAGTCCAGTATTCAAAATTTACATGAGTAAAAGTATAAAAGTATTGGTAATGGTATCAAAATGTACTTAAAGTACCAAAAGTAAAAGTAGGCCTACTCATTGTGCAGAATGTCCCAGTTCAAGTTATCAAAAATAGCATGGATCTAACATTGTGAGCTGAAGTGGTTAACGTATGTTTTGTAATGATAATCAAAATCTACAAAGTAGTAGTCCCAGCTTGAGTCAGTAGTGACCTTCTGCCGTAGTAGAGACGGCTGCGGCGACGGCAGGTTTATCTATCGAGCGCGGATCATTTCCGGTTACCGTTGTCATCTGCCGTAGCGTTGCTTAAGGTCGCTAATACTGTATGTAATGTGAAAAACTACACAGAGAAATTGGAATACCAAAAATATAGACCACTCTCATACATTATATTATATTATATTTATCTTGATGTGTGTCTGTTTGCTTACTGCATCGTATTTATTCTGTTACTCTTCCTCCTCCTCCTTTTTTTATTTCTTCTTTTTTGGACTTCCAGATATCCACTCACTCACCTACATCTACACAGCTCTCTCCAAGCCCATCAACCAACCAGGGATCCATGAGTTCATGTCCATGGGCCTCCTGGACGGCAGGATCATTGACTACTATGACAGCAAGGATAAGAAAAGAATCCCCAAGCAGCCATGGATGGAGAGGCTGGACAAGGAATACTGGGAGAACGGCACCGAGTCAAGCCAGCTAGAGCAGCAGTGGTTCAAAGTCGAGCTGGAACGAAATGGACACAAGATTGGCTCTGGTTAGAACGTTGTTGCTATATACACTGTATTCAACACTGTTTAAGTTTAGTTACAAGGGTTTTAATTGAGATTGACTGAGTGGTAAACACTGTTAACGTCACTTACTGCATTAATCATGCATCAGTTCTGCAGACATTTTGAATGTTATGCAGCAGAACCCAAAAGTATAGTGTAAAACAAAACTTACAAAACTACAAAAAACTACAAAAAGGCTCACCAAAGAACATCCAGACTGTTTGCTCTGGTATGATGCCTCATATCTTTTACATCCTCCTCGTGTCTTTTTCTTTTCCTCCTTTCACCAGCTTTGCACATTCTCCAGTGGAGGCTCAGCTGTAAGGCTGAGAGAAAAGAAGACAGCAAGGAAGAATACAGCTATGACGGTGAAGACGACCTGGTCTTTGATGTTGACGATAAGCGCCAGAATGCTCCAGCTTTTCCCTTGCAATACCACCTACACTACACCCAAGGCTACCTGCAGGGGGAGTGTGTCGCCTGGTTAACTACATTTGTTGAATACTGGCAAGCACAACTCCTGGCCAGCAGTGAGTATTATTTTACATAACCCTAACACATTTCACACACACACACACACACACATGTGTACAACACAAAATCGTCACAAAACAACAACAACTAATAACTAGAAAAATATTGTTCCTTCGAAACAATTGTGGGCTCGCTTCAAGCCGGAAAACAATGGCTATAAAAGCACAAAATGTCAAGATCGCAGGCAGTGCTCTCTTTGACGTCACTGACGTCAAAAATTGGTCCATTTTGTTCCAAAAATGTGTTATGCAAAAGTTGACCCGCTGGTGGCGCTTTAACAGGCCAATGTGAGAAGGTTGGTATCTGTTCCTTGACCTATTGGGAATGTGCTTGCAAGATTTCACACACATCCCAGGCTGTGTTCATGATTTGAGGTGTTTTTGGCTTTGGACACTTTATCGCTGCTTGCAGCTATATTTATTATTATTATTTTATAATTTTTTTGTGTGCACTTCATAGGCATGTTAGATAAAGGTCCTTAGATTGCGTGTAGAATGTTTCATGCAAATTGCAAAAAAAATCCTAGAATAAAAACGGGTTTAAGCGTTTTACAAACTGCTCAAAATTATATAGCGCCCCCCTTTGGCCATTTGGGGTAAGTGATATTTGAACTAACCCTCTACACTATTTTGTCATGAAAATGTGACTTTGCATGTATGATTTAGAGGCAGAAGAATAATTTGCATAAAAATGCAATATTGTTTGAATTATTTTAAAAAGCATGTTTCAATGTTAAAGAAATCCGATCTGACAGATCTTTAGATATCGGTCCAAAGTTCACGTAAAAAAAGTTTTGTGCACGTGGAGCGAAAATTCCAGAATAAAAGCGGGTTTACGCGTTTTACAAACTGCTCAAAATGGCGGAAAATCGAAGGGCGGAGCTTACTTAACAACGACACAGATGTCTTCCGCTCGAGTCAAAGCACGCGTGTAACAAGTTGCGTGTCTTCAAACGAAACGAGTCATGACTTATGCCCGTTTGAAGTTTGAATTTTCAAACGCTTCGTATAGCGCCCCCCTTTGGCCGATTGGAATAAAATCGGTTTCAGTGATACTTTGACTAACTCTCCACATCTTTGCCAAATGCCATGAACGTGTAACTTTGCATGTATGATTTAGAGGGCGAAGAATAATTTGCATAAAACCGCAATATTGATTGAATTATTAAAAGATTATATTTCACTTTAAAAGAAATCCGTGAAGACAGTTTGACTGTATTGGTCCAAAGTTCATGTGAAAAAAGTTTCATGCGCGTATCGCAAAAATCCCAGGAGGAGATAGATTTTTACTGTTTTTCATATTATTCCGAATTGTGGGAGACCTAAAGGTCAGAGGTCAAAAGTTAGAGGGTAAAAGTTGTTCGGCATGAGGAGACGCATACGTGTATACAGGTTTCATGGCTGTACCTCAAACACAGCATGAGCTATACCTGTTCAAAGATCGCACTTTCGAAGGCTTCCTACAGCGCCACCATTTGGCCGATTGCTATAGAAAATAATAGCAGACTTCGCCACTGTAAACTGAACACATTGATGTTTTTATTTTCATTTTCTCACTAAGTATGTAGGAGTAGAACGGAACCGAAGTTTTTGGTCTACTTGATCTAGTATAGAAATAAATAAATAATGACAATAACTAAAGTGTGCTCGCCTTTAGGCGAGCCCACAATGACAATATCTAAAGTGTGCTCGCCTTATAGGCGAGCCCACAATAAACAAAACGTTATTATTGTAGTACTTTTCAAAACAAGGTTACAAGGTGCTCTGGATGAGAGAAAAATAAAACTAATTTGGTTAAGTGGGGCATCCCTGATGTTTCATTGGATAATAAATAAATATAGATTTGATGTAAAGCACTTCAGCATGCTACATTCTATTACAAATGTTCTGCAAAATGTTGTGCCTGTGATATGCAGTAGCCTGCTTTTCAGCTTTATATATTAGATTTTAAATACATGGTAGTATCACACACAAATAACCTTTGACAAATATGAATAATGATGAATGAATGACTACGGTAAATTAAATGAAAATGTGAATGAATTCAAAATTCCCTACAATGCCCATATATATCTTCTCAAAACTCAAAGTTGTCCTCATGGCTTCCCAGGTCCACCAGATGTCCATGTATATGACACGAAGAGCAAGAATCCACACTCACTCATCTTACACTGCATGGCGACAGGCTTCTTACCCAAAGACGTGACCCTGAACATCTTGAGAAATGGGCGGGAGGTGGATCAACAGGACGGCATGCAATCCACAGGTGTCCGACCCAACGGCGACGGCACTCACCAGATCAAGAAGCACGTGGAGATTTTAAGAAGTGACTCTGCCAAATACAGATGTGAGATCAGACACCCCGCGTCCAAAATGTATGAAGTCAAGGATTGGGGTAAGAGGCTTGTTTACACTGTATGCAAATACAATTAAATAAAGGCCTTTTTAGATGTTAAAATGGAGAGAGTTGAGAGTTTTTATTTATTTTATTTAATCTTTAATTATAGAGTAAGGTTCTGAGCGTGCATGCTCTGTTAGAGCAAGACCCTGTTTACATAGTACTGACGAATGTTTTCAGTAAAACGTGTCTTGTAAGTACAGTACATTCTTCTTTCTGGATTTTAGATGTCTCAAAGAATCTCATATCTGACGACTCTGGATCAAACAACGTACCTATTGTTGGTGGTGTTCTTGGTTGCCTGCTGGTTGGAGGCTCCGTTTTGATCATGAAGAAAAAAAAAGGTTGGGTTCATTAGAACAACTTTCTCTTTTTGGGTACAGTTAGAATTTTCAGTGGGGATTACTCATGCCATAGACTTATTTTTTTGTATTTGTTGCATTCCTAAGACACAAATATGATTATAGTAAATTTGCCCCCATTGATTCCGGAAGGGCACCCGAATGCATGGCACTGGATGGGGACCCAAATGCATGGTACTGGGTAGGGAAACCGTCCGGGTATCTTTTATTTGTTATTGTTTTGTCTTAGAAATGCGACAAAAACAAAAAAAAAAATTATTAAACTTCAGTCTCCATGGCATGAATAATCAATAGAAAAGAAGTCATTTTGGGGTGAACTACTCCTTTAAGCTAGGTTACTCAATAATTATAAATGACTGTGCAATGATGTAATTGTGCCTTTAGCTTGCTAAACCTTTTGCATCAAGTTCCCTATCAGGATGGAACACAGATTTGTTTTACCTCTCGGGTACCTATTTCTTATATTATATCCTGGGAGTTAAGTTATGTGGTCAGCCAAGATTATAAATTGATTTGCTCTCTGTCTCTCTCTCTCTCCTTCTCTCTCTCTCTCTCTCTCTGCCCACTCAGTCGGTTGCTTTTCAGGAGAACCTGAACCTCAAGGTTAGTACTGCTTCACAACACTTTACATGGAATGATATGATATGATATGATATGATATGATATGATATGATATGATATAATGATAATCAGTCTTGTGTGCTTAAAATCTATTAAATCTATATATCTGAAGCTGTATAGTGAACACAGAAAGTAGAACTTCATAGAATGTCTCAAACACTCTAAACTGGTAATATAATGGCTGGTATATCAAACATGTCACTGTTGCGTGTTGAGTTATAGGCCATCTGGTCTCTCAACCAGTCTCACAATAGAAAATGCATGGTTCCACTTTCAATTTAAAAAAAAAGGAAAATTCAGAGTGAGCAAGACAGATGAAACGAGTTAAAACAAAAACAAAACAAAAAAACTTAAAATAAATCAGCCCATTGTTTCAGGGACAGAGATGGTGATGCACAACCAGTCTGGCAGATCCCACTAGTGATCCCACTAGTGAACATTCTTTGGCAACTTTCCCTGAACCATTTTATGTTATGTATCACACTAATTACCGTAACTCACAATCTGGAAATGTACATTTACATTTTAGGTTAAAACTCTCAGAACAACGTAACAAATTAGTTGGTTGGTAGTTCAGTGCCTTGCTCAAGGACACTTTAGAATGGCAACCACGATTGAAACAAACCTTTCTATTATGAGACTGTCACTCTCAACCTTCAGGAATCTATGTTGCCTAATGATCCTGAAACCTCATTGTCACCCGCAGAACCTTTTACGTTATTCTACTTTGACACTACTGTAGTTGAAGAAATAAGGATTTGCAATGCTATGTAATGTGTCATCTTTGAAATTAATTAATGACAGTTTCAAGTGTTCTATAGATGTAAATGATGTCTAATTACTTGGTAGGTATTTCTACTGTATCCCCTCAGTTTTGTTTACAAAAGAAATAAAGAAAGGCAAATGTCTGTTCATTGCCTGATTTGTATGATCATTATGAACATAATGTGGCATCTTTCTAAATGACAACATGCTTTTAGGATCAACATCAGAATGGTTTTATTCAGCATAAGAGACTTACCGTAATTCAATTGCTACAGTTTTCACACTTTGAATGTTAAGACAAGGGGATTTCATTTGTTTGAAGATCTGCTATCTTCACCGGTCCCGGCCGGGCGAATGTCTCATTTTCTTTTTTTGGTCATGCAGTAGGCTAACTTTTTGCAAACGCCAGCTGGTCTTCTTGCAATCACAAATAGCATAAGAAACCACCAGCAAAATGGCCTATCCTTCATCAGATAGCCTAAATAATAAGGGGATATAGCCTTTTTGTTATTTCCGTGAATGCCCTTGTCCATGGACCATGACATTGGCCTATGTTCTATGGGCCACCGGGTGCAAATATGGATTTAGCCTGATGATAATAATGATAATATATTGCAACATAAGCAGAACAACACACCTCCCCCCTTATTAAAAGAGCATTGCAGCTTATTTTGTCTCCGCCACTTGGTGGGGCTGTCCATTTGCATTAGGCTCTATTATTATCATTAGAAACAGGGCGATGTATTTAATCATTTGCGTCACAGCTAACTCACCCGATTTAAAAGTGGGCATGGAAACACCAGATCGGATTGATCTCACCCCATGTAAACACTTGATCCAAAACCTTCGATAGGGTTTATTTAGATCAGATAGGAATACATTTGTCATATATAAACGCACCTACTGTCTCCTAGCTCTAATTACCATATCTATGGTCTTAGATCCATTCATGTCTAGTGAAGCGATGTCCGAATTCTTCCACAGAATTACATTTATGTCTCTCCATTTCTTCACCTTGGCTTAGCTAACGTACATTCTGTGTTCTAGGCACGGCCACGGCCAATGGGGACCAGGATTCTCCAAGTAAGTTATACTTTCACTTTTTATTCTTTAGGATTTATTTATTTATTTTGACTGTTTATTTGGCACAGTATACATACTGTATATTGCAATACATACTGTATATTGCACCAGAAATAGAAATATCTAAGAGCTCATACAGACATGATAAACACACAAAAACATTAGCATTACATGTAGTAGTCCTAACAACAAGAGAACACACTAAATTGTTCAAATAAAGCTGCACAGCATAAAAACGAAATCCTAACCAACACACTAACAAGTCATCCGCACTGTCCGCGATGTGACACTATCGATGTAACGTTAACGATGAAATCTCATTAAAATACATTTGTTTCAATGAGGACGTCCTGACCTACCGCGAGCGACAACACGCCGTGCCGACGCTCCATATGTGGACGGACCGTATTTTGCGGGACATCGCATCTCGTCGCTCGCTCGCGAGCAGTGCGGATACCAAAATGAACATTTGTTACTCAAACTGAGGTTAAGGGTTGTATGATTTGAATGATCATTATGATCATAATGTGGCATCTTTCTAAATGACAATATGCTTTTAGGATCAACATTAGAATGGTTTTATTCAGAATAAGAGACTTACCGTAATTTAATTGCTACAGTTTTCACACTTTGAATGTTAAGACAAGGGGATTTCATTTCTTTACAAAAAAAGAAATAAAGTAAAATAAACAAGTCTGTTCAGTGTTTCAATTTGTCCTCTTGGCAGGGGAAGACATTGTGGAAAAGGTTGATGAGACGAAAGATAAACTGAAAGGTATAATGTTTGACCTTTTTCTTCATTATACGATCAGTATTGTTGAATTGAATAGTCAAACTGATTTGAAGGGTTGGATTGTTGCAAAAAACATGATACTCATGATTGACCTAAACAAACATCCATATTACAAAGTAATTTAGATAAAAATGTATGGTATCTCCTTGGTTACAAAAATTACAGAATTGATTCTTTGCCATTTTGAGAGTGAATGTTGAACTCTAAATATACTGTCACTGTACACAGATATATTGCATTTTGTTATTTTTTGTTAATTTAAAGGACAACTTTAGTTTTTTACCACAAGGGTTCAGATTTTAGATAGTCATTAGAGAAAAGAAAAGATGAGTGTTAAAGTGTTTTGATTTGCTTCTTTCTATCATTTTAGTAATTTTAGCGATTTTGATTTGCATGCATGGCCCCAATTTGGGGGCATGCTTGCAAGTCGCTAAATATGTATTTTTAGACACAATAAGATCATTCCCAAGATGCACCACAATCTTTCATGGGTAGATGTGACTTATGGGGGCAGGTGTAAATTGTAACAAAGAAATTGCCGTCTTATTGTGTCTATAAACAAAAACACATATTTAGCCACTTGTACGCATGTCCCCACCCACTGAAATCAAAATACTAAAATCACTAAACAATAGAAAGCAGTAAATGAAAATATTTTAATACTCACCTTTTCTTTTCTCTAATTACAATCTAAAATTTGAATCCTTTGATGCAGGTGACATAACAATTTTGTGCTATTAGTCTATTAGTATAGATAGTTTATAGATTAACCCTTCATGGTTTAACTCTCTTCCTTTTTTGCAGATTCCAATGAGACTCTTTGCAGTGACTCCAGTGACTCTGGTAATTACTCTCTACATCCCTGTATTCTTACTTCACTATAATATGACATCATTTAAAGGTGGAAGCTTTACATACATGTATTATGTGCCTTATGTGATATTATGTGATAAGGCATTATTCATGCAAGACTAATGCCTTTTGCATGAAGAATAACATAGGCAAGCTTTGATCCCATGTAAGTCTGCCTCCGAGCAGACGTGAGAAAGAGCGGGTCTCCCGCAAAATTCACTGATGAATCAGACTAATAACGTGGGAAGTTGCGTAAAATACATAATTAATTAATTAATTAGACCTGAGGCCTAAAAAACACCTTCTAAAACCTAACCTAGGCTTTCTGAAAACCTTCCAATTCTTATGCAATTTTTTTTTTAAATAAATTCTGTTGCTAAAATGTATAGCAACAACTAATGAAACACAGAGGTGGCCCTGGGATTTAAAATGTATAGGTTGCAACAGTTCTAAATGGGTTAAGACATTACATTCGAGATGAAATCTTTTGGCAGCGATGCAGATCCTTGGCCGAGCAGTTTGAAGGTGGAGCCTCTGTGTCTGGATATCATTAGCCCCGTTTACATGGACACTTCTAATCGGGTTAAAACAAGATTTTAAATAAACCCGATCTAATTCTCCATGTATACACCTAAATAAACCCAATCAAGCCCAACCCGATTTAAATTCTAATCGGGTGTAGAGGGGTGGTCTAGACGTTTTACAACCCGATCAAAAGGAAAAGTCTTCCATGTATACACCTAACCCGATTAGAATCTGATCATGTTCTTTCAGCTCCTGCTTATCCTGGACATTGATTGGGGCACTTCTTTGTAATGTTTCACCACATTATATAGTTTAGAAACGCATTTTTAATATATCTATAAATGCGCAGAATATCTGTGTAGCCTGTGTGCGTACGTTTATGCGAGACTCTGAGACCTGTCTCGATTGAGAACCGTCCGACAGATCGATCAACTAAAAACTCGGGATGCATAATTGCTGAGGACTCAGACGACAGGGAGCGATGTTTTAATTATGTTTAATTCATGAATTCGGGTTCCATGAATAGGCTAATTGGAAAGTTCACGCACACCAGGGAACGCAACGGGATCAAACGCGCGGTCATTGTGCGCACGTGCGTGCCTGTTATTTATTAATCAGAGGAGAGACAGAGAGATCTACCGCGACTGGACGTTCCTGTCCGTCTTTGAACTCCCAGAGATTGAAATATGGGACACCGTGAAAATAGCCGAGCTACAAGCTCACAACGCATCGCTCGCGCCGCATTGTGAGCTTGTACATCTGCGATCTTCACCAGTCCCTGCCGGGCGAATGTCTAATTTTCTTTTTTTGGTCATGCAGTAGCTTAACTTTTTGCAAACGCCAGCTTGTCTTCTTGCAATCACAAATAGCATAAGAAACCACCAGCAAAATGGCCTATCCTTCATCAGATAGCCTAAATAATAAGGGGATATAGCCTTTTTGTTATTTTCGTGAATGCACTTGTCCATGGACCATGACATTGGCCTATGTTCTATGGGCCACCGGGTGCAAATATGGATTTAGCCTGATGATGATAATGATAATATATTGCAACATAAGCAGAACAACACACCTCCCCACTAATTAAAAAAGCATTGCAGCTTATTTTGTCTCCGCCACTCGGTGGGGCTGTCCATTTGCATTAGGCTCTATTATTATCATTAGAAACAGGGCGATGTATTTTAATCATTTGCGTCACTGCTAACTAACCCGATTTAAAAGTGGACATGTAAACACCAGATCGGATTGATCTCACCCCATGTAAACAATTGATCCAAAACCTTCGATAGGGTTTATTTAGATCAGATAGGAATAAATGTGTTAAATAAACGCACCTACTGTCTCCTAGCACTAAATACCATTTATGGTCTTAGATCCATTCATGGCTAGTGAAGCGATGTCCGCATTCTTCCACAGAATTACATTTATGTCTCTCCATTTCTTCCCCTTGGCTTAGCTAACTTACATTCTGTGTTCTAGGCACGGCCAAAGAGGACCAGGATTCTCCAAGTAAGTTATACTTTCACTTTTTATTCTTTAGGATTTATTTATTTATTTTGACTGTGTTTATTTGGCAAAAGGACAATACATACTGTATATTGCACCAGAAATAAAAAATAAAAAAACCTAGCCCAGCCCTACCCTCCCCTGCCCCTTCTTTGTATATTCACCATATTCCTGGCCATTCTATGGAGGCTGCCATTTTCCTTTTACAGAGGGCGCTGGAGCATTTTTCTTTGTGTGCTGCTTCATAAACATCTTTTCACTTCCTCCCAAGTAAGGCAGTGACATGGAATTTTCTGTTGCCAGATTTTGCCAATAAGCCCAACAGAAGCAACTACAGTAGGCCTACTACATTCACATTTGAAAATAGCAGATCAGCAAGCTCACAATGTGTCACATTGCGACACATTGTGAGCTTGTATACTTGCTATTTAAAAAATATTGAGGGAAAACATTTTTTTGAATATTTTTGAAACATTTTAACAACATAAATCTGTGTGGAGGTACCTGGCACCACATATTTTCAGATGGGGGTCTGCGACTGTGGACAAATATGTAATCTGGGGTCCTTGATATGAAAAGATTTGGGAACCACTGGTTTAAAAAAATATATTAGAAAGTAAGCCCAATAAGCAACTATTTTTTTAGAGACACAAATTGCTTATTATAAGCAGACATGGCAACCCAGGTACATTCAGAGCCCAGAGCCTAGAACGCCAACTACTGACACTTTGATGCAAGGACAACAGGAAACCAAATGATGTTTTTCAGGCCAGCTTTTTCAGCCTCCGCCTCTTTCAGGATATGAACAGGAAGCCGGGGGCGGGGCCAGGAATAACGTGAATACTTTCTGTTTGTTTAGACTTACTGTTTTTCTTTTTTTGTTCTTTAATTTTATTTTATTTACATATCTACTGCATAGTACTGTGTTCTATTCGTCTGTCATTCAATGTTATATGAGGTACTTAAATGGTTTCCTGTGGAAATAAGCTTAGTCTTTTCATGGATCTCCTTTTAGTAGACCTTGTACCAGTGAACTGTACCGTCATGAAACTGTACCTTTTCCTATGCAAACTTCTAATAAAGTCTTCAATCAATCAAAATAGAAATATCTTAAGAGCTCATACTGACATGATAAACACACAAAAACATTAGTATTACATGTAGTAGTCCTAACAACAAGAGAACACACTAAATTGTTCAAATAAAGCTGCACAGCATAAAAACGAAACCCTAACCAACACACTAACAGTCATCCGCACTGTCCGTTCAATGAGGACGTCCTGACCTACCGCGAGCGACAACGCGCCGTGCCGCAATGTCGTCCACCCCTCCTGTTTTCGCTCATGGAGCCTCTATTTGAGCAAGGTTTTGCAGGGATGTCTAGAGGTAAATGGCAATGTCCCGCCCCCAAACACTTTATATCATTATTTATTTAGTTGATTGGTTCAGGCTACGTCGCAACGCAATGGCCGACGCTCCATATGCGGACAGTATTTCGCGGGACATCGCATCACGTCGCTCACGTGCAGTGCGGATGAGGTGTCAGATGCCATAATTTTCAGGATAAGATGTTTATTGTCACTGTGTGGAACCGTTGTTTATATTTTAATGACATCTCAACTAGGGTTTAATATTTTCCCGGATTTGGGCTCATTTTAAATCCCGGGAATTTTCTGACCTTATCCCGGGCTCCCCGGGATGTCCCGTTAACTCATTTAATGCCACCCTTTCACCACTAGAGGGGGCCAAGTGTGCCACAGACAATCCCATAGAGATATGCTGGTATATGCAGAAGCCCTGCAGCCATGACTTGCCTAAACACTTTCCTTTGTGCATGTACAGGAAGAGGATGAAGTTAGCTTGAAGTTAGCTATTGGCTACCAAGCATTTTAAAAGCCTTATTTTCGTCAACTTAGCCATGATTAAACCTTGCACACCTCATGCATGGGAAAAAAACAGAGAAGAATGAGCTCTAAAAAATCCAATGCAATCCTGGATTGCATTGTTGTGGGTTTGTGCAGTTTGTTCACAGCTTTCAAACAAAAAAATCCGATTGGAAATCCGTTCAGGCATTCTTGAGATAATAGCCATTATGTTTTACACTGTTGTGAGCTTGGAGGTCTGCTACCTGAGTTGTATGGGGGTTGTATGGGGGTTAAACATGCAAAATCGCGATTGAAATCATGTTCACTAGTTTTGATGGGGTCCAAAAAAAAAAAATTCAAAAAAAAATGTTCAACATTTTTTTTTTTTTTTTTTTGAATCACGAGTATACACGTGATTGGCACTGTGGGATGCGCTAATATATCACGTGTATACTCGTGATTGGCACAGAATGAGTTAATATATATATAAAAAAAAGAAAAAAGGAAAAGTGCAAAACAGTTTCCTATGCCTATCGGCCTGGCGGAGACAACAAGTGCCCACATGCGCTCTGCTCTAGCTGGCTGGGTAGAAAGATATGATCACCGGTCTGCGGGGCAGGGGCTCGCTTGTCATCAGAACTTCAGTTCAGGATTCGCTTTTGGACCTTTATAGGCTATCCGATCGGACATCATTAGGCTACAGATCAAATTCACATCATCATCCACTACTCATGCGCGGTCTCTGTGACTGCGCAATTCACGGGACTGTCAAAAGCAGCAATGGATGTTCTTATTCATTTTCCTTCCACATACCTAGGCCTATCTCTTTGAAATGACGTTTTCTGCGCCGGTGCGCCCACTTTAAAAACAAAATATCACGACTTTAGCAGAGCGAAGATGATCATCGTGTTGTAGTGAGCAATTGTGCCCATAAAAGTGCTTCTCTGTGTAGGCAGAGTAGGCTATTTCATGTTTAGAGTGGCAATGTGTCCAATTATGCTTGCGTTTGGTGGTTACAGTTATATATCTCGGCAATTTATGGCAAATCTAGCGTTTCATAGTTATAGAAACATAGTAGAAATACAAGCTCACAGAGCGCGACACCGCAGCGCAGCTCCTCGCGAACGGCGCACTTCATTGCGTGGGTTAGGGTTAGGGTTAGGTTTTTTTTGCTATGTTAAAAGCATAATTAATGCAGCAATAAGAATGTAAATGCGCCATTATCATCTATATTCAATGACAGCCTTGCTTGACAGCCCACGGAAACTGGTAAAATCCTTCCACACGGCTGAAACAGACGAGATGCTTGCACGGCTGGCGAGGATAAAGTGTCAGGCAGTCTAATTGCCTCTGCGCTGCTAGTAAATTGTATTTTCTAACAAGAAAAAAACATAACCTCCGGGATGACGGGTCTCGCCGCCAATTCCCGGGAGGGAAATTACGTGCGTTCTGCCCGGGAAGCCCGGATCCCGGAATCCCGGCATTAAATCCTAATCTCAACCTCTCATTTACTAAGAGGATTGGATGAGTATGATCTGGTGGAATGATCACCCTCTGAATCTCTGGAAAGAGTGTTGAACAAAGAGTGTGTGTGTGTGTGTGTGTGTGTGTGTGTGTGTGTGTGTGTGGAGTGTGTGTGTGTGTGTGTGTGTGTGTGTGTGTGTGTGTGTGTGTGTGTGTGTGTGTGTGTGTGTGTGTGTGTGTGTGTGTTGTGTTTGACCCCATTGAACAGATACAAAATGTTTTGACCTGACTTAACATTAAAGGGACTACACCATGAATTTTCATTTTTCCAATTTTTATGTATTTTCTTGGTGTCCCACCAGCAACTTCTATCCTCACAAAGTCCTATTTCTGACCATTGTGTCTTTCTCAGTTTATGGGCAGATCTATGTTAGCATGTCTCAGAACGGTCCTGATTGTGAAATGTCAGATTTGTGATGTCACAAGGCCTGAGAAGGAGGCAGGAGGAGCTGGGAGAGGGTTGGGGAGGGGTGGGCAGGCCTGAGAAGGAGGCAGGAGGAGCTGGGAGAGGGTTGGGGAGGGGTGGGCAGGCCTGCTGAGCAGGAGGTGGGGAGGAGTGTGGGGCCAAAACTGGCTCAATAGCGCAGTCCTCCCACTCAGGACAAGGTGGTACAGCAGCTGAAAATGCTCTGAAAGCCAGGCAGAAATGACAGGGGCTCTGTATTCAGGAGTGGTAATTTAGCCTCAAACCTTTTCAAAAACGTTTTTGGGACACAAACAGTGTTGTATAAATTATTTTTAAATGCATGGTGTAGGACCTTTAACAATACAGGTATTGGATGCAAAATAAACTAATCATGTAGGGCATAGTGCTGAAAATATTTACTGAATCTAGTTGGGTCTCTGCATTTCATATCACTGTTGACTGCTATTGTAATTTCAAATAAAATTAAAGCTGCAAGCAGCAATGACCGGGCCCTCGCAGCTCTACCCACGTCACAAGGGGCAACAGCCAATCAGAAGAGGGGACGGGGCTAAGTTAAACCAATTAAAGTGAAACACTCTTAATGAAGTCATATGACACTACCCACACGGTTCATGAGATATAGAGGCACTTCCTGTTTGGCGAAGGGCACTTCCTGTTTGGCGAAGGAAGCGCCAATTAAGGTTAAGGACTCCTAATCAAGTCATTTGACACCACCCACGCCTCTGTGCGACAAACGGTTCATGAGATATAGAGGCACTTCCTGTTTGGCGAAGGGCACTTCCTGTTTGGCGAAGGAAGCCCCAATTAAGGTCAAGGACCCTTAATCAAGTCATATGACATCACCCACGCCTCTGTACGACAAACGGTTCATGAGTTATAGAGGCACTTCTTGTTTGGGGAAGGGCACTTCCTGTTTGGCGAAGGAAGCCCGAATTAAGGTTAAGGACCCTTAATCAAGTCATATGACGCCACCAAGGCCTCTGTACGACAAACGGTTCATGAGATATAGAGGCACTTCCTGTTTGGGGAAGGGCACTTCCTGTTTGGCGAAGGAAGCCCCAATTAAGGTTCAGGACTCTTAATCAAGTCATATGACGCCACCTACGCCTCTGTACGACAAACGGTTCATGAGTTATAGAGGCACTTCCTGTTTGGCGAAAGGCACTTCCTGTTTGGCGAAGGAAGTTTGACACATCGCCACGGTCACGCCGTTTTACGAAAACTCACGATTTTGATAACTTTTCATCGTTAAGGTGTCCTGTGTACGCTGCGCGAATTCGAAGTTGATCCGATTAACGCCCTAGGAGGAGTTCGTTAAAGTGCGACCCGTGAAAACATCCGAAGATGTGCCAAAACGCCACTAATTAGTCAAAATGGCTGACTTCCTGTTTGGTTTCGGAGATGGCGCCAAGAGACTTTTTTTGTGAGTTCGGACATGATACAGGTGTGTACCGATTTTCGTACTTGTGGGTGAAACCGTATAGTGGGGCTGTTGCGCAACTTTTGGAGTACGTTTTGCGGCTCAAAAACGCGATTCATTCGGCGGAAGAAGAAGAAGAAGAAGAATCTTTGCAAATACAATAGGGTCCTCACACACTGTGTGTGCTCGGGCCCTAACTAGAAAAGTGTGCTTCTTGGAGCACAGGTCTCTGCTAGGCCAGGTTGCCTAGCCAGGGACTGTAAACTTTGGTCATAGCCAATACACTGTTTGTAAAATCCCGCCCCATTCTGCTCTGTTACTAAGTAATACAAAATACCCAGGGCAGATTGTTTTTATAGAGCATCGCAGTGAGGTGTCGGAAGTCCATTTTCCATTCATTTTCACCATAGGGTTTTTCATTATCAGCCACAAAGTCGTAGCAATTCAATGTACACTTACCACTATAGTCCAGTAGCCAGCCCATAGAGCCCCATTGTGAACCCGGACATTTTGAGTACCCTAAAGTTTTATGTTAGAAATGTTGAGTATGGGTCCCCAGCAGTTAGAAACTGCCGGATGCTAACTTGCATATGTTGGGCAATTTTCATAATTAGCATAATCTATCTATAAATGCGAGAAGTCTCTGTCTGTCTGTCTGTCTGTCTGTCTGTCTGTGTGTCTGTGTGTCTGTAATCCGCGTATCTCGAGAACCGTTCGTCCCACCGGCTTCAGATTCGGCACGCGCGTTCCCCGCCGCGGCACGGAGTGCAGTGCCGGGTCTCGACCCGACCCGACGCGCGGTTTTCCCGAACCGGCGCGAAACGTTCGGAATCTCCTTATGCGGGGTTGATTGTTGACATCAGGCTGTTCCGGAGGAAATCGGCGAAAGCTCTGACTCATTGTGACATCACTTCATAAAAGGCTCTGACATCACGTACGCCACATGAGTCAACAAAAAATCTCTGTGAGTGTGTATGTATGTATGTAATCCGCGTATCTCGAGAACCGTTCGTCCCATGGGCACGCGCGTTCTCCATATATGGGCATAAAATTAATGCCCCCATATATGGGCATAAAATGGATTGCAGACAGACAGATACAGATATCTCCATATATGGACATAAATGGACAGAGGCAAACAGATGATCAAAGATCTCCATATATGGGCATAAAATGGACGCAGACAGACAGATACAGATATCTCCATATATGGGCATAAATGGACACAGGCAAACAGATGTTCAAAACGGGTCCTATGACAACAGGTATAATGAGGTTTGCATTAAAGGGGGAACCGGCACTGTGTCTGCAACACAGTTGGAGGCACAGACAGATACTCCATATATGGGCATAAAATGGACGCAGATAGACAGATATCTCCATATATGGGCATAAAATGGACCCAGAACTATAACTGCAGTGATCTCCATATATGGACATAAAATGGACGCCGACAGACAGACAGACAGATACAGATATCTCCATATATGGGCATAAATGGACACAGGCAGACAGATGGTCAAAACGGGTCCTAAAGGGCGGGGCATTCATTCCCTATTTACATTGTTCCGAGTTTTCGGGCGGCCCAGCTTCTAGTCACCTATAATAATGGAAAATATGTCAAAAACTGATTGGACGATTTGAACAATATTGGAGTGATTTTGGGGGTTATTGAGGATGCTGAATCCATTTCTGACATTTTCTAAATTCAAAATGGCCGTTTTAAACCGGAAATGGCCATATACCAACTTAAATTGGGATGATTTTGATTTTGATTATGAATTAAATTATAAATGTGGTTATTTATATGCTTATAGATTATCTACATTTCAAAGGCAAAATATAGACAATCCTCACAAATTATTAGAACAATGACTGCCACAATAGCCTATCAAAAATAGTCACTTCATCATTTGGAAAATCAACAAAAAAGTATCAAAATCATCCCAATTTAAGTTGGTATATGGCCATTTCCGGTTTAAAACGGCCATTTTTAATTTAGAAAATGACAGAAATGGATTCAGCATCCTCAATAACCCCCAAAACCACTCCAATATTGTTCAAATCGGCCAATCAGTTTTTGACATATTTTTCATTATTATAGTTGATTATGCTAATTAAAGCTAATTATGCTAATTATGAAAATTGCCCAACATATGCAAGTTAGCATCCGGCAGTTTTTAACTGCTGGAGACCCATACTCAACATTTCTAACATAAAACTTTAGGGTACTCAAAATGTCCGGGTTCACTTTCTGGCTACTAGACTACTAGGCTGGTGGTTGTAAAATGGTTCTATATGCTCCTGTAGAACCCCCGAGTATGTATGCGATCACTCTAGTTTAATGGGGTTTGCATTAAAGGGTGGGGCATTCATTCCCTATTTCAAATTCGGCACGAGCGTTCCCCGCCGCAGCAGGTAGTACAGTGCCCGGCCTCGACCCGACCCGATACGCGATTTTCCTGAACCGGCACGAAAGGTCGGATTCTGATGTCTTACATCAGGGTTTTCCGGAACTGGCACTGTGTCTGCAGAGATCTCCATATATGGGCATAAAATGGATGCAGACAGACAGATACAGATATCTCCATATATGAGCATAAATGGACACAGGCAAACAGATGGTCAAAACGGGTCCTACAGAGATCTCCATATATATGGGCATAAAATGGACAGACAGATATCTCCATATATGGGCATAAAGGGACACACGCAAACAGATGGTCAAAATGGATCCTATGACAACAGGTATAATGGGGTTTGCATTAAAGGGTGGGGCATTCATTCCCTATTTACATTGTTCCCGAGTTGGCCAGGTAGCTTCTAGTTCATTATAATGATCGAAATCGCTATGGTGGCGCGGGGCCGTACTGCACGCTCGCCGTGTTCCGCAGTGCGCACCATGCTGAAAGACTAAAGCAACATTCTCCCACTGCACAACTCCACCCCCGATAGCAAAAAGTGAATGATTTTTTCTGGTTGGCCAGTCTCAGGGACCAATCAGAAGGCTGACAAACGGTCTATTGGAATAGGGTCAGAAAAATCAAACTTATACATACTAGAGGTTTGCGGCCCTTCGGGCCGCAAAAGTCTAGAGTTCAGTTTTTGAAAAAAAAAAAGTTTTTTGAAAAAAAAAAAGTTTTTTGAAAAAAAAAAAGTTTTGTGAAAGGTATTGGTGATGCGATGACGTGGTGTATATGGACGCTCAGCTCCCCGGGCCCTTCCCCGTCTTTCTTTCTCTAAATAAATGCGGTTCAAAGAGTGGCATGTTTAAAATGTGGACAGTGCAAAATTTTCACGCTTGTTTGACGTGGTGGCTATGTTTGTGAGATTTGTTGTGAGAGAATGGAGCTAAACATTCTGTTTGAGAATTGCCACCACTTTGTGTTTGCTGAATTGTATGTATTAGATACAGTATGTTGATCACATGACCCCACCGATTTTTGTGAGTTTTGGACAGAATCTGTAGGTGCAGTGATGTTACTAGGTTTTCAAAGTAATGGGTCCCGGGACCCACAGGTGGTCATTCAAATGGGTCCCAGAAAAGTTTTATGAGTCCCCAATAAAATGTTTTTGAGCGCTGTGAGCTTGTAGATCAGCTATTTTCAAAATGTTTGCCTATTTCTTATATTTATTTTACAATTTGGCTAATGTTTGAACTTAGAACTAGGATTTCTAAATACACTAGGCTACAGACACCCATTTAATTATATTTATATCACTGGGACCCCAATTTATATTATAAAATCCATGTTAACAATTTTGCTGCCATTT
This sequence comes from Nannobrachium achirus, assembly GCF_963921795.1. NCBI lineage: Eukaryota > Metazoa > Chordata > Actinopteri > Myctophiformes > Myctophidae > Nannobrachium > Nannobrachium achirus. Next base: position 39,231,869 of record NC_137819.1, on the reverse strand, counting down.
TAAACATAGCTGTAGTAAGCAGCTGCCAAATTGTCCTTACCTTTTAACGTGGGCACGTGCACGCATAGTGCATGATCTGTGCGCGACTCATGTAGTAGACCGGTAGACAAGATGACAGCTTTCGAATAAAAAAAAAAACATTGGAATAGACAACTCCGTTGCCAGGCTGTTACCCCTGCTGTAGCCGCCGGTGTTACATAAGAAAACATTGGAAAAGGCCAGTTGTGCGCTATGGTAACACGTGGACACGTTCGCGCACATAGCAGACGATATGTGCGCGGATCATATGCCAGGCGGGCACAAGAATCGAAAAGCTATCAAATAAAAGAAACCGCGTGAAAAAAAAACGATGAAATGAACGTGCTGCTTCTTCCTCTGTTTATGGGACGGAAGCTACGATTGGGCCTTGGACAGGATACGGAAACCTAGATCCGGTCAGAACTGGAAATACAGCAGGATACAGTTAGGGGGCGGGCCTAAGACTCCGAAGCGGCCATATACAGCGATCATACTTTTAATTGTTTCATAATGATTAAAGCTAATTAAATTTCCGGGAACGACGGGCATCGCAGAGAGGTACAGCGGATCGCAGCATATGAGTTAAAATACTAGAGTACAAATGGAACGGGTCCATTTGGTTCTATTTGTTCACTGAGTTACAGACCCATAAAGTTCTATTTGGTTCCTAACTATAATTTATCAAGGGACCCCCTGGAACTCCCTCAAGGACCAGGACCCCACTTTGAGAACCACTAGTGAAATTAGTTTTTAGCTGTTCCAGTTTTAACTGATAATAAATCTTTACAGTGCACAATACATTAAAAAACGAATTAAACCATCTAAACTATTATAGCAACTTGAAATGAAGTAGAGCAGCAGAGACCGCACTAGTTTCAGTGCGCATGCGCCATGTCCCTGCAGTGTAGAGACGTCACATTTCAGCGCCGTCCCTTGAGTATGACGGTCACCGAATTCATCAGGGGCACCCCTTTTGGTGTAGCACCCGACACGCTGTGCCACTACGGTCAGGGAGCGGCCCCGTGCTACACTAAAACTTGTGCCACTAGTGAATTCGGGCGCGCAAAATGCCATCGGTGGAATCAAAACATTGACGTTTCTATCGTCTGTAAGACTGTCTACACGGATTTTATTTGTGTTAACGTAGGGTAAAGTAGGATGCCTTCACCCATGAACAATGGTGGCGTCTGTGGACTTTTAAATTATTATTTTTTTCGTGATGCGGTAAATTATTTTAACGTGGACTCCAATGGAGGCGGCGCGTCCTCTGGACCCCAGGACCATGACGTGAATGCGTCTCTCTAGGCAACGTGAACGCGTCTATGACGCGGAACGCGTAGGTAATGACATCACTGAGGTGTAGTAACACAAATGTAGCTTTGAAGAAAACACACGATGGCAGAAAATATAATCTGATACAAAGGAATCCAGAGAAAGAAATATGTTGATTTTACGAGCTATGGTTCAAGAGTTATAGGCCAAAATGTGTGCGGTTGTAGTGCCACTGATGGGTAAATAAGACAAGAAAAAAAATCACTCCCACATAAGAAAATTGACCACACCAGTGTACTGTATCCGTTTTCTCTTAGTTGTATTAAATCAATCAGCACACAAAATGATTATCAAAACCTCCACCGGCTGTCTGTCCGTCACGTCACACTTTTCCCCTACTCATATCTCCGCCACCGTTGCCCCTATCCATGGCAAACTTTGCACACACACACTCCTTGGCTGCCAAACCACAACCTACACCCCTCATTTCTCACATGGCCCTCTTCTAGCCCCACCATGAGGACTATTCTTGCAAAACACATTTTTGGACACTACTCCTACAGATTTTGCCCTAAAATCACGCAAAGCGGTACACAGTATCTCTAAAGTCATGTCATCAACATGGATCTGTCCCATTTCCTATATTCCCTCCTGATTGGCTTCCATTGCCTTCATGACCAAGTTTCCTTCTCTGAATACAATGTATATTAATTTCACAATTATAGTACATTAGTCACATTCTGATCGGACAGTTAAAACATAACAATGAATCATGAGATGGTGTCGTGACTGAGTCTTCGTGAGCTCAATAGACAAGGATGAGGAATGTTTTGGCTTCTTGTTATCCAATGTCCTGGGACATTATGACATATCTTTGGTCATCACCTTTGCCAAGACCTGCAGTGGAGCACATCTCTGCAAATGTATAAATTATATGTTCCAAAACAGACATATCTTTGACACTTGTAACACTGACATTTACCGTGAGGAGATTTGATGAATTTGGGATGGAGGTTCTTCCTTGGCTTAGTGGGAATGTGTGTCAAATGGTTGGGCTGTGGACGCTTTCACAATTTTCAAGTGCATCCTGATCTGAACCACTATTAATTACACAATGCTAGTGCAGTTCCCATTGTCAGAGTGCTTAGTGTTGTAGTGCAGTAGCCATTAGTACTTGGAGGCCAGTATGACACACCAACATAGGAATGTTCTGTCCATATTTGTGCATAAAGTGGACACAGACAACAGAGATTTATGGATGTATACTATAGATAGGTGCAGCTTTGATTATGGAATATGCATGCGTGCAAAAAATGGCTAATGCTTCCACCTTTTTTGTCTTCTTTTGTTGTCACAGCATCCACTGAGAATGGAAGCCAGTCTAGTGGAAGCCAGCCCAGTGATGATTCTGGTGTGGGGAAATTGAAAAATCAATCTGAAAGGTTACTCTTTTTTTCTCTCTCTCTCAATTGAGTTAGGGGCATAAGCATGGCTCCTTCACCCAAATTCTCCAATTTTCTAATTACATCCGAAAAACATTTAAGAGGGAGGTATTATGATGAAACAGCTTTAGAATTGTGCTGATGCAATTTGCATTCTCTGCCATAAATATGCATTGAGTTATCCTGTAGTCACTAGCTGAAATTCATGCCAATATGACCCCTAGCAGCCTCTTATGTGGAACACTGGGAAGCAGAATATCTTAGGTGGAAAACAAAACAACATACGGTACATGTTGATTGAACCAATTTGTGTCCTGCGTCCCGCTACTGCCACATTTAAGTTAATTAATTTTCGTCTGAATAATGAGGGACGGAGGTTGTGTGTTATATATCAGACCAGAGTTCACTTATTGCAAGAGAGATGGAGGGATGGGCTTGGGAAGGGAGGGAGGGAGGGAGGGATTAGTTTTAGGTGAGTAGCACTCACCTTTTAGGTGATAACCTTATCACCTCAACTGTGATTTTTTTAAGCCTTTATTGGTCCCCTTAAGGAAAAACCATGGGGAGGCAGTGGCTCAGGGGTAGAGTGGCCGCTTGGCAACCGGAAGGCTCCCAGTTAGATCCCAGGCTCCCCCAAAGTTACTGTCGAAGTGTCCTGGAGCAAAACACTGAACCCCTAACTGCTCCTGATGAGCAGGTTGGTGTCTTGAATGGTTTCCTCCGCCATCTGTGTATGAATGGGTGTGAATGGGTGAATGTAATGCATTCGTTCATTTGTAAAGCGCCTTGGATAAAGGAGCTATAAATGCACCATTTACCATTTTACCATTTAAACACAAGATGGGTAGAGAGAGAGGAATAAATATACTAAAGGACCACAAAGTATGATAACTAAAGATAACTATAATAATTATGTGAGCATCCACACTGATGAACTGTAACATTCTATAAACATGTTGAACTTGAGTGTTGCTTTGAATATGACATGTTGAACTTCGTATGGATTTATATTGGATGTCAGTATTTCTAATGTTCATGAAATTGCTCTGAAAGGGATGTCATGAAACAACGATATTGTTCAACACTGTCATCTTTATAGTCATGGTGTACTGTATATTCCAACATCCAGAGTTAGAAAGGGTTTTAAAAATATATTTATAATTATTGTTAGCTATCCTTCTTGGTGTGCCCTTTATAGTCTGTTGTATATATTGTTGGAAGAAGAAATTCTTATTACATTATTGTATTCTCGAATATCTATCAGTTGAAAGGTCATTTTAGCATTGGCATTATTGGGAAAGCTTTCTTTAAAACAAAAGGAAAAAGAGTAATTGTCTTGGTGAATATAACATATTTGTCATCAAAACAATTAATTTGGAAGGAAAATAGTAAATGGATGTAGGTCAGTTGCAGTGGTGTTATAGTATATACTTAAGTTGGGGAAGAGAAATGTTGCTACATTTGCATTTGCAATTTATTTACATACATATAGGCTACTATACATACTGTACATACAATATATACATGCAGTATATCCTTGCTGTTGGGCAGAAAACTTGTTTCTCCATATTTAAACATTTTATGTTTATCTTCTAAATTAATGCCCTAATTCATACATCAAGAGTGTTGGCAGGAAAAATAGCAAAAATAATAATAAATACAAGTCTTCCATCCAATAGTAACAATATTCAGTATTGTACTGTCATGAAATTCTTGGAGATATTTTATAATTAGAAAAAACATATTCCAGTCCTGGAAAAGGTTAGGAATTCATCAAGGGTCCTGGAAAAATATTTAGCTATGCATTGTTAGCTATTTAGCTATTCATTTTGTTAATAAAACATTTACGTGTATAACATTACACGAAATATGCAACATATTATGCAACATTTGTTTTTGCCGAACGGGCTGCGTGATTGCAGCCTACAGTAATGTGTACCGGACAAGGCAAAAATAACAGGTCTACAAGCTCACAATGTGCTGCAGCCTGATCCTATGCCTGTAGGTGAAGCCCCTATCATAGTAGGCACTGCGGTGATAAGCTATCCACTGCGGTGTAGTCTTTTTAAGTCATAAAACTACAACATTCCGTCATTACTCGCGGTGAAGAGCTATCCACCGCGAACCCAGACACATTTCTCTGTTTTTACTATCAGACAGATCGACCCATCACCCCGTTCACTGATAGGTCGATCTAGACCAGTCAGTCAAAGTGACAGGACTTCACCATGACTGACTATGATGGCCTCCACTTGTTTTCTCACTTTAGGTGGATAGCTTATCACCTAAAGTTTGCGGTGAATAGCTCTTCACCCTGTACTCTGATAGAGGCTTTACTGTAGGCTTTACTGTAGGTCAATATTTAAGAAACGTATGAAACAATATCTTATTTGTTTACTGTTAAGTCCACATGATTTCATCTACTGATGTGTTATTTTACCAAATGTGTTTTTTGTTTTTTGTCTTTTTCTGTTTTTTTTTGTGGAGTTTCTGTGTTTTTACTTCTTTATTGCACAGCTGCTCTTACATAACTTGTATATTGTATTTGTTCCTAGTGAACTTTTATTTGTTAAATGAATGACCTCTTTCAGCCCCCAACCCCTTACGTTCCCTCCTTGTGAGGTTGAATTGCACCTACTGTACATAAATGCATACTGTGAAGTTGAATAATTATATTAATCTGTTGCACATAGAACACTCTGTGAAGATGTTTACAAAAGTTAAGTACAGTACAGTAGCAACTACTGGAAAAATATGCTCTGAACTTTTTGCACATGTACATCTGAGGATGCTCTTTTCTTTTCCTGTTGCTCTTTTTGCCTTTTGCACTCCTTTTTAGATTATTATTATTATTATTTTTAGATGTGGTTTGCTGTTATTATATTGTTTTTTTGATATACGACTGCATTGACTGAAGGATGCCAAACAAAAACAAATGTTACTCTTATGTACCAGTACCTCTACAAAAGACGTAACAATAAAGTACAACCTTGAACCTTGAACCTTGAAGAAAGGATTCTAAATAAGCCTTTTGGCTTCTTCCTCTCCTTGCGCAGTATTTTGAATCCTCAATATGTATTGTTCTGTTTTTTTATAATAATACATATACATATACATATAATAAATTAACTAAACTAAACTAGGTGGTGTAGCAAAGAATTTGGCACGGAATTATAACATGGTATATTTAGCCTAGAGATCCAGTCCCTCAAAATGGGAGAGGACCTGTGATGTTCTGCCGCACTTTTTATACACTTTACACTTTTTATACTTACTTATACACTGTGCCTTAATTAAGTTTTTTTAAGAAATGTTATTTGCACAATTATGTTTGTAAATAACCCCAGATTGTAGATTCAGGTAAATGTGATGTGTACCATATGACCTCCTTACACTGGAAATTGGATTTTTCTGGTCCTATTAAAATGTGCCTTACATAACATATCATGACAATGTAATAGTCAAACTCTATAATATGTCAAATTATGTACAGCAATAACCATGCAATGGTACCATAGTAATACAGAAAGAAGAAATGTAAAAATGTTGAATATATATTTTTAACATTTTAACAAAATAAATTGTGTATGCCATAAAGTGTCTTCAGATGGGGGTCCACGGCCAAATACATATTAATTTTGGGGTCCTTGACATAAAATGATTTGAGAATCACTGGTTTATGAAACACTTTCTCTTTCGATGTCAAATACCGGAACAAACCTTTTCAAATACTTGTATATAAACTGTTTTGGTGTGCTTTTTATCTGCCACAGCTTGGTTTTAAGATCATTAATCATAATCAAAATGCTTCAATAAAGGATTTGATCCACAACGGTGTCTGAATTCACGTTGACTATTTGACAGTGTTTTGGAAACAAGTTACAAAGTGTTGTATTCAAGTGAAGTATTAAAAGCACATTTCGATATCAGTTTACATCATCTTAAATCATCTAAGAAAGGCATTGCAGGGAAACAAATTGGCCTGATCAAGCTTTTAAGTGCAGTTCCACCCCTTCTTTGATGATTCTGAATGGTTCAGAAGTCATGTAATAAATGTTTAATAACTGTCACCTTTGACCACCAAATTGCACCATATGCATTGATTTAGAGATCTAATGAAGTGTCGTGGTTTTGTGTTATGATTTGTTGATTTTGACACAGACAGCCCTCACAGCCTCATTACAAAAGTATCACATTTTGGCTCTACATAACTATATTATTTTACTATCAAAGTACAGGAAGATATTGCAGAAAAAAACATATCCATGCTTTGTAGCATGATATTGCATCATCTCATGCATCATATGATGCAAAATGCATCATATGACCAGTTGTAGCATACTGAAATACTAAAATATCTAAAAACACAGATTGAACACAAAAATAACTCAACATTGTGTTGATCGTGTCCCACACAACAATAAAATAAGATCTGGTTGTCCCAAAGGTGACCTGGTCCTTTAAGTTCATGTAATAACACTGCTTGTCTACATTGTATTTGCATTGCCATTTTACGTCAGTAAAATGAAAGAGAGCATTGCCTGGGAACTTGACACTTTTACTATTATTGTTTTGGGTTGGAAGCGAGCCCACACTGTTTCGAAGGAACAGTATTTCTAGTTCAATGTATTCTTTATGCAAACTAGCTTTAAAACTTTCCAAGCTTTTTTTCCAGCTTGGAAATTTTAAAAGCTGGTTTGCATAGAGAATACATTGAATTACCAAGCAAACCATTAGCTTGGCTTCTCTCAGTGTGAATGCAGCATTACACAGGGTTTGAGTGCCTAACAAAAACAACCAACTCTGGAGCAGGGTAAAATAACACCCCACCACCATCGTTATATCCAGCACACCTCCACAGGTAGACCAGATAACCCCCCCCCCCCCCCCCCCCCCAGCCAACCAACCCCAAATTAATTTTAATAATAGGCAATAGTCTGACTGCAGATAAATGGCTGCATTGTTTGATTTCTTCAAATTATCCTAAATAAATGAATAAACATACAGTATGTTTCCTTTCAGTCTAAAGAGATTCCATCTTTAATAATAAAATAACTATGACCATGAATGTTGTTTTATCTTAAGAACTATAGTGATGTAAAAAATTATAATAATCGGTGCATAATGACAGGATGATACACACAAGATCCAAGATCCACAAAGCGGCATGCTTTCAGCTTGTAGACATGCTACTTTGCTACTTTTGAATCCTGAAAAGCAACAGAGACGATATGATCTTACTCTGGAACTTGGACCTACTGTATGAGAGATTTATCTGGTTCTGGTGGTTTACACAGTAACAGAGAGAGAGAGAGAGAGATTATGACTACACCAGTAAGACTCCCTAATCGGGAGATAAGCGACCGTTGGTCGCTTATCTCCACAAATAGGCCAAAAGTTTGTTTTACCAATTATCAAGACATACGGGCAGTTGACAGTTTGCCATGGTTACTCATTGAAGTTGAATCTCCATATATGGAGATAACCTACGCATCACACTAAGTCTGACCTCACCAGTCCATATTTGGGCATGAGCAACTTATGTCTCCATATATGGAGATATGATGACATCACACAGTCCTCAGCCGATGATGTGGCGTGATGTCATACAATACACAAACGAGCCCTACAGTATAAAGGGGCAATTCTTGCCAGGAAAGAAGCATTTCTTCGACTCAGACCTTATCGCCAGGGTGGATCTCCTAACAGGGCATCATCTGGGATACAATCCCTTTTATGCCCATATATGGAGATCCCTAACAGAATCCCTTTCATGCCCATATATGGAGATCCCTAACAGAATCCCTTTTATGCCCATATATGGAGATCCCTAACAGCATCCCTTTTATGCCCATATATGGAGATCACTAACAGCTAACAGAATCCCTTTTATGCCCATATATGGAGATCCCTAACAGAATCCCTTTTATGCCCATATATGGAGATCCCTAACAGAATCCCTTTTATGCCCATATATGGAGATCCCTAACAGAATCCCTTTTATGCCCATATATGGAGATCCCTAACAGAATCCCTTGTATGCCCATATATGGAGATCCCTAACAGAATCCCTTTTATGCCCATATATGGAGATCCCTAACAGAATCCCTTTTATGCCCATATATTATGGAGAAATCCCTGCTCTGAGTATCTGACATCAGTGTGATGTCACCTGTTTATGCCCATATATGGAGATCCCTGCTCTGCGTATCTGGTTGCTATGGTAAACAGTTGGTTGCTAGGGTAAAAAAACATGGTTGCTATGGTAAACAGTTGGTTGCTAGGGTAAACAGTTGGTTGCTAGGGTAAAACCATGGTTGCTAAGGTGGTTGCTAACGTACACTAACAGACCAGCAACAACAGACTGTTGCCACAGCAACGTACACAAAGGTTTGTGTACACATGTGGTGTGATGTCATACTGATGCGGAGATATGAGCAGGGCAAAGGTGTGACGTGTGACGGACGGACGGACGGACGGACGGCCGGTGGAGGTTTTCATAGTAAACTGCTCCCTGACGGTCGCAATAATGGTCAATCCACTCAAATATGTACATAAAATGATGTACAGCAATAACCATAAAATGGTTCCATACTAATAGAGATGGCAAGGAAGACATTATTTTCCCCATGATGGCATCGTGGCATGTTTTTTTTTTCTTTGTTTTTTTACAGTGGTTCTCAAAGTGGGATACAGGGACCCCCAGGGGTCCTTGAGGGGCTTCCAAGGGTTCCCCAGTAAAATTGGTTAATAGCATCAAAATCAGGTTAACCATATTAACCCTATACATCAACTATTTGACAATAGCACTGCGATACGACACATTGTAAGCCTGTATATTTTATTTTTAATGTATTTTTTAATCTTGAAAAAGTTGAGACATTTTAACCAGTAAGACTCCCTAATCGGGAGATAAGCGACCGTAGGTGGCTTATCTCCACAAATAGGGCAAAAATGTGTTATTCCAAAATCTTCCTGATCCATGTTGATGACATGAGTGTAGACATGCTGTGTAGTGATATTCGTGATTTTAGGGCAAAAACTGTAGGAGCAGTGTCCAAAAATGTGTTTTAAAAATCGGCCTGAAGGTGGCGCTAGAATAGGGCCATGTGAGAAATGAGGGGTGGGGTCTCCGCGTTGCCTTGGCGGACGAATAGGTACCGGCCCCGGCTCTCCCGGACGCTCCTAGCCCGAGTTACGGCATTTTATGTGCGCTGCAGTGGCAGGGGGTCCTCCACTGGGGGCGCCACCACTTTTGCATCCGTTCTGGAGCACCGGGAGTCGGTGGTCCCCGGGAATTCCCCGCGAGCAGCCCCGTTGGGGTGGTCATTTGGTCATTTTTGCACATTTGGTCATTTTTTACATCTGGGGGTCCCCCAGGGACCGGGGGGTCCTTGGAGGTTGTAGTTTGGCAGGCAAGGAGTGTGTGTGTAAAATGTGGCATGGATCGGGTCAACGGGTGCGGAGATATAAGCAGGGAAAAAGTGTGACGTGTGACGTGTGAGCACATTTGGTCATTTTTTACATCTGGGGGTCCCCCAGGGACCTGGGGGTCCCTGGGGCTCTGGGGGTCCTTGGAGGTTGTAGTTTGGCAGTCAAGGAGTGTGTGTGCAAAATTTGGCATGGATGGGGGCAACGGTTGTGGAGATATGAGCAGGGCAAAAGTGTGACGGACTGACTCACTGACTGACGCACAGACAGCCCGTGGAGGTTTTGGTAATAAATGCGACCTACGGTCGCAACAAAACACATTTTGTATGCAGGTCAAAAAGTATTTTCAGATTGGGGTCTGTGGCCAAATACACGTTAAGGACATGAAAAAGTTTGAGAACCACACAAGACAAAGTTGTTTATGAAACAACTCTTTTCTCTTCAAATACTTGTATAGAAACTGAATATGTGTATTTCTGGTGTGCCTTTTATCTTCCACTGCTTGGTGTTAAGATCATTAATCAAAACGCTTCAATAAAGGATTTGATCCACAGCTGTGTCTGCATTCACCTTGAGGACTATTTGAACAGGGTTTTGGAGGTAGATTAACTTGTAACGAGTGAGTGAATCAACATTATCAGGCTGGCAATGCCAGACTATTTGGAAACAGGTGACAAAGTGTTGTATTCAAGTGCAGTATTAAAATAAAATTTCAACATCAGTTTACATTATCTTAAATCATCTAGGAAGTGCAATGCAGGGAAACAAAATGGCTTGATCAAGCTTTTAAATGCAGTTCTACCCCTTCTATGATGAATAAGTCATGTGTAACAAATGTTTAATGATTGTCACCTTTTATCAGTGGTTTAAAGCAACTACACGTACATTTACTCAACTAGGCTACTGTACTTACAATTTTACTTTACTGGAGTATTTCCAATTTTCAATAAATTTACTTCTACTCCACTACATCTCAGAGGGAAATATGCATATTGCACTTTTACTCCACTACAATTATTTGAAAATCTTAGTTACTAATTACTTTGGAGATATAAATTATATTATAAAACATACATCAACCACTTTGGCCCTATTTTATACATAGGCTATTTGAAAATTGCCGATCTACAAGCTCACAATGCAGCGTATTGTGAGCGTGTAGATCTGCTATTTTCAATCATTTTAGTATTTTTACTTTTGGTACAAAAGTATATTTTGATGCCAATTATTTTGTACTTTTACTCAAGTAACATGTTGAACACATTGATTGATTGAAGACTTTATTATAAGTTTGCATAAGAAAAGGTACAGTTTCATGACGGTACAGTTCACTGGTACAAGGTCTACTAAAAGTAGATCCTAGAAAAGACTAAGCTTATTTCCACAGGAGGAAACCATTTAAGTATCTCATAACATTGAATGACAGACGAATAGAATACAGTAGCCTACTATGCAGTAGATATGTAAATGTAATAAAATGAAAGAACAAAAAAAAAGAAAACAGTAATTCTAAACAAACAGTATACAAAGGGGGCAGGGGAGGCCTGGGCTAGGTTTTTTTTTTTTACCAGTTGCGAACGGCTGCTACCTGTAAGTGGTTTTTCAGGGCAATTTTAAAGGATGCTAGTGATCCACACTCCTTTATGGCCTTCGGTAAGGCTTTCCACATTTTGGTGGTATATAGCAGAAGAACGAGTTTGACCCTTTGTTGGTTTTGACTCTGGGTTGAAAGTGATCTGTGGCGCTGCCTCTGTGTTGTAATTATGGACATCCTTAACATTTATATGACAGGTACTTGGGTATCATAGTGGTGTAGTGTATCTTGTACACCAGGCCCATTGCAAGTTGCTGTACTCTGTCATCTACTCTGAGCCACCCCACTCTTAACTGGTGAGTAGCGGTGAGGTGAGTCTGATAGGGAATGGCATGGCATTTGACTTGTAACAGAGTACTTTTATATTCATGGGTTCAATTTGTAGTCCTACAGTGGCCATGTTGAGGACCAACACAGGTGTTTCACTTGTCTGATTGGCATAGAATTAATGTTCTACATCAATCAGAACACCTGTGTTGGTCCTCAATATGGCCGCTGTAGGACTACAAATTGAACCCATGTGTGACCTGGTGCAACTTTACTCTCAAATAGATGACAACGCCACCTCGAAAATCAAGGAAATGATAAACAGTAAGATAAGGCTCCCCACAAACAAGTTCGGAAACAAGGGTTTGGAGACTCAGAAGTTCCCCCAAATATAAGAGGGTTTTATAAATTTTACAGGCAACAGTTGACATTCATTCATATCATTTAAAATTAATAAATGCAAAACATTGCCACAGTCAATATGAACTCAGTGTAATACATTCGATATCAAGCAACAATATAATCAATGAACATTCGATATCAAGCAACAATATAATGAATGAATCAGGCATTGACACTAAGGCTTGCCCACCTGCCCCCGGCAGGTAAATAAAACGTCAGGGCAGGTGAAGTTTGCTTTCAGGTTGCCCGACAGGGCAAGTGCTCATTTGAGAGGGGACACAAATGTCTATAAACACAACACGAGATATCTGTCTAAACACCTGAACGTGGCCAGTGCGCTCTGTCTTCTGGTCTGTGGAATGTAAAATAAGAGCACTATTTACCTATAATGTGCTGTTTGCTACATTTAAAAATAAAAAATAACAAGTGTGAACCCATAGACATATTCAATCATAGCTAAAGTATTTGGTATATGGTTTGGAGGTATTGAGGTATGACATTTTATCGCACAGCCCCAGGAAGTAAAGAAATAAGTGTTAAATTGAGCGGTAATTAAAATCGTACCTATCATTTTATAATGGACGATTTACTTTTCAGGCAAGTGGGCATTTCCTTCGGGCAAGTAGAACATGACCTGTACTTGCCCGATGGGCAAGTGCCTCTGAGACCTTAGTGTCAACCCCTGATGAACATTCGACATCAAGCAACAATATAATCAAGTGGGCAGCTTTATCTATGGCTGGAGGGGCTGAGCAAACAGTAGGATCGAGCAACGGGGGGGGGGGGGGGGGGGGGCTAAGCTATACACCAACACGGAGCTAGAAAGGAACGCCCATAAACGTCACATCCGGTTTTGTCGTGGGGGAAAACAATGCACTTTTCTCCATGTAGTTAATACAGCGTACACAGTACACTATCGTTTTAATCACGTTCAGAGCGATTTTTTTGGACGATAAAACACTCGACAGCCAAGAAAAATCCATCAGAAGGACTTCTGGAACGCAATCGTTCACTCGCCGTCGTAAAGTTCACTTATTATTAAGATAACAAGCCTATTATGGATGACTGATTGATTGATTGAACGCACCGCTGTGCAGCACGGAGCTACTGTACCTCGCCACCTCGTCTAAACTACTACTCCTGCCTCATCAAAACCTCTGGAATAAAACGGGACCCATTTTTACTCTTTATACGTTGACCACATATTCAGTCTACTACACCAAATCTATTTTTGCCAATCTATGCCGTGCCAAAAATCAACAAGCTCGCACATAGGTTGGACCCCGGTTATGTTCTCCCTGGCATATAGGATATAGAAGTCGGAGTTCAAGTGGTTTGTAATCAGAGTCAGATTAATATATTCCCCGCAAATTACACAAGCACTGACTGAGATGGAGATCTGTCGTTTCTGTAGGCTATCCAAGTTACACAAGCATGAGATGAGATCGGAGATCTGTTTTTCTCTCCATCTACTCTACTCCCTGTGTTACAAAAAAAAACATGTTTGCACATGCAGTGTTCATTTCAATCCTGGTAGAGACACTAATATTAATATGAGATATAATCAATTAAACGTGCCACAATATAAATCCAACAGCCAGGCCCATTAGTCGTCAATAGATTTGAAACGTGAATATGGTCTAAATCCATTCCCATTGCCTAATACACTTACAATGGCATCCTCCTCCTGTGTCCTTCCCGTACGTGTTCCATGAACATCATTGCTGAATTAATGGCCTTTGTTTTTTGATATTGTGATTAGTGTAATTGATCATGTTCATGAAAATGTGAAAGTGTGTCTCTTACCAGGTGATTAAATCAGTCAGATAACCATGGCATTGATCCGACCAGTCCTATAAGGACAACAATTAATCCCGATGCTACTGCAGATAGTTTTTTGTCCATTTGCAGTAAGGAATCAATGTAATTAAGTGGTTTATAATCAGACTCAGATTATCCCTGTGCATGTGTCAGAGTTGCACAATATAAGCACCCGTGGTCCCCCTCTTCCCTCTATGCTACAAAACCTGTTTACATTATGTCTTTACACAATTACAATATATGATCAATTAAACTTACTCTAATATCAAAAAACAACAGTCGTTAAGTCGTCAATGTTGTTTATAGAACACATCGTAGTGAGTTCAAGTAGGATAGAGACCTGATCTTTGAATATATGGCAGGATCGACGCCAGTTTAAAAGTATTTTCTGCAGGTTTGAAACTATTTAGGATAGGATTGTGTTGTGTTGCGTTGTGTCAGTGTGTAAATCCTTGCATGATAACAAGCTGTTAATGGCTGTAGACAACTGGAATTCATTTAATGTGCTCTATAACCATCATTGATTAATTAATGCTTTTCGTTTTTTGATACGATAAGTTTAATTTATCATAAAAAAAAATGTAACAGTGTCTAATACCAGACGGATAGTCTAGATAACCCATGGTCTTTGATGATGCGACCTGTCCTTAATAATATCAGACAATATTTAATCCCAAAGCTGTTTAATTTTAAATGCATCATTTTTTGTACATTGGCAACCAAGGAATCAATGTAAGACATTGCAATTAATTAAAACATCGCTATACTATTAAAAAATCGGATTTGAAAACACGGAAATACCCATTCTACTAATGGGGGTTGGTGCTCTGTTTCCCCCACAGCTTGACTCCGCCCCCAGCTATGACGCGCTGATGACAGAACGCCGTGTTGGTGTATGTGGCTGAGCTAAAATAGGCTAACTCATGCCCAAACAACTATGAAAATAAGCACACACAAGCACGCAGCATGCAAAGAGAAATCATGCGACACCGTGGAAAAGGGTTATTGTTAAATAAATTAATTAATTAAATAAGTATGGAATATGGATAAAATCCATAACCAAAATAAAACAGAGACGAGCCAAAGGACAGTCCATAAATTGCTGTATTTGAAGAGAGGCAGACAAGGAAGACAGACAGTGAGCGTACCATCCTAGTGGTAGCTTTCTAAATCTCTCTCTCTCCCAAGATGGAAGTTAACATGTATATAAAGAGTACAGTTATGACAGTAAGATATTCGTGGGACTCATTCATTCATTCCCAGATCATAACAAGGAAGACAGTGACACGTAGTGTTGGTAATTTTCCACTAGTGACATACAGTACAGTATAAACCAAAACATGATTATAGTCATGGCACCCAAAGTTACTATGACCTGTAATCTATTAGCCTGAGCTTACAGTATCCGACCAAAATGTGGTCTCCTATACTGTAAGTTCAGTTCATAATATATCCTTATATGGTCATATGACCCTCATACACAAATCATAGAATTATGTATCATAATTCTACCCTATCAATCTATCCTTTTATTTTTGTATGAGGTTCATATGACCTCCACATTAAACATTTTATCAGGGTAATAATAATAATAATATGAAGACAAATTTTCAAAAAGGACTGTAATATTTTTTAAAAGGGAACTGTAATAAATCCTTAAAGTTAAAGAAACATGACACCAATAAAAATATTTCATCGTTTTTTACAGATGAATGAAGACAGAATTAAAATTGAATAAACAAATAAAAATAAAGAATAAAGAATGAAACCAAATAAAAGATTGAAAAAAAGTCCATAAGTCCAAGGATCGGATGACGATGACGGTGGGGCATGGAGAGACGTGCGGGAGGACATGCAGGAGCTGTGGGTTCTTCTGGGTAGTTCCTACGGAGCAGAGAACCTGGCCAGTTTACTGTTTCAAAACCATCAATTCTTCAGGTAGTGTTTGTACTACATGGCATAACTTCAACAGTGCAACAGAAACTCACCGACCAGGCACGATATGACTCGTGCCTCTGCGGTGGAATGGTTCAGCACTGTCCCTGGCCTCAGGTGGTGGTTCGTCTGCACTAGAGGTCTGCGCGGGACTGATTTTTTGATCCCGCCCGCTCCCGCATCATTTCTGACCACTCCCGCCCGCCGCCGCAATGATTTCATTTTTGACCGCCCGCAGACAATTCCTCTCCGCCGCTCCCACCCGCGACAAACAAATGATGTGAATTTAGACCCGCAGACTCCCGCGGCGCACGTACCGCAGCACGTCCAACAGCCTCCCTCCCAAGAAGGCACAATTGAAATGAGATCCAAAACCATTACCAAACAAAAAAGTGTGCCGTCTGCGCGATGCGAGGAGCATATTTGTGAGTGACTGTGGCATGAGAACAAATGAGAGAAAGAGAGAGAGGGGAGAGGGCGAGCGACGGAGAACTTGGCGGAGAGAAAGAGAGACTCCAGTCCACGTACTGTATCAATGTGGGTGTGTTGTCCTTAGCAGGGGGAATTGCGTTCTCTATTCACATCTTGACTTGCTAAAGAAGGCACGTTGACGTTTGTAATGCATCTTATCCATTGAGATCCAAAACCAACAGGACTAGTGCGCGAGAGAGGAGCATTTGTGAGGTTGTTAACAGGTAAAGTGTTTATATTGCGATGGGACATAGGCGATGGGACTATATTATAATAAATAGTTGTTATTTAGGCTAAATAGTGAGCGACAATGCCGCCGCAAATATCTGCCCACCGGTTAGCCGTTAACAGACGAGAGAGGGAGGGAGGGGGAGTTAGAGCGCGAGAGAGAGAGAGAGAGATAGTCCACGTGCTGTATGCGTTGTCCTCAGGCGCTCAGCAGGGGAAATTACATTCTCTACATATTCACATCTTGCTAAGATATAAGCTTAGTGCGGGAGAGTGCGGGATTTTGCGGCGCCCGCCGATGTTATTTTGACCGCCCGTCCCCTCCCGCGGTGATTAAAATATCGCCCGCGCCGCAACATATGGCGACGGGTCCTGCAGGTCCCGCGGGAGTGCGCTCCCAATGCAGGGCTCTAGTCTGCACCCCGCCTCAGTCGTGGTTGTTTTCCGGTGACCCCGATTCTCCTTCCCCACACTGCAGTCCTCTCCGTCTCCGTCAGCCCATAAAACAGAAATATTTCAAATTAAGTTTAAAATTGAAATCATAAATCTTAAATCAATGAAAAACCAAATTAAATTAGAGGGACAGCGAATGCATTTTCCGGCAGCGGCACGTGCCCCGACGTGGCCGGACCTGCCCGACAATAGCCGCGGCAATGATTCCTATGCCGCGACAATTATACCCTAATCCGTGGCACAGCCGGACAGACCGTCAATGTGCAGCAATGGAACTGCATCTGCCGCTGTTGCCGAACCCCCCCAAATTAAATTAGAGGGACAGCGAATGCATTTTTCCGGCAGCGGCACGTGCCCCGACGTGGCCGGACCTGCCGACAATAGCCGCGGCAATGATTCCTATGCCGCGACAATTATACCTAATCCGTGGCACAGCCGGACAGACCGTCAATGTGCAGCAATGGAACTGCATCTGCCGCTGTTGCCGAACCCCCCCCCCCCCCCCCCCCCCCCACACCACACACACACACACACACACACACACACACACGCACACACACACACACGCACGCAGGCACGCAGGCACGCACACGCACGAATGCACACCCACGCACACAAGCACCATGATCAGCATGCTCATATCAATAATGTATAAATAAATGAATAAAGTATTAAAACAGTCACGTCTGCTCCGGTGTCGCCTCCCGCCCTCCGCCGGCCGCCGGACCAGCCGCCGGAGGCCACCGGTGCCTCCGCCGCCGCCGCCTCCCGCCTCCGCCGGCCGCCGGACCAGCCACCGGGAGGCCGCCGGTGCCTCTGCCGCCGGCGGTGCCTCCGCCTCCGACTCCTGACCATAGAGTATATATAAAATAGAGAGCGGACGAGCCCCGCCCCCACTATCATTTCAATGCAAGTGCTCAGTGGCGTTTTGAAGCAACGGCTACGTGCTAGCATGTAGCTAATCCAGGTGCATTCTGGGGGAAATTGGCCACTATTCGAGACCACAAATGACGTCACGCTGCTCTCCGCTCACAGTCTGGAGTGGAGGGGGCGGGGCCAAAATGCGCGTTTAGGCTGCAGTTCCAACTTTGGCCACCATCGGGGCTGCTTCAAATCTAGCCCTGGGTTCTGGGGGCTTGCTCCTGACCCACCGCCGGTTCAGAACCGGAGCCGCCCGCCGACAGTGTTGCGCTGACGGAGATGGATCTGTCTGTCTGTTTTGCGTGCTGCTGGCATCTACCCCCCCCCCCTCCCCCTCACGGCCCGGCCTGGCCGTTTAATTATCCATTTCCTTCTCATATCAGTCATAGCCTATTCCATTTTACCCCCTCACCCCGAATATATATAACCTTCATTTTTCTTTGCAGCTAAATTAACTAAAGGTTCTCCTTAATCGAATTCATCATATGTTTGTTTCAACACATGTTCTTCATTATTATTATTTAAGCATATGGTTTTCTCTGCGCTTGTCATGCGTAAATCTTTGGATTCAGGGTTCAGGGCTGACCATGCAGCATTGTTCTACCTGGAAGGCTTATCACCAGCTACTAGCGACGTTTACTTTAAGCTTCATGGTTTGATGGAGGGACAATTAAAACATGATTTATATACAGTACACTGAATGAATACAGACACTTCACAGATATACAGTACTTAAAATTAGAACAATCCTTTGAGAATTGACCGACCTATAAGGCTTTGAGCGCCCACCGAGGCAGCGCCGTATGTTGCTGGCTTAATTTATTAATTATTAGGATCAATAAATATAGTCTATATGTCCATAACGGCTATTTTTCGCTGTTTGTGACCAATCCCGATCCTCCGCGGGTCGTTCTGGCTGCAGGGGGTCTGTCATGTTATCAAATGATATCGCCGGCCCAAAACTAAAGTAGGCCTACATGGAATATATAGGCTACTGACAAGGCGCACATTCGCAACAACGCTATAGGCTCTTATTAATCAGAGGACATAATAGAGAAAGGTGCGTGTGGGGACTGAACTGGACCCTCCTGTCTATATACTTTCCTGTGCGTCTTTGACCTACTGTACCAACCACAACAGCACCGCACCAGTGCTTATTACTGCCAATTTTGCTTATTTACGCACGCACGCACGCACCATGATCAGCAGTGGACCAGCGTGCTCATATAGTCGATAATGTACAAATTGGCGGCGGCCGCAGTGTTGCAGCTGCCGGAGATGGGTCTGTCTGTCTGTCTGTCTGTCTGTCTGTCTGTCTGTCTGTCTGTCTGTCTGTCTGTCTGTCTGTCTGTACAACCCTTTCCTTAGTAGCCTAGTAGTAGACCTATTTTACGCACACACTGTTTTGCGCGCTACGCGCGTCTAACCCGCCCCACAAACACACTCTCTCTCTCTCTCACACACACACACACACACACACACACACACACACACACACACACACACACACACACACACACACACACACACACACACACACACACAGACAAGCGCTCTGGGATTACTTGATTATTTTTACACCAACACCACTTTCTATGGGTTATCTGTTCTTTTGTTACAACTTTTCCCCCCAATGCCCATATTTTCCCTTCGTTTTTATCCCCCCCAGCCTAGTCCCAAATATACAGTATAGGCCTATGCCTTATTGTATTCATTTTAATTGTAGGCTATAATAGTTTACGGACGGACAGATCGCGAGGCGGGCAACAGAGTGTCTCCTTTATAAAATAAATTTAAAGTTTTCATCTGTCTCATATGTGCAGGGCCTATTCGAAACCAAACAGCACTGCTTTCTTTTTTTTGTCTCCAATTAATTATGTGCATTTGGATTCGGTTTTAACCCAGTCCCAGCACTTCAAGCAATTTCAATAGTTCAACTAGAAGTTATGATTTGATAACCCACTCAATAAAATGCTATAAACTTATGCTGAAATGTGGTATGTACTTCTCACTTCTACAATCTATCTATCTATCTATCTATCTAGGCCTATCTATCTATCTATCTATCTCTTCTGCCTTGATCTATCGCAAAAAAATAAGAAAAACAAATGGAGAGTGCTGTCCATGGTGCTGAAACGCTTTGGTCAATGTAAAGGGTCCATTTGGGTTAAATGAACGTTGATTTTGATATGGATTACAGGTCCCAGAGATAGAAATGCCATTAAATTGGGGTCCGTAGCTTCATGCATGTCAAACTGGGGGTCTAGAAATGAAAACGTTTGCTATAGCAAATGGTGGTTCCTGGCATAAGCACTGTTCTACAGAATGGAAAACATATGCAGTAACGACTCAACACTCAACAACAGAGGCTTAAGATCCAGACAAAAACGATCTGATCATTTAATTGACAGCGCCAGCATCACATTTTGTTAACTGCTGCTGCTTATTTATTTAGGAAATAGAAACAAATGAGAGAGAGAGAGAGAGAGAGAGAGAGAGAGAGAGAGAGAGAGAGTGTGTTTGTGGGGCGGGTTAGACGCGCGCAGCGCGCAAAACAGGTGTGCGTAAAATGGATAGATAGAAGTGGAGAGAGGCGAGGTTGAGGGAGGGACATTGATTATTATTATTATTAGGTCTACTACTAGGCTACTAAGGAAAGGGTTGTACAGACAGACAGACAGACAGACAGACAGACAGACAGACAGACAGACAGACAGACAGACAGAGTGGCCAAATTGGCCACTTAATTATCTGCGGTGGATCCCGTCATGCACTCCTTTGAAGTCAAAATTGGGCCATTATAGGTTTTTGTAACCTAATTGTTTGTTTGAACGCCCAGCAGGGAGTCCTTGCAGCTGTCAATGGTGATATAGGCAGACAATAGCCTACACTTCATAGTAGGCTATTGTATGTCTTATTAAACATTAAAAAAAAAACGCGGAGGCGCCGTGGGCCGCTAAAAAAAGAATACGAAATAGATAGATAGATCCAGTCAACATCATGTCCCAATCCTATACCTAGCAGACATGTCAGTGTTTTGGCCAGGTCAGACGATTGCCTGGAATATAATGGACCCTTATGGACATTTTAATTCTTGTGCGGGTAGGCCTAAAATGAAACCAAATGGACCCGTAAGGGGGGGAACGTTTGGTTTCATTTTACACTCTCTCACTGTGGAAAACACTGCGGGGGGTCGGCCAAAACATAGGCTGCACGACATGCGCGCGTGCGCGCACACACACACACACACACACACACACACACACACACACACACACACACACACACACAGAATGAATCCAAATATTTTACGCATGACAAGCGCGGAGAAACCGTATGCCTAAATAATAATAATGAAGAACATCTATGATGAATTCGATTAAGGAGAACCTTTAGTTAATTTAGCTGCAAAGAAAAATTAAGGTTATATTTATATTCGGGGTGAGGGGGTCGGTAAAATGTGCGTAAAATGGAATATGGCTGATATGAGAAGGTAGAAATGGATAATTAAACGGCCAGGCCGGGCGAAAGAAATACAAATAACAGACTATTAAGCTATGGTCAATAACTATTATAGCCTACAATAAAATGAATACAATAAGGCATAAGCCTATATACAGTATATAATATACTGTATATTTGGGACTAGGGAGGGGTAAAAACGAAGGGGAAAATGGGCACAGGTAATCCCACAGCGCTTGTCAGTGTGTGTGTGTGTGTGTGTGTGTGTGTGTGTGTGTGTGTGTGTGTGTGGCGGGATAGATACGTGCAGCGCAAAACAGCTGTGCGTAAAATGGATAGATATAAGTGGAGAGGCGAGGTGGAGAAGACCCAAGACAGACAGACAGACAGCCCGGCGGGTGACGGCTGCTAGCGGCGGCTGCCGGTGAAGCCCGGCGGGTGACGGCGGCTGCCGGTGAAGCCCGGCAGGTGACGGCGGCTAGCGGCGGCTGCCGGTGAAGCCCGGCGGGTGACGGCGGCTAGCGGCGGCTGCCGGTGAAGCCCGGCGGGTGACGGCGGCTAGCGGCGGCTGCCGGTGAAGCCCGGCGGGTCACCGGCGGCTGCCGGTGAAGCCCGGCAGGTGACGGCTGCTAGCGGCGGCTGCCGGTGAAGCCCGGCAGGTGACGGCTGCTAGCGGCGGCTGCCGGTGAAGCCCGGCAGGTGACGGCGGCTACGGCGGCTGCCGGTGTGGCCCGGCGGACCCGGTGGTCCACCAGCAGATCCGGAAGGTCAGCAAGCGACCACCAGAGAGAGCAGACATGACTGTTTTAATACTTCATTCATTTTTTTATACATAATTGACTATATGAGCACGTTGGTCCACTGCTGATCATGGTGCCTGCGTGTGTGCATGCATGCGTGCCTGCGTGCGTGTGTGTGTGTGTGTGTGTGGGGGGGGGGGGGGGGGGGGGGATAGGTTCGGCAACAGCGGCTGACGCAGCTCGATTGTCGGTCTGTCCGGCGTTGCCACGGATTAGGTATAATTGCCACGGCATAGGAATCATTGCCGCGGCTGTTGTCGGCAAGTCCGACGACGCCGCGGCAGGCGCCGCTGCCGGGAAGTGTATTCGCTCCTTCTGTTAAATTAATCAAAAACAAATCAAAATTAAAATATATTAAACCTTAAACTCCCCCCTTTTTTTTACAACAATAGTTGTAACATAAAAGTTACATAAATACTTTCAAATATTCAATTTGAAAATCAATAAGGGCTAAGGGGTAGTGAGTTAATAGACACTGTGTCTAGTACCAGTAAGACGCCTTAAGGGCGAGAAGCGACCTTGTGTCCTTCTCAGCAATGGGGTCTAAAGGTTGTTATGGTAACCAGGGAACAGGAAGTTCCAAACAAGAGATTTATGGGTAATGAAGTTTTTCATAAAAGTAACAGAACAGAACAATTAAACAAAATACTTTAGACAGTAAACAATCAGGATGTTGATGAAAACTAAGAGAAAGGAGGTCTAAGCAGAGACACATGTTCCCACAACAACAGATATCAGACACAAAAACATGGCCTTGGCCCACAGTCACACACGCTGCACTCAGAAGTGCACACACTCATATAGCGGGTCAGAGACACAGAGTTTGGGGGGGGGTTTGACAAGATGAGGGAGGGGGGGGGGGCGGCGCCGGCATGCACACCCTCACACTCTCTCTCAGAACACCACGCACACGCACTTCCCCACAACTCGTGCACGCCCTCACACATACAGTACGGTAAATTCATTCTCACAGAGAAGTCATCAAATAAATGACAATTTATACTCAGACACAGCCAGAAGCCTCTGGGAGGTAAACATCTTAAGGTTACAACATATTATATTAATTTAGGCATCGTTCCTGACTCCCCCACCTGCGTCAACTACAGCGAGGGAGTGAGGGACAGATAAGAGTAAACAGGAATTATCAATACTGTAAACACAACCATAGTCCTATGGAAGGCTCTAAAATCTTAATGTTACAATAGTTTAAATTAATTTAGACATCATAATTTGAGTTAGTTATTCTTAGTCTTAAATCTTAACTTTAATTTCTAAAAGAACTTTTAAAAACCTCTTAAAAGTACTTAATATTACAGAAAACAGAACTGGTCCATAAAAACGGTCTTAAAGATAAACATTGTTCCTGACTCCCCCACCTGCATCGCGACTGCAGCAAGGGAGTGAGGGACAGATAGAGTAAACAGGAATTATTATCGATACAGTGAACATAACAGTAATAAACTGACAAATAACATCCAACTGTACTGGGTATACAGAGATTCTGCCTGGGTCTACAGTGGGGACAACTGTACTGGGTCTACAGAGATTCTGCCTGGGCTTACAGTGGGTACAAAAACAACAAGTTGACAACAACTTGTAGAAGACAATGACAAAAAACGACTGTACCGAAAAAAGTTAAAGTCTGAAAATCAGTATTGTCTCTGCCTCCTCATCACGACGAGAGAGAGAGACCAAACAAAAATAGATAAAAATAGATTTAAGGTGTACGCGTTCCACCCTGAAAATACAAAGATGAAACAAAGAGTTTTACGACCATTCTGTATCTATAGCAGATAAGGGTTAATTTACGACGCGTGTCAAACCAAAACATTATTAGGAGCTTTCGGACTCCTCCAGACAGGGAGAAAACATAATTCAAAATCATCTTAATTATCATTACATTAACATCGTTAATTCAAAATTCAAAGACACGACACGTTACGGGGACTAAGTAAATATGTACTTATCTTAATAACTTAGGAATTTGCCAGGCGTGGAGATCCCAAAGCACCGCACACGGGGAGCATCGGTGGAGTATCCAACCTTCGTCACACGGTTCGGTGCTGATGGATGTCCACGCAGGGTCCACATTAATCCAAAATAAGATAACACTGTTGTCCAAATAAAAACCTTTGTCTGAAAATACAGTAATTATAGAGATTTTCCAATTTGGCTGGTACTTTTTCATACGTGTTGCAACATTGTTCCACCGGGGGAGAGAGTGAACCATGGCTAAACAGCCTGAACACTCCGTCCCTCAGTCGGCCAATGTTGACAAACCGTATGCGGCTCGATTAGGACCATTATTGTTAAATTATTAATTAAGTTAAATAAGTATGGAATATGGATAAAATCCATAACCAAAATAAAACAGAGACGAGCCAAAGGACAGTCCATAAATTGCTGTATTTGAAGAGAGGCAGACAAGGAAGACAGACAGTGAGCGTACCATCCTAGTGGTAGCTTGCTAATTCTCTCTCTCTCTCCCAAGATGGAAGTTAACATGTATATAAAGAGTACAGTTATGACAGTAAGATATTCGTGGGACATTCATTCGTTCCCAGATCATAACAAGGAAGACAGTGACACGTAGTGTTGGTAATTTTCCACTAGTGACATACAGTACAGTATAAACCAAAACATGATTATAGTCATGGCACCCAAAGTTACTATGACCTGTAATCTATTAGCCTGAGCTTACAGTATCCGACCAAAATGTGGTCTCCTATACTGTAAGTTCAGTTCATAATATATCCTTATATGGTCATATGACCCTCATACACAAATCATAGAATTATGTATCATAATTCTACCCTATCAGTGAACTTTCACACAAATCTTACTGTTGTGGACTAGCAGTGTCCTAAGCCAAAGTGAACCCCCCTGAAGCTGCCCGACTGTGCTCCTCAGCTCCCAGCAACCCCCCGATCAGCAGCAGGTGTTGTTAAGTTGTTGCATTTGGGAAAACAAACAAAAACAATTAAAATACAAGAAATGGCTCAAAAAAAAAAAAAGAAAAAACATAAAACTCAGCTAAAACAAAACAGCAGTGGTGAACTCTAAGAGTGGAAACAAGATCATTTTAGTAAATTATACAAACAAAACTCAAAATCATTCAACCACCACAAATCATTTATATACCTTTGGTTGTCTGTCTCATCTCATGATTCCTTCTTGGCACATGGACTCGTCACTTCATGACTCGAGACACATGACCCTAAACCTGGGCAGTAACAAAATAATGATTAAAATACAGTTTTAGTACAATGATCAAGAACACTCTCATTTGTCAGTTACTGTTTGTGTATAAGAATAAGGAGACATGAGACAGCAGTGTACACTCTAGTGTAACTGTATTAGAACTGGCTCCAGGAAACAACAACGACACATTTCCCCATGCTGCTGGGGCATACCATTACAAGAGAGGGGGGGCAATACCACAATCCCTATAACATCTCCCCTTTTATAGATGAAAACGTACAGTATACATTGCTGAAAACCTAAGTGCAAATAAACATTAGTGCAACATTAATTCAGCATTCCAAACAATAATTAACCAACAATAAACCACAAAGCAATATTCATAATCAGACATTTCACATTTCACTTTCTCTTTTTTTTTTTTTTTTTTTACATGTGTGTCAACAACAATAATAAACCAGCCCCAGGCGCTCTTCATACAGTAACCAAACTAAACTAGAGTTCAGTCCCACCTATAGATCCAGTCTGTTAGGCACCTTCACCAGCCTGCCACTGGCCGTCCTGTGCTCTGGCACAGGTGGCGATGCTGGTGATGGTGGGCCAGCCACAGGCTGGTGCAGGTCGCTCCGCCTGCGTGGCGTGACTTCCTGGGCACTTGTGCCCGTGTCCTCGTTATTGTCCATCGCGTTGCCGGGTGGACCACTGGGTCGCCCCTCGGGCGGGCTGCTGTTCTGCACACTGTGTTGCCCCGGGTGGCGCTCGGTGGCGTCCTTCTCCGCTGGTCGCAGGTCCACCCGGTTGCGGCGGTAGTATGTCCCCTCGACATCCACCAAGTACGATCTGGGGCCCACCTGTTGTAGGCAGACTCCTCTTCGCCACCTGCCTGTCCTGTCTCCAGGCAGGGGCTTCATCCTTATGTCCTGTCCAATGCAGAGCTCAGGCAAATCTCTGGCTGATTTGTCGTACCAGAGTTTGGCTGTCTGGTGTTTTACTCGCAGCTTGTCCGGGACCCCAGTGACCACACTCGGCTCCAAGAGAGTGTCAGCGACTGGGAGCGGGGTTCTCAGTCTACGAGACATCAGTCTCTGTGCAGGGCTGCTGAGCATGCCCTCCGTGGGCGTGTTCCTCCACTGTAAAATGGCCAGCCATGGGTCGTTACCTGCACTGGCTGCCTTCTTGCAGATGTTCTTCACTATCTTCACGGCCGACTCAGCCTTTCCATTTGATTTCGGGTGCCTGGGGGAGGACTTCACATGGTCAAAGTCCCACTCCTTTGCAAATCTCCTGAATGCCTCGCAGTCAAACTGAGAGCCACAATCACTTATCACCCGATCTGGTTGACCATGACGGGCAAACTGGGCCTTGCACCTCAGCACTGTGGTCTCCGCTGAAAGATCTGGGAGCAGCTCTATTTCCCAGAAATCTGAATAGTGGTCGACAATGATCAGAAAGTCTTTGCCCGCTTGTTTGAACAGATCCATGCTGAGGATCTGCCACGGTCGAGTAGGAGGTGAATGGGACATCATTGTCTCCCGCTGCTGCTCATGTGAGTATTCATTGCACGCCGAGCACTGGCTCACATAGTCCTTGATTTCACCATGCATGTTGGGCCAGTACAGCGTGTCCCTGGCCTGCCTGTAGCAGGCATCACCCCCTACATGGCTTGCATGGATGCGTTTCAACATTTCTGCACGCAGTGATTTTGGCACTATGACTCTCTGGCTCTTGAATAGCACTCCATCCTGTGCGCTGATCTCGTCCCTGATTGACCAGTATTCCCTGATCGCCAGAGGAGTATCCTCTTTGCAGTCCGGCCATCCCCGGAGCACCACCTCTTTCAACAACTGAAGGCACCCATCACCCTCAGTGTGTACTCTTATCTGGTTCAGTCTCTGGCTCGTGACGTTGAGGTAGTCGGCCTGGTTCACTTGCTCAGCGGCCTCTTGTGCCCTCTGCAGGCAGCAGATGGTCTGCTTAGTATATTTAGTGTCAGTCCCCCGTGATGGAGCGGTGGCCCTGCTCAGAGTGTCACTGATATGCATATCCGGACCTGGCTTGTACACCACCTTGAGATTGTATGCCTGAAGAGTGAGCAGCATGCTCTGTAGTCGTTTGGGTGCTGTGAGGAGGGGCTTTGTGAAGATCGAAATGAGTGGCTTGTGGTCCGTCTCTGCAGTTATCTCTGCTCGCCCATACAAGTAGTAGTGGAACCGCTGGCACGAAAACACGATACTCAGACATTCCTTCTCTATTTGAGCATAATTCTGTTCAATCTGTACCCCACCGGCTGACCTTCCTGCAGCAGGCAGCAGCCAAGGCCCTTTTGACTCGCATCACTCTGGATGACGACTGGCTTGGTCACGTCATAGTATCTCAGGATCGGGGCTGCTGTGACCAGTCGCTTGATCTCCTCAACAGCAGCATCGTGTTTAGGTAGCCAGTGCCACGGGACATCCTTGTCCAACAGCCTCCGTAGTGGCTCACATACCTCAGAGAGGTGTGGCATGAACCTTGCGAGGTACGTCACAAAGCCAATAAACCGCTGTACGGCCTTGGCGTCTTCAGGGCGTGGCATGTCCCGGACGGCTCTAATTTTCTCAGGGTCCGCTCTGAGCCCCTCTGCTGAGAGAATATGTCCGTGGAACTTGACCTCTCTGACCCTGAATTGCAGTTTCTTTATACTCAGCCTCAGTTTAACCTCCCTGCACCTCTGCATGAGCGCTAACAGTTTTGTGTCATGGTCCTGTATAGCCTCCTCATCTGTCTCCCCGCACCCAACTATCACCAGTAAGACTCCCTAATCGGGAGATAAGCGACCGTTGGTCGCTTATCTCCACAAATATCACAACCTCCACCTCTCACGTCATACGGGCAGCCATAGTTACACCTGGAATGTTGAATCTCCATATATGGAGATAACCTACGCATCACACAAAGTC
Organism: Nannobrachium achirus; assembly: GCF_963921795.1. Taxonomy (NCBI): domain Eukaryota; kingdom Metazoa; phylum Chordata; class Actinopteri; order Myctophiformes; family Myctophidae; genus Nannobrachium; species Nannobrachium achirus. Next base: position 39,203,212 of record NC_137819.1, on the reverse strand, counting down.
TGACCTCACCAGCCCATACTTGGGCATGGACGACTTATATCTCCATATACGGAGATGGCCATATATGGAGATACGATGACATCACAGAGTCCACAGCTGATGATGTGGCGTGATGTCATACAATACACAAACAAGCCCTATATAAAGGGGCAATTCTCACCAGGGAAGAGAGCATTCCTCGACTCAGACCTTATTGCCAGGATCAACTAAGCTTATAGCTTATCATCACATCCAACCATCTTAAGATACTCAGCTAGTGGGGAATGCTCTCTTCCCTGGTGAGAATTGCCCCTTTATATAGGGCTTGTTTGTGTATTGTATGACATCACGCCACATCATCAGCTGTGGACTCTGTGATGTCATCGTATCTCCATATATGGCCATCTCCGTATATGGAGATATAAGTCGTCCATGCCCAAGTATGGGCTGGTGAGGTCAGACTTTGTGTGATGCATAGGTTATCTCCATATATGGAGATTCAACATTCCAGGTGTAACTATGGCTGCCGATGTCATACTGATGTCAGCAGTGTGATGTCATACTGATGCGGAGATATGAGCAGGGCAAATTATGTTTATATATGTGGCGACATTCACTGCCCATCAGTCTTCTCAATGTTGCTGCTTGTACCTCTTTTTCCTTTTCTGTTAGGCCTGTTGCCAGCAGATAATCTTCAAATTCTTCTCTAAAGCTGTCCCAGTTGTTTGCAAGATCACCGCTCATCTTCATCCCCTCCGGTGGTGGAATGTTTGCTGCCATGGTGCTGTTGTTGTTAGCTTAGCTTGTCGCTAACTGCTGCTTTGCTCGTCTTTTACTCTGCTTGCTTCGCTCGCTCGCTTTTTTTTTTTTTTTCTCCGGCCAACTTCTTCCGTTAGGCTACTCTTCTGCTTAACAAAGTTCGGTTCTAGTTACTTCTGACACCATGTTTGTGTATAAGAATAAGGAGACATGAGACAGCAGTGTACACTCTAGTGTGACTGTATTAGAACTGGCGCCAGGAAACAACAACGACACATTTCCCCATGCTGCTGGGGCATACCATTACAAGAGAGGGGGGGCAATACCACAATCCCTATAACAGTTACTCACCCCAGCAGGGATAAATATAACACCAACACAAGACCCCGGTCACAAGACCTGGGGCCAGCAGCAATCCAGCATTCTAAAGTTTGTTTGACTGGGGCCTTTAAGTACTGCACCTGATTGCCAATGAGGAAGTATAGCCTACGGTGGCCCGGCTGGCCCCCAAGTTCAGCTCTGGCTGGCTACACATGAATAAGTAACTTCTTCCACAACTGCCTTTGACCACCAAATTGCACCATATGTCACACTGAGTTAGAGATGTAATGAAGTGTCATGGTTTTGTGTTATGATTTAATGATAGTGTGTAGTCATTGACAGCTTTCACAGCCTTACAAAAGTAGGCCCATCACATTTTGGCTCAAGTAAACTATTCATCAACATTTATCAAACTATCAAAGTACAGGGAAAAAATTACAGAAAAAGAACATCTGACATTTTGGAATGGCGATACTATTATTCAAACTTTTAAATAGTTTTATGTCCACAGAGACACAGCTTTTTGAACTACAGTTTTTGGAAGAAAAAATATAATACAAAATCCGGATATTTAAAAGTAATACTCGTGGTTTACTGTATCTTCGAGGAAAAGTGTCACAAGACTTCTGCCGAGAAACACAATAAAGGAAGTGAAAGTATAGGCTATGCCATGTTCCGTCACATAACGGTAGGCTACATTCATTTACCGTTACGCAGATTGTTTCCGTATGCTAGAGGGCACGCCTGCACATGGGATTGATTGAAAACTATTAGAAGTTTGCATAGGAAAAGGTAGTTTCAAGACGGTACAGTACAGTAGCCAGCTACAGTTCACTCCCGCAAATGCTGATCTCCAAGTTGGGATGTCTGCGAGAGCCTATTTTCTTCCAATATCTTAAGGCATAATATCAGTTTTACAGTTATGATTCAGTCTACTGCCTTTCTTTTTGTGTTTTTGACACATATATGGTTTCACCCAGCGAATGGAGGTGGTGAGTACCCTGGCTACATAAAATGTTGTTACTTATGTCGAAAGTGAAACTAAATCATTTTTTGTTACTGCGCAATAGTGGGGGGGCATATGTAAAGTCCAACAAATAATCAGACTTAAGGCCCATTCCCACTGGGCCAGATAACAGATAAAAATACAGATACAGATATTTTTCCATTCAAAGTGGATGGTAGATACAGATAAAAAAAAATATCTACCACAGATATTTGCCACAGATACTTTTATCTATATATTTTTTTTCTGTATCTACCATCCACTTTGAATGGAAAAATATCTGGAGAAAGAGATTTTTTTTGTTATCTGGCCCAGTGGGAATGGGCCTTTAGACTAGTCTTTTTGTATCTTTAGTTTTGGCTGACCCCCAAAATTACAGACCACTCTCATACATTATATTATATTATATTTATCTTGATGTGTGTCTGTTTCCTTACTGCATTGTATTTACTCTGTTACTCTTCTTCCTCCTCCTTTTTTTATTTCTTCTTTTTTGGACTTCCAGATATCCACTCACTCACCTACATCTACACAGCTCTCTCCAAGCCCATCAACCAACCAGGGATCCATGAGTTCACGGCCATGGGTCTGCTGGACGGCAGGATGATTGACTACTATGACAGCACGCTTAGGAAAAAGGTCCCCAAGCAGCCGTGGATGAGAGAGAAGCTGGGCGAGGATTACTGGGACAAAGGCACTCAGTCACGCCAGAGCAAGGAGCAGTGGTTCAAAGGCAACCTGGATATCCTCAAGGAACGAAATGGACACAAGAATGACACCGGTTAGAAATCCAAGCAGTGCATAATAACTGCTTATACACTGTATAACAACACTGTATACGTTTAGCTATAAGGGTTACTTTTAATTGAGATTACAGAGTGGAATTGAATTGAAATTAATTGAGTGGTAATAAGTGCATTAATCCTGCGTTAGTTCTGCAGATAACATGTTCTGAATGTTATGCAGCAAAAAGTATAGTGTAAAAAAAAAACTACAAAAACTAGCTACAAGACTGTTTGCTCTGGTATGATACATTTTACATTTACTCCCCATCTTTTTCTTTTCCCTTTTCTCCAGCTTTGCACACTCTTCAGTGGAGGCACGGCTGTACGGCTGAGAGAAAAGAAGACAACTCATTAAAGTTCATCAGCGGCATGGATGAATACGGCTATGACGGTGACGACTACCTGGCCTTTGATAATGCCAATAAGCGCTGGAACGCCTCAGTTTCCCTTGCACTTCCCACCAAGCGGAAGTGGGACGAAGTAAAGATGCTGAACGACTACACCCAAGGCTACCTGGAGAGGGAGTGTGTCAACACCTGGTTAACAAAATTTGTTGAACTAGCCCTTACCCGTTCAAAGATATGAGCTCCAAAATGATGTGCAGTGTGTGGGTTATGGGATGTGCACTGTGCACACAGTATATGAGGGATGGAAAGTAACTTTAACTGGTGCTTGCATGATGTAGGAGCATCAATGTAAGAAACCCGTTTCGTTTAATGGCTACAGAGATACTGTCCCCCCTTCCCCCCCCCCCCAGCCCGCCCGCCCACCCGCCTGCACACACACCCGCCTGCCTGCACACACACACACACACACACACACACACACACACACACACACACACACACACACACACACACACACACAGCTGGTTAAACATTTTGCCTCAAGCTAGATGCAGAATAGATGTGCCTCATGCTAGATGCAGAATAGATAGTAGATACACCATAAAAATGCTAATATACAGCATACGATTTGTGAAAGTGACAAACGGGCTTCACAGTTATGTCAGGTGTGTTCATATGCTTATGGTGATGCGATTTCAGATCAATTGCTCCAGCCACTGAGGAGAAACGCTGTGACAGACAGACAGACAGACACTCACTCAGACATTCGCAAAATTATAGTATAGATACGGGCAAGCGCAACTCCTGGCCAGCAGTGAGTATTATTTTACATAACCCTAACACGTTTCACACACATACATGTCTGTACAACTCAAAGCACTTTACAGGTAACACTAGGACGGATAAAAATACAAAATGATCAATAATAAACTTTATTATTGTAGTACTTTTCAAAACAAGGTTACAAGGTGCTATGGATGAGAGAAAAATAAATCTAATTTGGTTAAGTGGAGCATCCCTGATGTTTCATTGGATAATAAATAAATATAGATTTGATGTAAAGCACTTCAGCATGTTGATAAATTCTGTTACAAATGTTCTGCAAAATGTTGTGCCTGTGATATGCAGTAGCCTGTTTTTCAGCTTTATATATTAGATTTTAAATACATGGTATTATCACACACAAATAACCATTGACAAATATGAATAATAATGAATGAATGACTAAATGAAATGAAAATGTGAATGAATTCAAAATTCCCTACAATGCCCACATATATCTTCTCAAACCTCAATGTTGTCCTCATGGCTTCCCAGATCGAACAGAGGTCCATGTGTATGACACGAAGAGCAAGAAACCAGACTCACTCATCTTACACTGCATGGCGACGGGATTCTTACCCAAAGATGTGATCCTGAACATCAGGAGAAATGGGCAGGTGGTGAATGAACTGGACGGCATACAATCCACAGGTGTCCGACCCAACGGCGACGGCACTCACCAGATCAAGATGCATATGGAGATTCAAAGAAGTGACACTTCCATATACAACTGTGAGGTCAAACACCCCGCGTCCAAAATGTATGAAGTCAAGGATTGGGGTAAGAGGCTTGTTTACACTATATGCAAAAGCAATTAAATAAAGGCCTTTTTAGATGTTAAAATGGATAGAGTTGAGTTTTTATTACTTTATCTAATCTTTAATTATAGGGTAAGGTTCTGAGCTTGCATGCTCGGTTAGAGCAAGACCCTGTTTACATAGTACTGACGAATGTTATCAGTAAAACATGTCTTGTAAGTACAGTACATTCTTCTTTCTGGATTTTAGATGTCTCAATGCGTGTCACATCTGACGACTCTGGATCAAATGGAGGTGGTGAGTAGCCTGGCTACATAAAATGTTGTTACTTATGTTGAAAGTGAAACTAAGTCGTTTTTTTGTTACTGCGCAATAGGTGCAATAACATGTTTTTTATTGCCTCTGTTGCATAGGAAAAGGTACAGTTTCATGACAGTAGTCCTACAAATCACTGGTACAAGGTCAACTAAAAGGAGATCCTATGCTTTTCGGCTTATAAACCGTGTCTAGTGATATACACATGCAAACACGTCCCCAATTAGCTGCCATAAACGTTTGATGATTAGCCTAGATTGTTTATTTATTTGTTGTAGGTGTTCAGTAGGCCTACTTGGTAGGCTATAAAGTTAAAAGAGAACAAGGAAATCACTATCGTGACCTGTACATGTTGTGTTCTAGAATTCTTTTGAGGGACTACAGAATTCATGTTTCTTCAACCGGTGTGGTCCGCGGACCACCGTGTGTGTGTGTGTGTGTGTGTGTGTGTGTGTGTGTGTGTGTGTGTGTGTGTGTGTGTGTGTGTGTGTGTGTGTGTGTGTGTGTGTGTGTGTGTGTGTGTGTGTGGGATGTGTGTGGGGGATGTGTGTGCGGGATGTGTGTGGCCCATATGTAAAGTCCAATAATCAGACTTAGTCTTTTTGTATCTTTAGTTTTGGCTGACACGTCCGCATCCCCGTCCCAGCTTGAGTCAATATGTAATGTGAAAAACATCACAGAGAAATTGGAATACCAAAAATATAGACCACTCTCATACATTATATTATATTTATCTTGGTGTGTGTCTGTTTGCTTACTGCATCTTATTTATTCTGTTACTCTTCCTCCTCCTCCTTTTTTTATTTCTTCTTTTTTGGACTTCCAGATATCCACTCGCTCACCTACATCTACACAGCTCTCTCCAAGCCCATCAACCAACCAGGGATCCATGAGTTCACGGCCATGGGTCTGCTGGACGGCAGGATGATTGACTACTATGACAGCACGATTAAGAAAAAGGTCCCCAAGCAGCCGTGGATGGAGGAGAGGCTGGACAAGGACTACTGTGACAAAGGCACTCAGTCACGCCAGAGCAAGGAGCAGTGGTTCAAAGTCAACCTGGATATCCTCAAGGAACGAAATGGACACAAGAATGACACCGGTTAGAAATCCAAGCAGTTGTTATACACTGCATAACAACTGCTTATACACTGTATACTAACACTGTATACGTTTAGCTATAAGGGTTACTTTTAATTGAGATGACGGAGTGGAATTGAATTGAAATTAATTGAGTGGTAATAAGTGCATTAATCCTGCGCAAGTTCTGCAGATAAAATTTTCTGAATGTTATGCAGCAAAAGGTATAGTGTAAAACAAAACTGTTAAAACTACAAGACTGTTTGCTCTGGAATGATACCTTTTCACATTTACTCCCCCTGTCTTTTTCTTTTCCCTTTTCTCCAGCTTTGCACATTCTTCAGTGGAGGCACGGCTGTACGGCTGAGAGAAAAGAAGACAACTCATTTAAGTTCATCAGTGGTATGGATGAATACGGCTATGACGGTGACGACTACCTGGCCTTTGATAATGCCAATAAGCGCTGGAACGCCTCAGTTTCCCTTGCACTTCCCACCAAGCGGAAGTGGGACGAAGTAAAGATGCTGACCGACTACACCCAAGGCTACCTGGAGAGGGAGTGTGTCGCCACCTGGTTAACAAAATTTGTTGAATACGGGCAAGCGCAACTCTCGGCCAGCAGTGAGTATTATTTTACATAACCCTAACACATTTCACACACCTACACGTGTGTACAACTCAAAGCACTTTACAGGTAACACTAGGACGGATAAAAATATAAAATGATCACAAAACAACAACTAATAATAAACTTATTATTGTAGTACTTTTCAAAACAAGGTTACAAGGTGCTCTGGATGAGGAAGTGGAGCATCCCTGATGTTTCATTGGATAATAAATAAATATAGATTTTATGTAAAGCCCTTCAGCATGTTGATAAATTCTGTTACAAATGTTCTGCAAAATGTTGTGCCTGTGATATGCATTAAAATGCATTATTTAAATACATGGTAGTATCACACACAAATAACTTTTGACAAATATGAATAATGATGAATTAATTAATTAATTCAATTCCCTACAATGCCCATATATATCTTCTCAAAACTCAATGTTGTCCTCATGGCTTCCCAGGTCCACCAGATGTCCATGTGTATGACAAGAAGAGCAAGAATCCACTCTCACTCATCTTACACTGCATGGCGACAGGCTTCTTACCCAAAGACGTGACCCTGAACATCAGGAGAAATGGGCAGGTGGTGAATGAACTGGACGGCATACAATCCACAGGTGTCCGACCCAACGGCGACGGCACTCACCAGATCAAGATGCATATGGAGATTCAAAGAAGTGACACTTCCATATACAACTGTGAGGTCAAACACCCCACGTCCAAAATGTATGAAGTCAAGGATTGGGGTAAGAGGCTTGTTTACACTATATGCAAATACAATTAAATAAAGGCCTTTTAGATATTAAATTGGATAGAGTTGAGTTTTTATTTACTTTATTTAATCTTTAATTATAGGGCAAGGTTCTGAGTGTGCATGCTCTGTTAGAGCAAGACCCTGTTTACATAGTATTGACGAATGTTATCAGTAAAATGTGTCTTGTAAGTACAGCACATTCTTCTTTCTGGATTATAGATGTCTCAAAGTGTCTCCCATTTGACGACTCTGGATCAAACATCGGAGCTATTGTTGGTGTTGTTCTTGTTGTTCTTGGTATCCTGGTTGGAGTCTCCGTTTTGATCATGAAGAAAAAAAAAGGTTGGGTTCATTAGAACAACTTTCTCTTTTTCTCTTTTTCTGTGGGGAATTTTGTGACATCAGTCATTAAGCTTAAGCTATGTCTCAATAATGATACATTACTGTGCAGTGATGTAATTGTGCCTTAAGCTTGCTAAATCTTTTGCATCTTTACGTCCCCTCCCTATCAGGCAGCTGGAACACAGAATATTGAAATATTTAATTTACCTATTTCTTATACGCTGGGAAAGTTATGTGGTCAGCCAAGATTATAAATTGATTTTCTCTCTCTCTCTCTCTCTCTCTCTCTCTCTCTCTCTCTCTCTCTCTCTCTCTCTCTCTCTCTCTCTCTCTCTCTCTCTCTCTCTCTCTGTGTCCACCCAGTCGGTTGCTTTTCAGGAGAACCTGAACCTGAAGGTTAGTACTGCTTCACAACAATTTACATGGAATGATATGATATGATATGATATATGGTATAATGCTAATCATACGTGATGTCTTGTGTGCTTAAAGATCTATTAAATATATCTGAATTTATCTTATATATCTGAAGCTGTCTAGCAATATAACACAGATAGTAGAACTTCATAGAATGTCTCAAAAACTCTAAACTGGTAATATAACGGCTGGTATATCAAACATATCACTGTTGTGTGTTGAGTTGAGAAGTACACATTTTATTACGCCGCATAATGTGATTATAGGCCATGTGGGAAACCAGTCTTTCAACCAGTCTCACAATAGAAAATACATTGCAGGTAGATTAAAGGAGTAGTTCACCCCCAAAATGACTTTTTTTCTATTGATTAGTCATGCCATGGAGAGTAGAGTTCAATAATATTTTTTGGTTTTTGTCACATTCCTAAGACAAAAATGTGATAACAATACATTTACCCCCATTCATTCCGGATGGTGACCCGTTTCGAAACGGGTCACCATCCGGAATCAATGGGGGTAAATTTACTCGAATCAAATTTTTGTCTTAGGAATGTGATAAATACCAAAAAATATTATTGAACTCTACTCTCCATGGCATGACTAATCAATAGAAAAAAAGTCATTTTGGGGGTGAACTACTCCTTTAAATTAGATTTCAAAAATGAAAATTCAGAGTGAGCAAGACACAAATACAGATGAAACAAGATAAAACCAAAAGAGAGAGAGAAATAAAAAGCTTAAGTTAAATCAGACCATTGTTTCAGGGACAGAGATGGTGATGCACAACCACTTTTACTGGTCTGGCATATCCCACTAGAAACCCTCACTAAAACATTTTCCTTTATGTTAGCTCCCTCTCAGTCTCAATGCAGGAAATCAATATAAATTGTGAATATTGTTTGGCACTGAGAGGCCAAACAATAGAGGCACAGGTGAAACATTTTGTGTTATGTACGCCTATCAAATGTATTAATTCATAATCTGGAATTGGCAGTCTGGTAGTTTTATTTATTTATATTATTTATTCAGAATAAAAGAGACTCAATTGCTGCAGGTTTCATACAAGAATGGTTAAGACTCAGGGATTTCATCTGCATCCATCCAGTTTTGTTTAAAAAATAAAGAAAATAAAGGCAAATAAACAAGTCTGTTCACTGTATGAATTAATCCTCTTGGCTGGGTTCGCAGGGGGAAATATTGAGAGCGGCGAGTTGGAGACCCTGCAAGGTATGATTATGCTTGCTCTACCTTTTCAAAATGTACATTTGTTTATTTTACAAAACGGTATTGTACATACTGTAGTCAAACTGAGTTGAAGGGTTCTATAGAAATAATGGTTTGCAATGCTAATGTAGCATCTTTGAAATGAATTAATATGATAGTTTTGCATTTCGGGCGGCCGAGCGTCTAGTCGGCGACCTGGCCAACTCGGGAACGATTTAAATTGGGAATGAATGCCCCACCCTTTAATGCAAACCCCATTATACCTGTTGTCATACGACCTGTTTTGACCATCTGTTTGCCTGTGTCCATTTATGCCCATATATGGAGATATCTGTTTGCGTCCATGTCATGCCCATGTATGGAGATCCCTGTATCTGTCTGTCTGTGTCCCTTTTATGCCCATATATGGAATCTCTGCCCTTGGGCAGCCAAGCGTCTAGTCGGGTGCCGGCCTACTCGGGAACGATGTACATGGGGAATGAATGCCCCACCCTTTAATACAAACCCCATTATAACTGTTGTCATAGGACCCGTTTTGACCATCTGTTTGCCTGGATCCATTTATGCCCATATATGGATATATCATGCCCATATATGGAGATATCTGTATGTCTGCGTCCATTTTATGCCCATATTTGGAGATCTCTGTATCTGTCTGTCTACATCTTGAGCAGTATACGCAGCCTGTTTGCTTTTCCACCCGTGGGGAATGATGCCCCTCCGGTTGTTAGGCAATACCCATCATACCCGTGGTTCGGTTACTTCATACTGATGACATTCAATAAGTAACCATGGCATTTTTTGTTGACTCATTTGGCGTACGTGATGTCAGAGCCTTTTATGAAGTGATGTCACAATGAGTCAGCGCTTGCGCCGATTTCCTCCGGAACAGCCTGATGTCAACAATCAGCCCCGCATAAGGAGATTCCGAATGTTTCGCGCCGGTTCGGGAAAACCGCACGTCGGGTCGGGTCGAGGCCCGGCACTGCACTCCGCGCCGCAGCGGGGAACGCGCGTGCCGAATCTGAAGCCGGTGGGACGAACGGTTCTCAAGATATGCGGATTACAGACAGACAGACACACACGCAGACACGCAGAGACTTCTCGCATTTATAGATAGATGTAATTGATGTAAAGCCATGCTTTTAGGATCAACATCTGAATTGTTTTATTCAGAATAAAAGATACTTAATTGCAGGTTTCATAGCCTATATGGAATGTTAAGACATAGGGGTTTCATCTGCATCCATCCAGTTTTGTATACAAAAGAAATAAATAAACAAGTCTGTTCAGTGTTTGAATTGTGTCCTCTTGGTTGGCAGGGAAAGGCAGTGTGGAAAATGTTGATGGCAAATCGGAAGGTACAGTATGATAATGTTTTCCCCCTCTACCTTTTCAAAATGCACATTACTTTATTGTAATGACAATAAAGTAATAACAACAGTGTTGTTGAATTCAATATAAGTCGAAGGGTTGTTCCCATGATTTACATAAACAAACATCCATTATTGCAAAATATATTTCTAAAACAATTTCTAATTACAATTAAAGGAGTAGTTCACCCCCAAAATGACTTTTTTTCTATTGATTAGTCACGCCATGGAGACTAAAGTTCAATAATATTTTTTGGTTTTTGTCACATTCCTAAGACAAAATTTTGATTCGATTAAATTTACCCCCATTCATTCCGGATGGTGACCCGTTTCGAAACGGGTCACCATCCGGAATGAATGGGGGTAAATGTATTGTTATCAAATTTTTGAAAACCAAAAAATATTATTGAACTCTAGTCTCCATGGCGTGACTAATCAATAGAAAAAAAGTCATTTTGGGGGTGAACTACTCCTTTAAGGAATATCCTAGGGTGATAAAATCACAGAAATGATATTCACAATGGGTTAATGTTGAACTTTAGGCCATATGTTTTTTTTTTTTTTATATACCAGCCCATATACAGTCTCTGTACACAGATATAATGCATTTTGTTAATGACTGTTACTTTTACAAATGTAATGCAAGTGACCAAACAGTATTACACTACTAGTCAGTCGTCTCAGTGCGACATGCGACCTCGCCCAGACGAGGCCATCTGGCCAGTGATGTATATCGGACCAGTTAACCATATATGGAGACCCCTGGTACCCATATATGGAGATCCATGTACTGTATATGTTACATCCCCTTTTATGCCCATACATGGAGATCCCTGTCTGAACCAGCCACACAGATTGTCTTCCTCCATATATGGGCATTCCCATATGAAGTCCTGTTAGATATGGTCTTAATATTTATTACATCAGGGATCTCCATATATGGGCATAAAAGGGATTCTGTTAGAGTGGTTCCCATGACATCACAACATACAATCCCTTTTATGCCCATACATGGAGATCCCTCCTTGGCTGCGTCCGAAATCCACCCTATTCTCTAATGTAGTGTACTAAAATGGGGCTCTGCCATTTTGAACTAGTGTCCGAATGTATAGTGAGCATTTTTGTACCCTAATTGCGACCGTCAGGGAGCAGTTTACTATGAAAACCTCCACCGGCCGTCCGTCCGTCCGTCCGTCCGTCCGTCGGTCACACGTCACACGTCACACCTTTGCCCTGCTCATATCTCCGCATCAGTATGACACCAGTAAGACTCCCTAATCGGGAGATAAGCGACCGTTGGTCGCTTATCTCCACAAATAGGCCAAAAGTTTGTTTTACCAATTATTACACTCTATGTGAACATTTACATCAACAAATCCCAAGTACTATGCAGAACGACCCATTTCAAGTTTTTAATGTACAACAATATTTAGAAAATAGGTCTACAAGCTGACAGTCCTCGTCCCTTATATTCCCATAGGTTATATGGAGATCTCAGTGTTTGTCAGTCCTTGTTCATTTATGCCCATATATGGACATCTCTATATCTACTGTAACAGTCCTTGTCCCTTTATGCCCATATATGGAGATCTCTTAACTGTAAGTCCTTGTCCCTTTTATGCCCATATATGGATATTCCTGATGTCATCAGTATATGAACATATATGGGCTTTCTGATATGCCCATATATGGAGATCTCTTAACTGTAAGCCCTTGTCCCTTTTATGCCCATATATGGATATCCCTGATGTCATCCGTATATGCCCATATATGGGCTTTCTAATATGCCCATATATGGAGATCTCTGTATCTCCATATATGGGTATAAAAGGATACTTCAGGTCTGACATCAGGTTTGTTTATATTGGGTTGCTAGGTTTGACATCACAAACTCTATGGGCCATCTGACCTAGAAATCTATATTTGGGCATAGATGACTCATCGTGACCTCATCACACGTCGACCGCACGTGTGACCGACGGACGGCCGGTGGAGGTTTTCATACTAAACTGCGACCTTACGGTCGCAATCACACCACATGTGTACACAAATCTTTGTGTACGTTGCTGTGGCAACAGTCTGTTGCTGGTCTGTTAGTGTACGTTAGCAACCACCTTAGCAACCATGGTTTTACCCAGGCAACCAACTGTTTACCCTAGCAACCAACTGTTTACCATAGCAACCATGTTGTTTTACCCTAGCAACCAACTGTTTACCATAGCAACCAGATACGCAGAGCAGGGATCTCCATGTATGGGCATAAACAGGTGACATCACACTGATGTCAGATACTCAGAGCAGGGATTTCTCCATAATATATGGGCATAAAAGGGATTCTGTTAGGGATCTTCATATATGGGCATAAAAGGGATTCTGTTAGGGATCTCCATATATGGGCATACAAGGGATTCTGTTAGGGATCTCCATATATGGGCATAAAAGGATTCTGTTAGGGATCTCCATATATGGGCATAAAAGGGATTCTGATCTCCATATATGGGCATAAAAGGGATTCTGTTAGGGATCTCCATATATGGGCATAAAAGGGATTCTGTTAGGGATCTCCATATATGGGCATAAAAGGGATTCTGTTAGCTGTTAGTGATCTCCATATATGGGCATAAAAGGGATGCTGTTAGGGATCTCCATATATGGGCATAAAAGGGATTCTGTTAGGGATCTCCATATATGGGCATGAAAGGGATTCTGTTAGGGATCTCCATATATGGGCATAAAAGGGATTGTATCCCAGATGATGCCCTGTTAGGAGATCCACACTAACAGAATCCATATATGGTCCTACCGACAGCTGCTATAAGCCAACCCTGGCGATAAGGTCTGAGTCGAAGAAATGCTTCTTTCCTGGCAAGAATTGCCCCTTTATACTGTAGGGCTCGTTTGTGTATTGTATGACATCACGCCACATCATCGGCTGAGGACTGTGTGATGTCATCATATCTCCATATATGGAGACATAAGTTGCTCATGCCCAAATATGGGCTGGTGAGGTCAGACTTAGTGTGATGCGTAGGTTATCTCCATATATGGAGATTCAACTTCAATGAGTAACCATGGCAAACTGTCAACTGCCCGTATGTCTTGATAATTGGTAAAACAAACTTTTGGCCTATTTGTGGAGATAAGCGACCAACGGTCGCTTATCTCCCGATTAGGGAGTCTTACTGGTATAGTGTACTGAAGTATCCCACAATGCATTTGGATTTGTAGGGTGCATTCGATGGTCACTATTCGAGCCCTACCCTTCATTCACCAAATGAATGAATACAATTTAAAAATATATATATATATTTTTATAACCTTTTTTAATTGAATTGTGATAAATAAAAACATAATTATATAGGCCTATTTCTCATAATAACACCGCAACATGTTGGTATGCTATTTACAATCCACAAGCATTGGGGAGTTGATGTACAAGCTCACAACGCGTTGCTTCGCCCCCTGTTGAGAACTTGTAGATCGGCTATTATTTATTGCTCCAAAAGCCAAGGCTCTGAGCGTTTTAACTGTGCGACAGCGTTGACGCAACCAGATGGCGACGGAGTAGTGTCCGAAATGCGCTGATTTGTTCACTACTGTAGTACACTACATCTGGATCCCTCATTTAGGGTTAGGGAGTAGGGAACGTGTTCCGCATTTCGGACACAACCCATGGCTTGGCCATCTGGCCAGTGATGTATATTTATGACATCAGGGATCTTCATATATGGGCATAAAAGGGATTCTGGGGAATACCCATACTGTATATGGACTTTTACATACGGTAGGTGTAGTGTCGGACATGACCTTCAGACAGACAGACAGAGATATGCGGACAAGATGTGCCGGTTTTCAGCACTGCAAAAAAAATTGGGAGGAATATGTCAGTCCGACGTCTCATTACTCCCGACAACGTGGCTATGTGTGTGGTTAGGGTTAGGGTTAGGGTGAGAGATAGGGTTAGTAATGGTTAGGGTTAGATAGAGATAGGGTTAGTAATGGTTAGGGTTAGGGTTAGAGATAGGGTAGGTAATGGTTAGGGTTAGATAGAGGTAGGGTTAGTAATGGTTAGGGTTAGGGTTAGAGATAGGGTAGGTAATGGTTAGGGTTAGATAGAGGTAGGGTTAGTAATGGTTAGGGTTAGGGTTAGAGATAGGTAATGGTTAGGGTTAGGGTTAGATAGAGATAGGGTTAGTAATTGTCTCCACTGATGAGCAATTCGGGTTCAAAAGTAAACATGGCACTGACATGTGTGTATATGCTCTAAAAGAGGCAGTCGGTAAGTACATTACCACCATGTTTACGTGCTTCCTGGACGCCTCTCGAGCCTTTGACCGCATTAACCATGGCAAACTTTTTGCAAAACTAAGAGAGCGAGGGGTCCCTTCCTACTTAATAAGAGTTTTACATTTTTGGTACTCCCATCAAACCATGCAAGTAAGATGGGGTGACACTATATCTGGTCCATTTCAAGTGACTAATGGGGTCAAACAGGGTGGGATAATATCACCTGTGCTTTTTAATTTGTATATGGATGAACTCTCTGTCAGTCTTAAAAAGTGCAGGACTGGCAGTATGATGGGAGAAAGGCTTGTTAACCACTTAACTCATTTAGTGTCAGCGCCCTCTAGGGGCCATAGAATGCCAGGGTATCTCTCATAGGCGAGCGCTTTAGCTTCCAGGACCTCACCTTCCAGGACCTCACGTGCTCACGTTCATGCACGTCATGGAAAGGTCCCGGATGATAATGCTAACAGAATGGCTATTCCCATTTTGTCATCTAAAAGATCATTTTTGGGCGATTTCGCCGTAAATAAACCTCGCGCCGCTTCCCTAAAGACGCAATCCAGAGATATAAGCCTTCAAAGATGTGCTCTTTCATTGGATTAGGCGGAGATTGGCGATTTCGTTCGCAAATAACGGCCGGCCGGGAGGTTGCTAGCTTTCGGCTAGTAGCTAGAAAAATCAGGCCTGGCTTCAGAAGGCCTCTTATCATTTTATTCATTTTATTAAATATCCCGGACTAGTTCGGGATAGGCACCCTGGAATACGTCGCGCCGCCTACAATGAACATTTGGTGAACATTGGGGGGGGTCTAAACTTTATTTTAAACCATTTTCAATGGAATAAATCGTCGGAGCATCTAGCGTCTCTCGTTGGTGAGCGCTGGGCGAGCCGGGACCACCCACGTTGCTCCAAGCAGCTCGGGGTAAGTAAAATAGCAAATAAAAAATTGTTTTTGATCCCGAATATCCCGAACTAGTTCGGGATAGGCACTCAATGAGTTAATGTATGCGGATGACCTGGTTGTCATGTCTCCCAGCAGCTGCTTCGAGTGTGCTCAGATTATGGTCAGATGTTTGACATTAAATTTAATCCTAAAAAGAGTGTTGTCATGATATTGAAAACTAAGGAGGAACGAAAGGCAGCTTTCCCTTCTTTTCAGCTGGCCGACAAGGTGCTTAATGTTGTGAACAAGGTCAGATATCTGGGGCACATCATTAGAGACGACCTCAGTGATGATGATGATATACAAAGACAATACTGTAAACTATATGCACAAGCCAATATGCTCTCACATAGATTTTACATGTGTACTGATGATGTGAAGATAGCCCTTTTTAAAGCCTATTGTACACCACAGTATACTGCCCACTTGTGGTGCAGTTATAGCAAAGGTAAATATAATAAGTTGCGGGTGGCATACAATGATGCTCTCAGAATCCTGCTGCGGGTCCCGAGGTGGACAAGTGCCAGCCATTTGTTTGTGAACAGCGGGGTTGCCACTTTGAATGCGGTAATCAGGAATCTGATGTACAGTTTCATGATGAGGTTGAAGGACTCAAAAAATGAAATTATAATGACTCTAATCATGCCTAAAAAGAGCAGCATTAGATACTCCTCTTGTCTCTGGAGACATTGGATTGAGTGTCTGTATGTTTTTTAGTGCCTTTTCTGTTGTGCCCTGTTGTCGTTGTTTTTGTTTTAATCTCTGTTGTCTCTTGTATTGTTGATTGTTGATATATGGACCTGTAGAGTCTGAAATAAAGATTGATTGATTGATAATGGTTAGGGTTAGATAGAGATAGGGTTAGTAATGGTTAGGGTTAGGGTTAGAGATAGGTAATGGTTAGGGTTAGGGTTAGATAGAGATAGGGTTAGTAATGGTTAGGGTTAGAGATAGGGTTAGTAACGGTTAGGGTTAGGGTTAGAGATAGGGTTAGTAATGGGGAGAGTCTGACGAACGCATTGTCACAGTAATGCTGGTCAGAACAACGCTACGCACCCAAAATTGGCAAGTCATTTCCAAATTGCTAGACAAGACATTGAATATTTTGGAAATCACAAAATGAAATGAACATGCTTTCACCTGTGTGCGTTAATTTGAAAGTCGCGTTCACTATTATCTTATTATCCTAATGGTAATAATAATAATGATGATACAAATATTTATAGAAGGGCCAATCATATTCTTATGTTTAATGTCCAAATTGTAAAATATGCCTTAAATATAAGGTGCTAGAATAAAATGTAACCATTTAATTTGGGGTGCCGTGGATGAGCCCAAATAGTTTGAGAAACCTTGCTCTAGTGGTAAAATTTTACATATGTTACATGTCAAATGTTACAATGTAACAGTGAATAAGATTACTGAAAGGTGCATTTTGAGGCACGCGTCTGATGACAGTATACAGTACAGTATGTAGCCTACAGTATAGATGTTGGATGTAAGATGTATATCAAGCTTTTACTCTTAAATGGATGTATCTGCTAAAGAATTTCAAAGCCTACACAAATAGGCAACAAATAATTAGCCCAAAGAGAAACTAAATGTTCTGTACGAATGCTGCTTTTCCTTCACCCTTCCAGCCCAAGGCTCCAGGAATGGGGACTCCAACCCTGAATCCACAAGCTTCATGGGGGGAGATGAGCCTAGTGACTGATTCTCTACTGCAGAGGCGTTATTTCAGTAGTGAAATAATAGTGAGACACAATAGTGAAATCTTTGTTCAATTAAGGGAATATCAAACCCATGTAGTATCTGAGGGGTTCTTTTTGTAAAAACCATGGGCAAATAAATGCCCTCAATTGTGTTTCCCCTCCTTTAAAATTCGGACATCATGTATCGTAACTATGACTTTCAGTCAAGCTTTTGCTCAAGCAATTTCTATTTGTTAGAGGAGGAAACAAATTATATTATACACACACACACACACACACACACACACACACACACACACACACACACACACACACACACACACACACAAACACACACACACTAGGCCTGTTGGACGATATTGGGCTATATTGAGTCCAACTGTCGGTTGTTGATATCTTTGTTCGATATTTGTCATTTTATTATGCGTAAATGTAATGTTCTGCCTCCTCGAGAATATAGGCCCTAATTGACTACAGTATATATTCACACAGCGGCCATTTTGCTCTCATGTCATATTTGCGGGTGGGGAAGAAATGCCTCCTGGGGTGACATTATTTCATTCAAAGAATGGCCGATGTGTCAATATGGTGAATATGCTAGTGGTAAGACATGGGAGACACAGGTTTGAGTCCCGAGCGTTACAGTGGTCTCAGTGAATCGGGCGTCCAGGTTTGGGAGGTCAAAAGGGGGGTGAGTTGTGAGTAGTGACTCACAGCCTCTGCCTGATGACCAAAAGCCTAATAACTCCCATCGCAAAGGGGGATTTCCCCTTTTGGCTAGTGGTTAAAATAATGGCTTTTCACACGGGAGATCCAGGTTAGAATTCTGGGTGTTACTCTGTTATGGAGGGGGTGACATTGGTGACATGCTCTGCCAAAATGTGTTAGATATTGCTGATCAAATAAATGCATTCAAATTAATTGTTCATAGCAGCACAGCATGGCTGCTGTGAACAAAGTGGTGAACTTGTAATCTTAGTTCAAAATTAAATTTCCTTCCTGAATTGGGTAGATCATTTCACAGAACATTATTCAAATCACACAAAGCTCCACAACAGCCACAGAAAACCAAAACATTCTGCATTTGAACATCAGCTACATCTGACTCATTCTGAGAGTGCAGGCCCTCCTTATTCAATATTGTTTTGTTAACCTATTTAGACCGAGAACCCCTAAACATAACATAACTATACTTTTCAATCCAGGAACCCCTTTTGGAGTTGTTTTTGTTACGTATTGCGTACAGTAGATAGCTCCATTTTTATTATCTTTCTCAGGAAACCTTTTAGAATTGGCCTCAGGTCTAAATGGGTTAAAGTAGATGCTTACTGTTACTATTACCAATGTTACATGACTTATGGGTTAAAGTAGATGCTTACTGTTACTATTACCAATGTTACATGACTTATGGGTTAAAGTAGATGCTTACTGTTACTATTACCAATGTTACATGACTTATGGGTTAAAGTAGATGCTTACTGTTACTATTACCAATGTTACATGACTCATATAGACACTGTGCCTTGCTTATGCTATTTTTAAGAAATGTTATTTGCACAATTATGTTTGTCATTGAAAGAGGGCCACCCTAGTGTAGCAGTTAGAACACACGCCTGTTAATGCACACACCTGTCATGTGGATGGTCGTGTGTTCAAACCCTACCTGGGGGTAGATGTCAGCATGGGGCATGATGCGGTCACCGTGGATTCCTAACGCCAAATCAAATGGGTTCAGATCTGAGCCAAGTCTCCTGAGGAGGCGCGTCTGAAGCCTGTCCTGGGCGGGGGTCTCAGACCTGAAAACAGATGATGATGTTTTTCATTGTAAATTACCCCAGATTGGAGATTTAGGTCAATTTGACGTGAACCTCATTGTTGCTGTCGGGGCAGAAATCTCATATCTCCATATTTGAACTTTTTGTGTTTTTTCGTAAACTTGATCATACTGCAACCACAAGATCCACAAGCTCAAAACGTGGTGCAAAGCGGCACGCTTTCAGCTTGTAGACCTGCTACTTTGATACTTTTAAATCCTGAAAAGCAACAGAGACGATATGATCTTACACTGGAACTTGGACCTGCTGTATGAGATTTATCTGGTTCTCGTGCAGTCGTGCTTTACACAGTAACAGAGAGAGAGAGAGAGAGATTATGACTACATAATGGTCAATCCACTCTCAAATATGTACATAAAATGATGTACAGCAATAACCATAAAACGGTTCCATACTAATAGAGATGGTTTTATAGCCTAATCTGAATCTAAAAAGGAGTGAAAAACTGAGGCAAGGAAGACATTATTTTCCCCATGATGGCATCGTAGCATATTTCTTTTTTCTTTGTTTTTTTACAGTGGTTCTCAAAGTGGGATCCAGGGACCCCCAGGGGTCCTTGAGGGACTTCCAAGGGGTCCCCAGCGAAATTGGTTAATAGCATCAACATCAGGTTAACCATTTTAACCCTATATACATCAACTATTTGAAAATAGCCCATCTATAAGCTCAAAACACCGCGATGTGACACGTAAGCTTGTAGATTTTATTTTTAATCTTGAACAAAACCCATTTTGTATGCGGGTCAAAAAGTATTTTCAGATGGGGTCTGTGGCCAAATACATATTAACGTCATGAAAAGGTTTGAGAACCAC
Organism: Nannobrachium achirus; assembly: GCF_963921795.1. Taxonomy (NCBI): domain Eukaryota; kingdom Metazoa; phylum Chordata; class Actinopteri; order Myctophiformes; family Myctophidae; genus Nannobrachium; species Nannobrachium achirus. Next base: position 39,182,728 of record NC_137819.1, on the reverse strand, counting down.
TAGTTTATGAAACAACTCTTTTCTCTTCAAATACTTATATATACGTATACGTATAAAAAAAATGTTATTTTGAAGATGTGTATTTCTGGTGTGCCTTTTATCTTCCACTGCTTGGTGTTAAGATCATTAATCAAAACGCTTCAATAAAGGATTTGATCCACAGCTGTGTCTGCATTCACCTTGATGACTATTTGAACAGGGTTTTGGAGGTAGATTCCACTGTGGAGGAATGAGTGAGTGAATCTACATTATCAGGCTGGCAAGGCCAGACTAATTGGAAGCAGGTGACAAAGTGTTGTATTCAAGAGCAGTATTAAAATAAAATGTCAACATCAGTTTACATCATCTTAAATCATCTAGGAAGCACAGTGCAGGGAAACACAATGGCTTGATCAAGCTTTTAAATGCAGTTCTACCCCTTCTATGATGAATAAGTCATGTGTAACAAATGTTTAATAATTGTCATCTTTTACCAGTGGTATAAAGTAACTACCGTAAGTACATTAACTTAAGTAGGTTATGGTATTTTTTTTACTTTACTGGAGTATTTCCATTTACTTCTACTCCACTACATCTCAGAGGCTTTGATTGATTGAAGACTTTATTAGAAGTTTGCATAGGAAAAGGTACAGTTTCATGACGGTACAGTTCACTGGTACAAGGTCTACTAAAAGGAGATCCATGAAAAGACTAAGCTTATTTCCACAGGAAACCATTTAAGCTCATGTAACATTGAATGACAGACGAATAGAACACAGTACTATGCAGTAGATATGTAAAGAAAAGAAAAATTAGAGAACAAAAAAAAAGAGTAAACAGTAAGTATATACAAAGAAGGGGCAGTGGAGGGTAGGGTTGGACTAGGTTAGTTTTTTTTACCAGTTGCGAACGGCTGCTGCCTGTAAGTGGTTTTTCAGGGCAATTTTAAAGGATGCTAGTGATCCGCACTCCTTTATGGCCTTCGGTAAGGCTTTCCACATTTTGGTGGTATAGCAGAAAAAAGAGTTTGACCCTTTGTTGGTTTTGACTCGGGGTTTTATGGACATCCTTAATGTTTATAAAGTATTTTGACAGGTACTTGGGTATCATAGTGGTGTAGTGTATCTTGTACACCAGGCCCATTGCAAGTTGCTGTACTCTGTCATCTACTCTGAGCCACCCCACTCTTAACTGGTGAGTAGCGGTGAGGTGAGGCAAATAAAAAAATATGCATATTGCACTTTTACTCCACTACAATTATTTGAAAACTATAGTTATTAATTACTTTGGAGACATACATTATTAATTATTATATTATAATACATCAACCACTTTAGCCCTATTTTATTATACATAGGCTATTTGAAAATAGATGATCTACAAGCTCACAATGCGGTGTGTTGTGAGCTTGTAGAGCTGCTATTTTCAATCATTTTACTTTTACTTTTGGTACTTTAAGTATATTTTGATGCCAATTCTTTTGTACTTTTACTCAAGTAACACAGGCATTTGACTTGACCACCAAATTGCCCTGTATGTCACATTGAGTTAGAGATGTAATGAAGTGTCATGGTCTTTGTTATGATTTAATGATAGTGTGTAGTAATTGACAGGTCTCACAGCCTCATTAGAAATAGATCAACATTTATCAAACTATCAAAGTACAGGGAAATATTACAGAAAAAGAACTTCTGACATTTTGGAATGGTAAATAGTTTTGTGTCCAGAGAGACATATCTTTAAAAAAAATCATACAGGTTTTGGAAGAAATATTATGATACAAAATCTGGATATTTAACCGTAATATCCACCCTAAAATGATGATACAAAAGTCAGATAGGCCTATTTAACAGTAATACCCATGGTTTACTGCATCTACGAGGAAATACGTTTGTGGCACGACAACTTCAAGTACGGCCTTTATAGTGTATGAATGTTGTTACTATGTCACACACAAAGGCGGCACCCATATTCACAGGACTTTGGACCCAAGGCACACAGGCAGACAATATAAAGTACAGTATACTCTGATAACAGGTCAATTCAACTGCTGGAATAAGTCCTCACTGAAAGCTTTGAAACAATGCCCTGAGACTCTCACATTAAAAAGATGTATTCCATATTAACATTCCTGATTTTCGGGACATTATGGACTGTGAATTGTGGTGAGTATTGTGTTTTCATATCTCATTCTAATGAGTTCTGACTAATATATTCTGAAATCATTGGTCAGTTTGTTCGATGGGTTGGAAAAACGCTTGTTTTATGACATTTTATCCTATCACACAATATGCTGGCTACTGATCCAACATAATTTTAATAAGACATATGTTTATTTTATCATGTAGTTATGTATTTTGTATTTGTCCAGCCTAAAAGTGAAAGTAAATGATAATTTAGGACAAACACATTTCAAAACATTGAAATACACTAATAATAATTGTTTAGGAAATATCTATTACATAAGGCTAGTAAAACAGGAAATATATTTAGGAAGAAAGGGAAATGGGTGGTTTTATGTTACCGAAATAAAAAAACAATGGAAGAAGACAGTTCCATTTGAAAGTTTTTCCTCAAAGCATAAATTCCTGATATATTAGGTTACAGCCTAGGGTACCTGGAAGCTGGAAACTTAATTCTCCAACCTGTCTCTCTGACTCTGTACCGAACAAAGATCAGCCAGATAGTCACAAATTAATGATTCCAGGATTGGTGATCATAAAACCATAAATTGTATTTCAATATGACCAGCCTTGTATGGGGCAGTGGGGTAAACAATGTCATAATCTCTGGCAACAATTTCAGTTTGAACTTTATATTGTGCCATGGTGATTACATCTCCATGGCAGCCATTAGAAGAGAGGTCATTTTGGAAGGATCGTTAATTTCTTGTGACTGTTGCTGAGAAATATACATTAGTGGTTGATATCAGTGACCTTCCAAAAATAGAAGACACTTCCCATGGGTAATCCCAAAGTTATTACCATCAAATGGAAATAAGGGGGTACCGGATGGATGAGATACTTGTTGTATGCTGTTGTGACAGATTTGTACTGTGTGTATTCATTAGCTTGATACACCACAGGTGCCAGCAAAGCTAGCAAAAGCTACCCAGACTCTACACACAGGGTTTGCATACCTAACAGAAACAACAGACAAACCCTGAATGTACTGTATGTGGGATGACTGATTTATATCCTGTGTGTATTCATTAACTTGATACACCACAGGTGCCAGCAAAGCAGAAAGTACCAGACTCTTACACAGGGTTTGCATGCCTAACAAAAACAACCGACTCTGAAGCAGGGTCAAATAATGACACCCCACCAACACCGTGTCCAGCACACCTCCACGGGTTGACCAGCTGACCCCCTCCCCCTCCCTCCCAGCTTTAGGCAATTATGTAATGTCAAACATTATTGTGAGAAATTGGAATACCAAAAATATAGACCACTCTCATACATTATATTATATGTATCTCTCTGTATGTCTGTTTACTTTACCCAGTTTTCCTTTCTGGTATTTATTCTGTTTTTGGACTTCCAGATACCCACAAGCTCAACTACATCTACACAGCTTTCTCCAAGCCCATCAACCAACCAGGGATCCATGAGTTCACGGCAATGGGCCTGCTAGACGGCAGGATGATTGACTACTATGACAGCACGCTTAAGAAAAAGGTCCCCATGCAGCCGTGGATGGAGGAGAGGCTGGACAAGGACTACTGGGAGAAAGGCACTCAGTCACGCCAGAGCAAGGAGCAGTGGTTCAAAGTCAACCTGGGGATCCTCAAGGAACGAAATAGACACAGCAACGACACTGGTTAGAAATCCAAGCGGTTGTTACAGTATATACTGCACAGGTTTAATTGTGGTTAACTTAGTGTTAGTCACTGTTAATGTCATATAGTGCATTCAGTCCTGTAAATACTGCACAATATTCTTCTGAATGATGTGCTGAAGAACCAAAATTCTAGTGTGAAATAGGTGTGTCAAAGTAATTTTGGGTCAACTTCAGGCCTTCAGACCAGCTGCGCATGTGACCGTGAACGTACAGTACGTGCACATTGACTTTTTCTTTTTTCACCTCTCATATGTGTCTCAGTATCAGCTATAACAATGTTACGTACGTCAGTGATTCTCAAACGTTTTCAAGTCATGGATCCCCAAATTGATATATGGCAGCGGACCCCATCTTTACATTTTGGTGCCAGGGGTGCCATTGGATTTATGGTAGGGGTCCCCAGAGTCCCGGACCCCCTCAAAACAAAGACATACGTAACGTAGGCTACTGCTTTGTGTCGGACTGTTTCCTCTGTTATGATGCCTCAACTTGTCTTGTACCTCCACCTGTCATTGTATTTTTTACATTTTCATCAGGTTTACACATTCTTCAGTGGAGGCATGGCTGTAAGGCCGAGAGACAGGGGGAATCATTAAAGTTTGTCAGCGGCACAGATGAATACAGCTATGATGGTGACGACTTCCTGGCCTTTGACGATGCCAATAAGCGCTGGATCGCCCCAGTTGACCTTGCATTTCCCACCAAGCGGAAGTGGGACGAAGTAAAGATGCTGAACGACTACACCCAAGGCTACCTGGAGAGGGAGTGTGTCTCCTGGTTGAGTAAATTTGTTGAATACGGGGATGAGCAACTCAAGACCAGCAGTGAGTATTAGTTTACATAACTCTATTAACACCAATGCCAAAAGTCCACAAAACATGTTTATTTTTTAATAAACTCTATTAATTGTAGCAATGTGCTCTGGATGAGAGTGGAATAGGACCCTGATTTGATTAGTAGTGTATTCCTGATGTTTCACTGGCTAAATTCCCTGCAATGCCCATATGCAACTTCTCAAAACTCAAAGTTGTCTTCATTGCTTCCCAGGTCCACCAGTGGTCCATGTGTATGACACGGAGGTCAAGAATCCAGACTCCATCATGTTACACTGCCTAGCGACGGGCTTCTACCCTAAAGACGGCATTACCCTGAACATCTGGAGAAATGGGCTGGTGGTGGATCAACTGGACGGCATACAATCCACAGGTGTTCGACCCAACGGCGACGGCACTTACCAGATCAAGAAGCACGTGGAGATTCTAAGAAGTGACTCTGCCAAATACAGATGTGAGGTGATACACCCCGCATCCAACGTGCACGTTTTCAAGGATTGGGGTAAGAGGCGTGTTTGTATCATGCAGTTGGATTCATTTGCTAATCTGCACATGTTGAGGGAATGTTTCATGAGCATAATTAAAACTAATTAAAAAAAGAAGAAAAGAGGCATTTTTACTTTTTAATATTGGATATTAAAATGGAGAGTTGCTAGTTTTTATTTATTGTATTTATTCTTTTAGACCACTCAATGAGTGACATATCTAACAACCCTGGAACAAACGTCGGAGTTATTGTTGGTGGTGTTGTTGGTGGGCTGCTGCTGTTGGGAGTAGTGGTTACTGTGATCGTCTGCACCTGTGGGAAGAAAAAAGGTAGGGTTAATTTTAGATGTGATGTGATGTGATGTGATGTGATGTGATGTGATGTGATGTGATGTGATGCGAGGCATCACATCACATTCCACGATATCCCACGATTTTTTAACCCATTTTTTCACCCAGTGCCAATTACCTAACCTGTAATCCTGGTTTCTGCTCTCCCTCTGCCACGCCTGGGGAGACAACGGTGCATGAGTAGTCCAAGTTACTTCTTTTCACCTGACAGGGGGGATATCCCCGGTTTGGACGTAGCACGTGGAAGGAACACGTTATTCCAACCAATTCCTTTCCCCTCCATCAGGCGCCCTGGCTGGCAGGGGGAGGCATTATAGAGACCAGGATTACTGCATGTTTTTGTGAGGGTATCAACCCTAGGAGACACAAGAATATGCAAACTCCACACAGAAAGGCCCTTTCGCCAACCCCACCTAGGGTGTGGGCGTTGATGACGCGGAGGAGGGAATTCCCCGACGGGAATCGAGGGGGGAGACATGTTGAAGACCAGTCGTTCCGCAGCATTTCACCAAAAGGGAAAAAATAAATAAACTAGGCCTACTTCGTCTAGCAAATCCCACTAGTGGTTCCCAAACCTTTTAGCCCAAAAGAGAAATTAGACTTTCGCCTGGGATCCAAATAGAAGCTATTTTCACAACTTCTTAATTATTATTTTATTTTATTTATGGTATTTCTTAGATTTGTTTGTTTGATTGTGTGAAAATGTATACAATTCCCTTTTTTTCTAAAAATAAAGTAATTCTTTGAGGAGCGGAAAATCTTTTGAAATATATATTTATGTATTTATTTTTTTAGGAAAAGAAATGTGATTCTTACTCAAGTCGTGACCTATAAAAATTAGTCTGTTTGATACAAAGACTTGTGTTGACCAGGGTATATTTTCACAGAGGCAAACATGCACTAGAGAGGATTTGCACAAAATCTGAAGTATTACAGAAAGTGTCTGATTTCATCATCCTGGTTCCAGCCCCTTAATTGGTGCCATAGTTTGAAGAGTATTTACAGTGTGTAGTAACTAACTTTCTCTTCTTAGCAAAGGGTTATCAAAAGGTTATCCCCTTCTTGGAGTCTTAACATGTATCACACTTAATTCATAATCTGGAAATGTATTTAAGTTTTAGGTTACACTTTACAACAAATGAGTTGGTTGGTAGTTCAGTGCCTTGCTCAAGGACACTTTAGATGGCAGCAATGATTGAGACTGTCACTCTCAACTTTCAGGCCTCTGTTGCCTAATGATCCTGAAACCTCATTGCCAACCACATAACCTTTTACATTATACTACGTTGACACTACTGTAGTTGAAGAAATAATGATTTGGAATGCTAATGCGCCTCTTGCAAATGAATTAATATGAAGTTTCACATTGTAAATTATGTAAAACTATGTTCATCCTAAAAAGCGAAAATACTGTTTGTGTGACCTTATACATTGTCTACCTTTACAGAGACAAACAGTGAAACTTCTAGCAATTCCAGCGACTCAGGTAAGACTCTAAACCAAAATTATAATTGTTAAAATTATAATTTTAATTATTAAAATTATGCTTTTAGGATCAATATCAGAATTAGAGACTTAATTGCTAGAGGTTTCATCTACATCCCTCCAGTTTTGTTTACAAAATAAAGAAAGAACGGCAAATAAACAAGTCTGTTCAGTGTCTGAATTTGTCCTCTGGGTTGGCAGGGCAAGGCAGTCCGGAAGAGATGAAGAAACTGAAAGGTACCGTATGATAATGGTTGCCCCGCTCTACCTTTATTTATTTAATTATTATACAAATGGTATTGTTGAATAGAACATAGTCAAACTGAGTTGAAGGGTTGTGTACTGTATAGGAAGCAATGTTAATGTGGAATCTATGAAATTAATTAATTTGACAGTTTCACATTTTCTAGCAGTAGTTGCTCAGAGCCTCTGCCTGATGACCAAAAGCCTAATATCTCCTCCGGCCACGGGGGATTGTCCCTTTAGGCTAGTGGTTAAGATGTTTGCTTTCCATGCTGGAGACCCAAGGGGTCGAATCCCAGGCATTACATCTAATGATGTGAAGCCATGTCCATTCGTCCTAAAAAGAGGAAAATACTGTTTGGAATTTGTATGATCTAATACGACACTGTACATTTTTCATGTACATTTTTCAGAGATTAAGGTTGAAGACTTCAACGACAAAGGTAAAACCGAAACTCTATAATATGCTTTTAGGATCAAAATCAGAATTGTTTTATCCAGGATAAAAGAGACTTAATTGCTACAAGTTTCATAGCCTATACATGGAATGTTAAGACTTAGGGGTTTCATCTGCATCCATCCAGTTTTGTATACAAAAACAAAATAATAATAATAATAATAATAATAAATGCAAATAAACATGTCTGTTCATTGTTTGAATTTGTCCTCTTGGCTAGGTTGGCAGAATGGCAGTCTGGGAAAGGTTGACGAGAAACAGAAAGGTATGATAATGTTTGCCCCTCTCTACCTTTTCAAAAAGCACATTTCTTTATTATTATTATTATTATTACCCATTATATGAATGGTTTTGTTGAATAGAATATAGTCAAACTGATTTGAAGGGTTGTATTCTAATATGTATAAACAAACTAATTTAAAAAAAAAAAAAAAAGTGTAAGGTATCTCCTTGGGTGACAAAATCACAAAATGTATTCTTTGCCAGAGAGTGAATGTTGAACTTTTGCCTAGGCCACATATTTTTGTTTTCTCACTGTACACATATATTTCATTTGACTTACTTACTTTTGATTGATTGATTGAATTCATGTGTGTTTAAAGTTTGCAATAGTACAGTGGTATGGTTTTACAATGATTGTTAAAAGGATAACACAAAAAGCCCTATAGGGTGACCGAACAGTTTTTCTGATATTAAACTATAAAATATGGTTATCTTTCTTTGCAGTTTCCAGTGAGACTCTCAGCAGTGACTCTGGTAATTCATCTCTAAAACCCTGCATTCTTACTTCACTATGATATGACATTATTTAAATCATACTCCTATGTTTAATATCCAAATAGTAAAATATGCCATTAATATAAGGTGCTAGAGTGAAAAGTAACGATGTAATTTGGGGTGCTCTGAGCCAACGTTTGAGAACCCCTGCTCTAGTGGTCAAATGTTACATGTCAATGAAATGTTACAATGTAAAATTGAAAAAGATGACGTTTTGAATCACATTTCTGCTGAAAATATAAGTATGTAGGACTGTAGGTATAGTATATTGAGATTATGTGTGAATCTAGTTGATATGGATTTATCTGAATTTCAAACACTACAAAAATAGAAGAAATAACCTTTTCCTTCCCACTTCCAGCCAAAGGCTCCAGCACTGGGGGCTCCATCCCTGAATCGGTTAATCTCTTGGGGAAAAAAGAGACAAGTAGTGCCTGACACTGTACTGCAGACACTTCGGAAATAAACGAGGGAGTGTCAACCGAAATGACAACTTAAACCTAATTGAAAAATAGTTATCACCTTGCCTTACTATATATGGACAAAATCATACTCATTTGACTGCTTCCATTTTGTGCACTATACATTTTTCATTGCCATGTCCAAAAAAGTTAGATAATTAAGACTTGTTATGCATATTGTTAATCAGAACAATACAGCATTAAGCTATGGTTTCAGTCTATAACTTTTTACAATTTAGGCATTTAGCAGACACTGTTAATCCAGAACGAATTACAGTAAGCATGGAAAACCTGAGAACATCAAATGCATAGAAACAGTAATCTAGGATCAGGTAAACCAAGAACCTATAATAAGTCTAAATATCTGTATATTAAAACTATACATGCTATGTCTAAAAATGAAACTGGTGTATGTTTACATAACATGCAATTGCAATTCTTGGTCAGAATTATTTTTCTCTTTCATTTTTTGTAATCAAATTAAATATAGTGTTGCAGATATTGCATACTTATTACACATATTAGATTTGTTTAATGATTGTACTGTAAGATTTTGATTTTGAGTACTTTTATATGAATAAACTACTAAATGGTTTGTTGTTGTCTTGATTGATAAGTTTTGTAATGATTGGTGGGTTGAGGATTTTCAGGAAACCTCGGGTGGAAACCTCAAATGTCCAAAACTGTTACTTTTCCAGGATTCAAATTCAAAAATAACAAAAGAAACAGATCTACAAGCTCAAAACACAGATCTGCTACTTTTGTGTGATGTTGTTGTAGTATGATCAAGCATTGCGACGTGTTGTGAGCTTGTAGATCTGCTATTGTCAAATGATTTTATACATTTTGAAAGCATGAACTGGAAGATTTCTGCATTATGAGTACTTTTGGTACTTTACGTAGCCAACATTTTGATGCCAATACCTTTTTACTTTAATATAGGCCTACATAGGAAACTTTGAACACATGACTTGCACTTGTAACAGAGCCTACAGCGTATTGATACTTTTACTTAAGTAAAAGAAATTTGTACTTTTCCCACCGCTGTCCATGTTGAATGGTTTGTTGGGGTCAGGGCACGTCAGGACATGAGGGCCCGGTCAGTGGCTCCCAGTCCCACAGGCCAGGGATACTCAAATAGCTGAACCTGTGGCATAGGCCACATTATTTGCTTTATTTCCACATAACGTATGAAAAGACAAGTGTGCATTATTTTATGGCTTGGCATTCCATTTATATTCTGTCAATGACACAATTTGCTACATTTTCTCATCCCACTCTCTGAGTGGACTTCAGCTGAGTCTGAAATCAGGCTAACATTTTCTCTCTTTTAATAATTCTGTTTAATTAGCACATTCCGCACAAACATTACAACAAACTAATGTACATGAACATCTGCATTGTAAAACTAAATTATTATAATTCAAACATTCCTGCCATAAAAATGGGCATCGGGTTATTTGAAGTAGCATGGGTACACCTAACGTCACTAGGCGGCGCCAGAGTAGCTACAACCTGAACGAGAGGTCACAAATCAGCTGGTTGCATGGGTGGATTGATCTTTTCACCCCTTTCCCCATGATGATCAGGTGGATTGTCAATTAGCTGATGTCAGCAACTGAGAATAGCCTATAGATTAGTCTATGTATTTATTAATTTAGACCTCAATATAAATATGATTGGACCTACCAGATGATCAGGTGAATTGTCAATTAGCTGCTGTCAGCAACAGAATATTATTTAATTATTTATTTATGTATTTATTTAATCAATATGATTGGCCATAAGCAGCACGGTCATTATAGACCTACTCTCTTTTAAGATTCCTGAAAAGAAGGTCTGTAGGCCTAATAGAAAAAAGAAAATAGCATTAAAAGGATTTTGTTTGTTGGAGAGCATTCGAAAAGCAGAATTAATTTACTTTTCACCAGAACGCACTTGCGGCTACATGTAATTGGACAACCTACAAGTGGAGGTAAGTGGTTGGGCAATAGCCTATTTTATTGGTGACAATCTACCGTAGCAATGCAACTCAGAAAGTTTAAATGTCAACTTATTTCAGTGTGGTTCGAAGATGTGTCTTCTTCTGAAGATTTTTTGTCTTTCTCAGTGATATGTTCCCAGTGGACAGAGGGACATGGTAATGTTAGACACACAAATGGATGATGCTGAGAAAATAGGAAGGATGAGTACAAGGTATGAGTACACTCTCCATACATCCTTATCTTCTTTAAATTCATCCCTTATAACTGATGAACTCTTCTTTATGCACTCCCAGTGCAACAAACTTGATTTTGGAACTTCAGAAAATAAAATAAATATATATATTACACTTGTTTCTGTTCACAGGAAGTCTCCCAGGCTTAATAGTGACCGGAATGGTAAGCTTTACCAATACACAGAAACAAACAGACATTGTTACATTATTAAACAAATCAATGATGAATAGAATAGAACATAAACTGTATGCAAACATCTACCGCTCGGGCGAATGGAAATATCCCATTGGCCAGGACTGGGAGATATTTAATAAGGCTTATGAGCTGGCAGGGGTACTCCTCCCATACATTCTTTACTCCATTACACAGTCACCGTGGAGCAGAGCATGTGCTTCTTGACATGACATTGATAAAAGGTTGTTCTGCAGGTGTTCCAGGGAGAAGTGTGGGACCTCAGAGTCCACTAAGGAGAAGCAGCAGAACCATCACACTGACAACCCGCCACCAGAGCAGCATGTACGTACACATGATGGCATCACCGCAAATAAAGAGGAAAAAGAACAAGCTTCTTTCTGTATTAATCCACACAGGGAAATGCTTCTTTCACTTGCAAAGTGGAACATTTTGAGTACCAGAATCCCACTGCTTGCTACAATAAGTTTCTACCGGCCTGTTTTTGACTGGTGTTGTGACGTTCTGTTCTGTGATCACAGTAGCCTACAGTTCAGGTCATCTCCCATTGTGTCTCCCCAGCAATGGTGTCCTTAAAAGAACTGATGACATGAAGAAGAAAGGGCGATTCAGCGAGTCCAAGGTAGAAAGAACTAATTGCTTTATACCGCTATACAATGCTATTATACACTACTACTACTATTACTACTGCTGCTACTGCTGCTGTTTCTGCTGCTGCTGCTACAGAAGCGAACATAAGATAACAAGAATAGAGTCTGCACTATGGTATTTATTTTACTACCACCCTCCCATGTGATAACAAATAATTATACTTTTGGAGCTTTGGTGTACAGACTGTATTCTTTTGTTATTGTATATACTGTTTACATTCTCGTCTATGTGAGTGCTGCCTTTCTTATCAGTCTACTAACTTGAAGGGTGTTGCACCCATCTGCTCTTTGCAACGTTTTCTCCACCCTCCTCTCTCTTTCTCTCTCTGCCAACCCTGTGTGGAGTGGTGGTCTTGGGGAGTGGGAAGTTCTGGCTTATCTCTCACACATACAGATAGCTGATCTCAGCAGCAGCAGACCACTGACAAACTGATTATCAGTCACCAACATATTGGGAGACAGCTGAGCCCACTGAAAGTCAGGGATGTGCCAGTCCGTTGTTTGTTTTGTCCTGTGTTCATGTCATTATGTCTGCATGGATCATGCTTTCAAAATTGCATTCAAGTCACCCATTAAGATCTGACTCTGAGGCCGATTCTTAAAAAGAATCTTCTAAATCATAACAGTTTTCTGAAAACTGTATGTTGCTATATCAGTGGTGCTCAAACTTTTTCATGTCAAGGACCCCCAAAATGATATGTATTTGACCCTGAACCCCCATCTCCAAATATTTTAAAATGACACAGATGCTTTCCTGGTTTTAATGGGTTAAAGGCTCATTTATACTTCATCAAATGATTGTCGAAACGTATTTTCTGTCATGGTTGTTGAAGTATAATTAGCCTTGATACAGTTGACGATGAAGAAGATGAATGGCTCTGGTCTGACATGGGGTCCTCGAGATGTTAATCATAACGTCATACGTTAAACAAATACTGGTGATCCAGTATTAAATGTTGTCATGCTGCCAAGATTCTTATGAAAATGGACATGTCAAGTGACAAAACCTTTTGACAAAAAGATATTAATTTATCAAAAAGACTTATTACCTGGGCACTTCAAAAATGACTACCCAGATAAAAAAGATGGAGCACTCAACTGGTCTGCACGTTCATTTATTAGAGCGACAGGGTGACTGACGTTTCAAAGTTTAGTCTTCCTCAGAGTCGGAAGGAAGACTAAACGTCGAAACGTCAGTCACCCTGTCGCTCTAATAAATGAACGTGCAGACCAGTTGAGTGCTCCATCTTTTTTATCTGGGTAGTCATTTCAAGTGCCCAGGAAATAAGTCTTTTTGATATAGTTTGTCCTTGTTGAGCACCGAGTCCTTCTACCGATCTGCTGGCTGAAGTGCGCATACATCTCCTACTTGTCTACAGATATTAATTTATTTATGTTTTGGTCTGTCATTATCATTGGTCTGATCTTATTTCTATGCAATATCAGCTGGCTTTTTTTATCTTCTCTTCTCTGCAGAAGATCTCTAAATCCCGGAGGAGTAAAACTCTGGCTGTAAATAGAGACTTGAGTGATGAGGAAGAACACAGTGGTAAGTACATGTATGACAGAATGATGGCACTATACCATGTAGCTTGTAACCAACCTGCCTGGGGGTGGGGGTCTTTAGTTTTACATTGCATAATGCATACAGTTATAAAAAAGTCATTTTTTTTGTCTTGCATAGCTGTTTAAATAATTGCACTTGTTAATTCCAGGTGAACGTGATGGAGACATTGACAAGGAACAGGTGACAGTGGATGACAACGATGGTGGTGCAGGTCCAAGCTTTGACCCCAGACTGAACAGAGCTACTTCTGACCACTACCAGGGGCTTATAGATGGTCTGTCTCACTTACATGCTTTTACCTGTGTAGAGACTGTTGGCCATAAGCAAATTAAAACACGTTTAACATTACTTTAAAAGTTTTATTCAAACCTTAGTCATGACCCAAAACAGACCATACAGAGTTAGGTTCAGTGTTTATGGTCAAATTCCCTTCTCTCTCCTGTGATTGGTTCGTGTCCAGAGTTCAGCAGGGGTCAGTCATGGCCATGCCACAGAGGGAACTGCTGCATCGGTGGCTCCAGACTTGATAATGGGAATGCTCGACCCAGCAGGTCAGTTTCTGTGGGTACAGTCACAACAAAGGGGATCTTCCATCTGACTGCAACTGACTGCCTCTGTTCTCTTGTTTTCTACAGGTTTTGGACAACACAAAGGTAAATGCTCTGGTGGGAGAGAAATTAATGAATTGACACTCACTTGTCACTTGTGTGCCATTGTGACTAACATCAAAACCTCCATATAAAACTACCTTTACTATCCATTTCACTGTTTAATCCAATCCAATTCATTCCCTCTCCTCACTCTCCTCCTATCATCGGTTATTCCCCAGAAAACCAAAGCATTCACATGAAGTGAGCTCCCAAGACGAAGAAAATTATGATGATGATGATGATGACAATGAGCAAAGAGAATTCCACAACAGGTCAGTAAGCTATAGGTGGTTGAAGTCTTGATGTTGACCTGTACACGTACAATGCACATGATCAAGAAACATACAAGAGTCAGACCGGGGTCTAATACCTTTGTGAAAGGTGAAAATGTCTGAAAGTGTAACAACTTGTCTGCATGTCATTATTTCTTTGTTATCACCTGTGTTCTTTATACATTGAAACCATGGGGATGATGTTTTTATTGATTTGTTTGTTTGTTTAGCCCCTCTGTGTGTCTATCTGTCGTTATTTTCTGTCTTACCAACTTGTTGTGTACTACAAGTAATATATCATATAGTACATCAGTCATCAGAGTTTTTCCAGCAATGTCAAACTCCAGGGTCAACCACATCATCACATCAACCACATCAGCTATTGAGAGTTGACCCTCTACTAGTTGCTTTTTTTCTTTGTTTTTGTCTCCATCCTTCTCTAGGTGTCAGCCTCTAAACCTGCATAGAGAGGATATTCTGGGTGTAAGTCACAGGCACCGGATGAAGGGGGGAGCAGGTCTCACAGACATGGACCCCATGGCTATTGGCCAGTCAGTGAGTTGGGACATTTTGGGGCGCTGTTACTTAGCAATAGCTTGGTGCCCTGGCCTGGACTGCAGCCCCTAAAGCCTACGAGCATCATCAGACACTATTTCTCTGTTCTCTCTTCTTCCTTTGGCTGCTTCTCTCTCGCCTCCTGTCTTCTCCATCCCTCTCCCAGGTGGGGTTTGACAGTGTGGGGGGTCTCTCTGGACACATCTCTGCTCTGAAAGAGATGGTGGTCTTTCCCCTGCTCTACCCAGAGGTCTTTGACAACTTTAAGATCCAGCCACCCAGGTGAGCTGGTGCTCGCACGCACACACAATTTATGCATTAAATCCCTCTCATCCCTTCACCCATCATCCCTCTCTCTCTGTCCAGGGGGTGTCTGTTCTATGGGCCCCCTGGCACGGGGAAGACGCTGGTTGCCAGGGCACTGGCCCACGAGAGCAGCCGAGGTGAGCGGAAGGTGTCTTTCTTCATGCGTAAGGGAGCCGACTGCCTCAGCAAATGGGTGGGCGAGACCGAACGGCAGCTCCGCCTTCTCTTTGAGCAGGTAAACCATGCAGGCTCATTTCATGTTGTTTACCCCAACTATGTCTCTCTTAAATGATTACATTATACATGTAAGGGGGTTATTTTCAGGGTATTAGCTACAGGGCAGGTATTTCAATTGCTTGTTTGATATGCTAACTTATTCTACTGTTACAGGCTACTTGTTGCATTGCAATGTAGTTTTAGATGAATGCCTGAAATATGAACTGTCACTTTGTAGGCCTATTTCTTCTTTTTTTTCTGTATTCTATCTACTCATCTACTTTCTATTATGTATAGTATGTTATTCGTTGTGCAGCTCTAATGTATGCAATTTCCTGTTGAGAAATATTACATTTTTATCTCATCTTAAAAATGTAAAATAGAATAGAAAATGGTTTGGTCATTTGGTGTGATATGTTTCTGAGAGTAATGATTGGTTGTGGTCTGCATGTCCTCTTCAGGCCTATCACATGTAATGATTGGTTGTGGTCTGCATGTAGGCCTATAACATGTAATGATTGGTTATGTCTCTTCAGGCCTATCACATGTAATGATTGGTTATGTCTCTTCAGGCCTATCACATGTAATGATTGGTTATGTCTCCTCAGGCCTATCACATGCGTCCCTCCATCATCTTTTTTGATGAGATCGATGGGCTGGCGCCGGTCCGGTCCAGTCGACAGGACCACATTCACAGGTCAGAGGTCAGACAGCTGCAGTTGTAAGGAATGCGTGCAGTCACTCCCCATCATTTCAGCTGTAATTTACTAATAGGTGGTAAGCTGTTAGTTCTGCATTGTCTTAGTGCGTTCTGATGCCATCTAGTGGCTCAAAGGGTAAATATAAATTGCCTTTGCTTTCCTACATGAAAACATGCACTTGATTGCAAAATCAATAAATATGTTGGTCCCTGTGACAGTATGGACCAAGTGTAATGTTTCCATCTGCTCCACTCTCCCCACATCTTAATTCTGTAAGTTGAGATGATGGCGGTAGGACTGTTAACATTAACAGATGATTCTCTTCATAGTTCAATCGTCTCAACCTTGCTGGCCCTGATGGATGGGTTGGATGACAGAGGCGGGGTGGTGGTGATCGGAGCCACCAACAGACTGGACTCAGTTGACCCGGCTCTGAGACGCCCTGGACGATTCGACCGGGAGTTACTCTTCAGCCTCCCTGACAGAGAGGTTTTTATTATAATTTCTGGTAGTGGTAGTATAGGCCTACTAGTAGGCACATGCGTTTCTGGCTTGGGATGCGAACAGACCACAGCAGGGGTTTTAGATCAAAGCTATTTTACTTAAGTAAGCTACATAATTATATGTGTGTGTGCGCGTGCGCACGTGTGTGCGTGCGTACATGTGTGTGTGTGTGTGTGTGTGTGTGTGTGTGTGTGTGCGCGCGCGTGCGTCTTCAGTCCCGCAGTGAGATTCTGAGGATTCACACCAGGCAGTGGAACCCTTGTCCCTCTGAGGCATTCTTGGAAGAACTAGCAGAGAAGACTGTTGGTATGGGTTTCTATCTGTCCAAATGAAGGGCCATATTCACAGAAAACGACATGGGGTCCTGTAGTTAAGTGGCCAGAGGCACTAACACTGTACACTATGTACAAACTTTACTACAGTTTTACTATGTTGGCTGCCACGTGTAAAGGTAGCCCAAAGTCAAATCACCAATACAAATGACTTTCTTCTCAGTGATGAAACACACTTCCTTCCTACCTCCCAATCAGGCTACTGCGGTGCAGACATCAGGGCGGTGTGCACGGAGGCGGCGCTGTGTGCGCTGCGCCGGCGCTACCCGCAGATCTACGACACCTCGCAGAAGCTCCTCCTGGACGTGTCCTCCATCGCCGTGCGAGGCTGCGACTTCCTGGCGGCCATGAGGAGGACGGTGCCGGCCTCTCAGCGCTCCACCGCCTCGCCTGCCAAAGCCCTGGCGCCTGTTGTGCGCCCTCTGCTGGGCCCCACCCTGCGGCGCATCCTGGAGTCCCTGCTGAGGCAGTTCCCCCACGCCGAGCAGGCGCTGAGAAAGAAACGAGGTGGGTCACATGTAGAAAAGGACCCTGGTACTGCTAGTAGAATGGCTCTTTGACTACATCGTGGGCAAAAGGTGTGCATGGTAGTGTATTGTTTTTTCACGTCACTCCTGGTGTGTAAGGACAAAAACCACAAACCTTATATGGGGTTAAGGCTGGCACCTAATCCTTACGGTTAGGACTAGAACCCTAAACAATTTTGGTTAGTATGCTAGGTTCAAGGTCTGTCAGGACTTTGGGTTTAGGATAAGGGATGTGAAGACAATGGAAGCATTTCCTTATGCTGGGCAGGGCCTGAAAAGTTACCAAGAGGAAGGCGACTGAAGGTTATGCTAAATGATGTATGGTCCAAAAGCAAGGCATATTCATCACCCATCAGATCTGACCTCAGGTATCCTGGACGATGACCTGGCGTACAGAGGAGAAGAGTGTTCCTGTGACTCCATCTCTAAACCCTCCACCTTCAAGAGTTCCTCCTACATGAACTGCACCAAGTATGTCTGACCACTGCCCACATACAGTACTCTTCCTTCCCTTCCACACCTCTCCATTCATACCTCACTCTTTGCTGTCTTCACTCTTCTCATCTGGATGCTTCCAGGGATGCGGTGCACCATCCTATGTCCCACCGTCCCAGGATGCTCCTGGCAGGCCATCCCGGTGCGGGGCAGAGCTCTCATCTGGCTCCCGCCGTTCTCCATGCCCTGGAGAGCTTCACCGTCCACATGCTGGATGTGGCCAAGCTGTTCGGTGTCAGCTACACCTCCCCAGAGGAGGCCTGCGCTCAGGTAATTTCTACTGACATGAGAGACTATGATTATTGCAGAGAATGTGAACTAAATGAGGCTAACTTAAAGTAAACTGGACAAAACTAAATCTACCAGAAACCTAGACCAGACTAAATCCCTTTATCCAGTTGTAAAAATGCAAGTTGTGTCAATTTCTCTATTCATAAAAAAGGTTCCCACAAGGTAAAATAATTTCAGCAGAAGGTTATTTATTGGAATGCAATTTATACACTGAACATGGTAATTTTTATTTGGAGCTAGTCCAAGGCATAATTTTGATGATATACACAAGTTACTACCATAGTCAATTATTGTATTTAAAGGACATGGTAAGAAAGTAACATCTCATGGTAAAACACAATTTTAGAGCACATAATTACTCCAGTGAACTTCGGCCCCTCCCTGTTTTGTCCCAGGTGTTCCTGGAGGCCAAGAGGACATCTCCCAGCATCCTCTACCTGCCCCACATCCAGCAGTGGTGGGAGACCTCGGACCCCGTCCTGAGGACCACCTTTATCAGCCTTCTGCAAGACATCCCCTCCTTCTGCCCCATCCTCCTGCTCGCCACCTCCGATGTCCCACACAAACAGCTGGATGCTGAGGTGAGGACTGAAGTGTGAAACTCCAGACACACACACACACACACACACACACACACACACACACACACACACACACACACACACACACACACACACACACACACACACACACACACACACACACACACACACACACACACAGCTAAGATTTGAATGACCTAAAGTATAAGGCTGGAACAATTACAATATTTTTACTTGCTGAAATTTTAAGACCTAAAAGTTTTTACTTTTCTGCGAACAACTTTCTGTATTGATGGCAAGATTTTCAATGAGCATATGTGGAATAGAGATCGGAAAAAATGGCGTTTCATAAAGTTGTTACAAGAAACATTACGATGTTGAGGTTCATTGCAATGATGGATTATGCTGACCAAAGCAACGGTACGGCTCTGGGACTCGTTTTAGCAGGTGTTTGGACAACAATCTTGCACGGTGTTGTTGTGTTGTTGGTTTCATGTTATATGTGAAAAAAGGAAGGATTGAATGCACACCTGTAATGTTGCCGAAACAAATTCCTATGTGTTTTACACAATGGTGAATAAAGGAATCTGAATCTGAATCTGAATGGAGTTCTTTGACTTCTGGGAAATTAGCTATTTTTGTTTTGGAAAGACATACCAGACCAGAAGACCAGAGGAGACAATAAGCAAAAAATATATGCAGAGAGAGAGAGAGAGAGAGAGAGAGAGAGAGAGAGAGAGAGAGAGAGAGAGAGAGAGAGAGAGATCAACCAGGTGCTCAAAGGAGATAAAAGTTTAGTTAAAACTGTTCCCCTATTTCTGTATTTATCTTTTGGTAGTGAACCTTACATGATACAGACAAGTCAACCAGCTTTTGATCAATATCTGTACTGTTCATAACAAATGTCTTTCTATGTGCAATGGCTTGATGACCTATGTCCCTTTGGCACTCACCCTCTCTCCTCCGTCACCCACACAGACTGTCATGCAGTGTGTCTCTCTCTCTCTCTCTCTCTCTCTCTCTCTCTCTCTCTCTCTGTCTAATTAACCCATTGTCTAACCCCCTTACTTCATTCCTTCCTTCTTTACCTGTGCTCTCTCACTGTCTGTCTCTCTGCCTCCAGCTTCAGGTTCTGTTCCGTGTGGACTATGGCGAGGTGCACTCTGTCAGGGTTCCCACCCAGCAGGAGCGGAGTGAATTCTTTGAGGACCTGGTCCTCAGCCAGGCTGCCAAGGCCCTGAAGAAGAAACCATGTAGGTGGCTGAGATACAGTGCCAGAGGGCCTGTAAAAGACCCAAATTAAAAGCTTTGTTCTTTTTGATCTGCAGTTGTAGATGAGATAACAACCAAACAAAAAATATCCCACTGTCTGAATATTTGTAGTTGAATAAGTGTGTACTATGTTGATTGGAAGGACGGACACACCTTAGAGTTATAATATATCTAGAGGACGACCTGCCCCGCCCCCAGCTATTCATTTCAATGAATGTTGCTCAATGGCGTTTGAAACACCAGGAAGAACGCTCCACTTCCACATTTGGGCACCAAGTTTTGGACGGATGGACCGACGGACGGATGGACTGTTAATCAATGAATTCACCTCTAGCCAGTAACACCTCCCCCTCTCCTCCCCTCAGTGATGCAGGAGATGGAGGTCCTGCCCGTGGCTCCTCCCCCTGCCCAGTGGCAGCTGTCGGAGCAGGAGCGTCTGCGATTGGAGGAGCAGGAGGAGGACGTGCTCCGGGAGCTCCGCCTCTTCCTTCGCGACATCACAGAGCGGCTGAGGGCGGACCGCCGCTTCAAAGCCTTCAGCAAGCCTGTCGACATAGAAGAGGTGAGTGTGTTGGGGTCTACAAGTGTGTGAGTGTGTGTGTGTGTGTGTGTCTGCTTGTGTGTGTGTGTGTGCGCGCGCGTGTGTGTGTGTATGTATGTGTGTGTGTGTGTGTGTGTGTGTGTAAGTTCCTCGCACAAAACCTGTTGATACAGTCAAGGTGTATGTGTGTGTCTACAGGTGCCCAACTACCAGAGGGTGATCGAGAAGCCCATGGACCTGTCTACACTACAGTCCAACATCGACCAGCACTGCTACGCCACTGTAGGCGGGTTTGTCGCTGACGTGGACCTCATCTGGCAGAACGCCCTGCAGTCCAATGCAGAGAGCGATCCCTGTGGTGAGGACTGAGACTAACGCCATATAATTATCTGGACAAACCGCAGTATGTGTGGTTAATGAGCACAGGCACATTTCTCTTGTGCCTCCTTCCCTCTACACCATACTGTTAAGTTGATGGCCAAATGCATTCTTATCACCAAGGTGCATGTGTGTGTGTTTGTTTTGTGTGTCTGTCTACAGCCCGCCTGATCCGTCACCGTGCGTATGCGTTCAAGGACACGGTGCACAGCATCATCAGACATGAGCTGGATGAGGACTTGGAGAAGGTCTGCGAGGAGGTCATGGAGTCACGTATCAAGAGAGGTAAAATATTCCTGTATAACCACATGCCATCTACCCAGTTACTTCTCAGCTCTGGTTCCTATGTTCCTATGTCTATTACCGCTTTGTTAAGTACCGTATGTGAATACCGTTGTGTGACTTCATTCAAATCACACAAGAAGAGATTTGTTAGGGACATAACACCCTCATCCTCTCTCACCCATGGGGTCAAGAGCGTGTCAGACAGACAGTTCTGACGCTCATGGACAAAGTGCAACTTAGACAAGGATACCATTAAGACAGGGGTCTTCAACAGGTGGTCCGGGACTCCTATGGGGTCCTCAGAGTTACTACAGGGGGGCCACCAAATCCTTGTGTGATAGAATAAATATTTTCAATTAAACAAGTTGAACCCTCGCATCCCTATTCTGAGGAAGACTTTAGCCAAAAATAGCCAATCTACAAGCTTGTAGATCAGCTATTTTCAGCAAAGAGGTTCGGTGTAGAGGTCAAAAAGAGCAGACTAAGTACAGAGTGAAAGTTTACTACGCATCGACGATTGAAGTGGCTAAATGTCTGAAAAAACATTAACACAAATCCAACATAGACTGATGACAGTGCTGTCAAACAAGTTGATGAAAATCTGCATAACGCATTTATACAATATGTGGTAGGGGTCCCTGCTTGGCTGCTTCATCTCTCTCTCTGTTGACCTGGGTCCCCCTGGGGTCTATATCTGGCCCCATCCTTTTCCCCCTCTACACCAAATCTTTTCGACAAATATTTACCAGTTGTGGTGTGCAGTTCGGGTATGCATATTTATCAGCATGCATGATTCTTTACAGCAATGCATTGTCCCTAAACTGTATCTAAGATGTTAATGTTGCTTGCAGGTTGTACCTCATCCAGCTCTGCTCAATCCCACTACCAGAACCATACCACATCAGAGGGCTTGGATGGTAGGAGGACTAACACTCATCATGACATGCCACAATCTGAATGTGAGTTACCTCTGACTGACCCTTTTATACTAAATAATAATATTGTACTATACTACTATCAGGAGCATTGTGTTAACTTACTATCAGCAAGTGTAATAACTACTTGTAATTGTAGTAATTGCATTATTTGTATAGAATTTATTGAAAGGCCTTGCGTTGCGAGGCGTTTTGAGCTTGTAGATCTGCTATTTTTGGCTAAAGTTCTCAGAGTTTGGACACTAGTGTTCAAGTGGAGGCCAGGACCTAGGGGTCCCGGCCTCCCTGTTGAAGACCCTTGCATTAAGCTCCTCCCTTTGACCCCCCCACTCCACACACACCCTCGCCCCTACAGCTCGTATGAAGAAACGGCACAAGCGCCCACGAAAGACCAAATGGAGCAACGGCATCATAAAGAAAGGCGTGAAGAGGAAGATGAAACCACCCGACCACCCTTCCTCCTCCACTCCAAATGAACAGATCGGTGGGACAGAGGCAGAGAGGGGAGAGACCCCGACCAGAGTAACGGGACCCATTCCAGAAAATGGCTGCCATGTTGACTCACCGGATGAGAGCTCCACCCCTCCATCGGGGGGCGTGAACTGGGGTGGCGAGGGAGAGCAATCCACGCATACCCCAGCTGTGAATGGGTCACACCTGGACCTGGCTCCCTGGGAAGACCCAGAGCTGTGTGAGGACCCTGAGGTTCAAAATGGCATTCACGTCACTGCCGAGAACCATCCTCTGGTCAATGGGAACAACTGGCTGGAGCCATTGAACTCTACACGCCTTATTCCCCCTCGGCGAGCCTGTTTCAGGGGGAATGGGGAACTGTTGAGTGAAATAGGTCTGTATGCTGTTTATGGGATGCTTTTATGCAAATCTCCTCACAGTAGCTTGAATGCATACCTACAGTTGGGTTGTACCTGTGGGAGTAGGATTTGATCCCACTGGTACCAATGGTACTACTGGTACTAATAATACCCCTGGTATTAGTGCAATGCTTTTATCACTGAACTACGCAGGACCAAGCCTGTATCCTGCTGCTGGCTGCTACAGCTTCTAAGCAACAGGGATCAACAATGAAAGCTGGCCCCGCCTCTCTGTCTCGCTCTCTCTTGCGTTCTCTCTGCTTTCTATGCAGCATATACTGTAAATGGATGTTGACGTAGTGCTGCCACTGCTGTTGTACAAGCCGCTACAAGCCAAGACTTCAAGCCATGAATGCTTTTTGCAAAGGTTTTGGTTCTGAGCCAAGCTACAGGCTTTTGCTAAATACTAACCAGTCACCACATGGGAAGTTGGGAACATGATGACAAGAACTCTCTACCTCTCACAGCTCTGATATGTAAATGGGAGAGTTGTGTTATGCAGTATACTGTACATGTGAAAAGTACATTTTCACATTTAATCCTTCATCTTTCATTCACTAAGTATCTCTAAAGTGTAGAGGATCTTTAAATCACACAGAGTAATTGATATTATTTGAAAAAGTGTCAAAAGTTGTTATTCGGCTTTTGTTAGTCAGGTTTTTTGTACAAATTTGGGTCATTTATCAAATAGTGAAAATCCAATTAGCGACTGAAACTTTCCATTTTATTGTTCAACCAGCATGCAAAAAGCTTTACTATGCCGAGTGAAGAAAATCTTCTCCATGAAACAGACCTTAACCACCGTGAAAGCTATTATCTCTTTATTTCACAGAGGCAGACACAGTACACAGGGCTAATCTCTTTGCTGAAAATAGTGAGCTTTTGATCTGCTGCTTTCAAAAAAGATGTGCCTATTTTTGCCAAATGTTCACCTAGAATGACATGCCCAAAATAAGGATGTTAGGGTTCAGGTGGTTAATTGGTTACTCCTCTGAAATGCACAATACTAACACTAGCGGCAAGATTGGCATATCGTAGTATATATTCTACATTTCTTCCAAAATATGTACAGTATTTGAGGCATCCAACTCAACCATAGCCATCTATTGTTGACTAATGGATTACTAGGCAATATTTAATTTGCTTTAACTCCTTTGCCTCCTTGCCACCCACTCAGAGTATCGTACGCAGGAGACGCACAAAACCTTGGACACCCTCAGTGAGATGACTGCACCTCTGGTAGTCGACCATGGCAAACTCAGGGTGAGCAGAGTGTTTGTGTGGGGGGGCGCTCTCCATTCCGACATGTCGCCACTCCGACAGTGACTTCTTATTGTCGGAGTGGCAACACTTCCATAGAGGTTAAGGTTAGGGTTAGGGTAAGAGATAGCCATGGAAGTGTCGGAATGGACTAATGGAGACATGTCGGAAAGGAGACATGCACTCGTTTGTATGATGGTGTGTTTTGAAGAGTGTGTGTGTGTGTGTGTGTGTGTGTGTGTGTGTGTGTGTGTGTGTGTGTTGTGTGTGTGTGTGTGTGTGTGTGGTGGTGTGTGTGAGTGCGTGCCAAGACCTTGTGACCATTCATAATCAATTTGAAAACGTATCCTGTACTACCTGAAAGTAATACTGCACTATTTTCTTGGTGCAATAATATATGAGCCAAGTAAACATTTCTTTGTCCTTAAATAGATATACATGCACCTTTTGTACCTGCTGTCCTTTCCGCTGTTCCTGTATTATGCTCTGTTTCCCCTGTGTAATGTAATGTACTCTATTGTCTGTCTGTTTTGTTTTTATGTGTTTTTTGTGGGGACTGCTGGGTGTAAATTAGCAGCTAATCCGATGTATTTACATTACATTGACATGATTTTTTAAAATTAATATCCAGTGTCCCATCTAATAAATAAAGTATAATGCATGATCTCGTCATCGTCTCCTGACTGAATAGATTAGCTACACACAACCTTGTCGCAATTACTGTAGGTGACTCTTTGTGTCTGGAAGAGAGATTTATCAGTTCTAAGCTGCATATCTCACATGCACACCTAGCATTTTGAGAGCGCTCTACCGGGACCAGTGAGAGCAATGCTCTTGGTGTCAACTGTCAATAGACCATTTTGCTCTTACTCGGGATGTGGGGGGAAAAATCACACTCGTGTGAACTGAGCGGTGGAGGCTGCGTGTGTGTGTGCGCGTGCGTGCGTGCGTATGTGTGTGTGTGAATGTGAGTGTGAGTGTGCCTGGCCTGAGGCTGAACAACAGCGCCCCTCCCTTAACATGTGTGGTCAGAAAAGGTATTGCAGGCTACAGACAGACAGACAGACAGACAGACAGACACGCACGCATACACACACGGCCACGTATAGGAGACGGTGTGACCACCGCTCAAAAAACAACAACTATATTTGTCTGGGGGTTGCTGTTTATTAGTAGTGTATTTTGCATAGATTTTTCCTGCAGTATAAACTAAGACTAACGGCTGTTATTGTCTTTTTTTAAATCCCTTGCCAGGACCTACATAAGAGAGTTGTGTTGAAGACAGAGGGCATGCTTGTATGCCAGTTGGAGAAACTGTACACTTTGTTGGCACAGTGCATCTACAGGCAACGTAAGAACTACAACAAGACCAGACTCATACAGGTGGGCTCTGTTGCTAAATCCCTGGCTGAAACCTTAAATAACTGTGTCCACAAGCCACTAAGTCCAACTAACCAACTAACCAATTTCAATGTTAGAACATGACCTCTTTTGGCAAGGCTGGGAAACCGGCAGGGGAGGAGTGTGTCCTTATAGCTGCACTATAGCTCCTCCTACTGGGTTGTCAGGTCAGAGTCCCCACTCCCTGTTCAGCTGGGAGGGGAGGGGATCTGGGGAAGCCTATAATATCTGTAAACTCCTTGCTGTCAGGTGAAAAGAAGCGGCTGGTCCCCCTCCCCCCCTGTATATCAGGAGGTGGCAAATGGTTGTCTCTCCACACACACACACACACACACACACACACACACACACACACACGACAGTGATACATTTTTATGGGTCCCTTTATTTTTTGTTTTCTACAAGAAATTCCATAAATTAGAAAACAAAATGTTTAAGAAGTCGTGAAAATAGCGGATCGACAAGCTCTCAATGCGGCGTGAAGCGACATGTTGTGAGCTTGTAGATCTATTTATTCAATATTTGGGGTCTTGGGCTAACGTCTAATTTCTCTTTTGGGTCTTGGGCTAAAAAGGTTTGGGAACCACTTCCAAAGTCCACCTATTTCAGTCACCTTACTCATTGCAGACAGTCACCGTAAAACTACTTTTGTGTAGCCTTTGTGTAGCAAATTGTTTATTTTGCACCTATCATAAATTAGACTGGCGTCCTTTGTAATTGTTGTATTTAATTTATGATTTTCCCTTCTCTAGGAAATGAAGAGAGAAATCGACACATTTTCCTGATGTCCAATAGGCCTACATTCTTGACATTTAAACTTTGCAATAGCTTTGTCCTAATTTATAAATATATAGTATAGTGTAAAGGACCTGGTATATGGAGATACTTGAGTATTTATTTATTTATATGTAGGGGAGAGCGGGGTAAACTGAGACACCGGGTAAACTGAGACGCTCCATTTATCTTGGCAATGGAACACATTTGTGGTCATGTGACCATTATATTTTCAAGCCCCTTGAATTTCCCACTTGTCATGAAAAGAGAGACCTGATAGTGCTGTAGAAAACATGCTTTTTTCACAAAAATGTGTTTTTTGCATGTAAAAGTAATTTTTCTTGCTGTCAACATAATCAGCTGTTGTGTTAAAGCAAATTGATGCAGGGAGAACATTTTATATCATACATGTTGATGAACTACCAACTTATAAATCCATGTGATAGATGCTAGCTAAAGATTACCCTGAATTGATAAAAATATCCCTTTTCCCAAAATGTGGCTGTGGGGTAAAGTGAGACAATTGCTTCGGGGTAAAGTGAGACACTATCTCACATTATCCCAACATGATAGACATGGAGAAAGCTGTAAAAACCTGATTAAAGGGTGTACCAAACTAGTCTCAGTTGATTCTTATGTATTTTCCCCTGTAGAATCCATTTTTGATATATATTTCTTTGTATTGTGCATAATTAATGAGATAATTAGCATATTTGACTACATTTGACTAAATATGCCAATTATTTCATTAGTTATGCACAATACAACCATATACTTTGCAGAAATAGATTCTACAGGAAAAATTACATAAGCATCAACTGAGGAAAGTTTGGTAAACCCTTCTATATATTTTTTATAGGGTTTTTAGTTTTTTCCTTCTGCCCATGTGTCACATTATTTGACACATGGGTGGAAATGACAGGACAAACCCTATTAAAAGAATGTCTGCTATGTACATTTTTGTATTGTGCATATTTAACCTGGTTAACCGGGTTTTTGTGTTTTTATGGTAGTTTTAAAGTGAAAAAAGTGAGTGGATCACTTTACCCCGTTGATTTCTCTGGTCTGTCTCAGTTTACCCCGGTCCTGGGGTAAACTGAGACACAAGACCACTTTTTTTAAAACAATCATATTTTCTCTGCCTTTTGTCTTGAATATGTTCTGATATCTTCCATTGTTAGGAAACATCCCAAATTACTGGGAAATGTGTACATTTTTACTGATATATCTTTTAGTTCGCCTAGAGGGGAGCAAATGTAAAAAGTGTCTCAGTTTACCCCGCTCTCTCATTTGTTTTTATGTTTAGTGGATATTTGACAATGCCATACCCATGTCATTCTATCTGTGTGCTACATGTAATTAAATTATTTGTATGTTCTCCATCCTTTTGAACTTCTGAAGTGCAAATAGTATGTTTTATTTTATCTCCTCGTGATATAGGCTGACAGTTATTCACTTAATTGTAGTGCTTGTCTGGTTCACTGTCACTCATCTGAAAACAAAGGAAAGTGAGCAGTTTGAATTCATATTCCAACATATGATTTTAGCAGACTACTGTCAGCTGCATCAGTAATTGAAGGGGTGGTCCTAGTAGGAGGCCGGTGAAAAGAAATCACTTTTGAGACACCCTCAAACAGATAAAAGTTTTCTGCCTATTCAGGATCACATCTCTTTTACCTTTTGAAGGCAGTGGAATTAATTTATGGAATCAAAGGTGGAAAAAGTCGCCTCACGATGACGCAAGGACGCACGAATATGCTATTCTGCACTGATGCTGAGGAAAGAAGATGTGTCAAGTTTTTTTTTGTTCACAGGGTTGTTGTTTCAACTCCACACATTTAGCTTTCAAAATAAAACGTTGATCCTTGTCTCCCATAAGGCAAACCCAAGCGCAGTAGGCCTACAATACTGACGACTCGAGTACTGTCAGTGTCTGCAATTTCAATTTGTAACCGATCCTCAAGTCATCTAATCTCAAGTTCTCAACGCAAGACGCAAGTGCTATCCTCTTAGCATCATTGTAAAATCGTACCAATTAGCCTTATTCACGGCCCGCCCACCTACTTCCGTTTCTCAGTTTTCCCCGGGTGCTGACTTCAATTTAGAAGGGGAAACTATACTGGACTTAAAGCCAACAAATCATTATTTCTAACAGTAAAGTAAATTATAGTGCTTTGTGCCGTTTAGTATCTTGTGTTCTTGATCATGCTAGCCGTATTGTATACTTTACTATTCGGAAATTGCATTAAATTTGCGATTTCTCTGCTAACTCCATAGGCTATGGTAGGATTTACCCCTTCAAAATGTGACTTCAGCACCCGTGGGATGCTTAGTGGGCGGGCCGTGAATTAGGCTATTTGCAAACTGTTGAAAGTATACAATCAATAAATCAATGTTGCAAATCTATATACCACCCGTTTTCTAATTTAGTTCTACAAACCTTATTTTGAAAAACAATGACAGGAAGTAATGTCAAAAACAGCGTGAACTTTACAGAAAAAAAAAGAAAAAAAAAAAGGTCCATCGTCAGATTCGGTGGTGAACGTGAACTCTAGAGTGTTGCTGTGTGTTTCCTTTCCAGGCCGTGCAGCGCGCCGTTTGTAATGCACAGCGGGGAACAAGCGAAACAATGCGACGGGCAGCGGGCAGCGCGCTGCGTGCGGTGAACAACACACGGTGAACGTGCGCGTGGTGGTGGTGGTGATGGTTATGGTGGTGGTGGTGAGGTGAGTGAGACAGATGTGCTGCTCCAGCAGAGAGAGAGAGTCTCCGTACGGCTGAAGGAAGGCGGAAGACTGCCCGTGTTGCGTATCACCATCACAGCCCTGCTCTGCTCTGCTCTGGAGAACACACCGACTGACGCTAGCATGCTAACGGCTAGCGGTTTGCAAACACAATAATGATGTGCGTTAACGACAACGGCACAAGGTAAACAAACGACAACAATACACGTCACATCATGCACACGTTAAAGAAGTTGACGAGACGTCGTGGCTGTGCGTGTGTGAATATTTAACAGTTTACTTTATACACACGTCACGCATTGACACTTCTGGAGAAGGAAAACATAAAACATTCCCTACCAAAATGTAGCTAACGTAGTTAGTTGTTGGAAAGAGGATCGTGTGATTGTTCCTGTTTTCAGTTGTTGTTGATTTAATGACAGAAAACGTCCCTTATTTGTACGCACGCCAAGTTAGTGAAATCTGTTGATTTAACTCTGACAGTGTAACTAATACAAATTGGTTCCAATTTTATTTTGCAGTGTCAGATTTGCTAATGGAGATAAACCAATGCCACCCAGCAAGCTGATGACTCAAAAGATGACAGATGTCAATATACATTTTATTTAGGTGGTTATTGAACATTTCATCCTTTTGACTGAGTGTCATGGCCTTTCCAAGACCATGGAAAAAATATCTAGATATATATTTTTTTTGTGTCCAAAGTAGATGTCTTTGGTGGCAACAATCACTTTATTCCAAATGTGTGTGCTGTGTGTGCCACACATCAATATTATGCAGTTTCATATTACACGCTTGAGACATTATTAAATACAACAAATACCTCCAGGTTCAATGCAAGGCAAGAGCTTGGAGAATTACCTGCTGTGAAGATTCATACGAAAAATGTCACTATTTCATGTTTAATAGCTTATTAACAAACAGATAGGTGCATTTTTTATGCAGTAATTTGATACAAGTTTGGTAATATGACATGTTCATGCATCAATTTATGCACATGAAGTAAATTAAAAGGAACCACAGCAGCTCTTATTTCAAGTTAAATCAAAGTCTTTACATGAATAGGCCTGTCACAATTATTACATAATCGTCTAATCGCAATTATTTGACATAATCATAATTATTTTGTCATCATCGTGTCCATGTTCCATCAATTTCATATATTATCAAACATTTTCAGAAATAGTGGAAATAGAATATCTACAAGCTCACAAGCGTATATATTGTCTATTTCCACTATCAATGTTCTTTTTTAAGTATAAAGTTGAAATATATGTCAGTAATTTCTTTATATATTTAGGTTATGTGTCATATCTGCCATGTGTAACTTCAAAGCCTAAAAGCCAAACAGAAATTTGAATTGCCAACGACAAAAACACAATTAAATCGTAATTCACAATTATTTGAGTGACAATTAATTGTCATGTAAAATGTCATAATTGCGACCGACCTATATGTGAATCAATCCCATAGATTCAATCCCAATCGTACAATCCTGTGTCCAAAGGACTATCTTTGTGTTATCCTATGTCTTGACTGTACCTTGTGCTGTTTACATTTCTGTCTAATTAAGTATTCAAACAATCAATCAATAAACCTTTTTTTAAATTTCTTATTTTTTTGTTTGTTCTGTCATTCTCTCGCAGAAATAACTGTGATTAAATACACATTTGAACGCAGTCAACAGCACACACGAGCCCATCCTGCTTTTATGGAGCCTCAGGAAACCCTAAACTACTCAAACTAAGACACAGCTTTGAGTCACTCCCAACGGCAAACTCAGCACCCCAGAGAGAGAGAGGGCACACAGCAGGAGGATGGCTAGCCGGAGGAAGACCAACACTCCCTGCATGGTGCCTCCGCGAGAGGCCCAGGACTCGGACCAGGAGATGGAGGACGTTACGGACATTGCCGCCGCCGAGGAGCTTCACGGCAACAGCGGGACTAACGCTGGTGTGCCCGCGGACATTTCCGACGAGAAGGGTCACTCGGAGGGCACTAGGCAGGTGTCGGACCACTACATGGACTCCAACATGGCGGAGGGGGGCTACGAGTGCAAGTACTGCAGCTTCCAGACGTCGGAGCTCAACTTGTTCACCGTGCACGTGGACACGGAGCATCCGGACATCGTGCTCAACTCCTCCTACGTCTGCATGGAGTGTGACTTCCACACAAAGAGGTAGTAGGAAAGGTTGTGTTTAACCACAATTTAAAGTGTAACAAGTAGGATTTTCCTAAAAAGAAAAAAACTATAGCGGTCAGTTAGTGCACAGACTGCATGCTCTTGTGAGCACGGGGATCTGGGTTTGATTCCGACCCCCGTCTTGTCTGGCAGGTCCGTCTTCCCTCTTTGTCCTACAAAAATAATCCCTCTCAATCATCACTTATAACCCTGGCCGCAAATTGCGACTCTAGATATTGTTTGTTTAATATGTTGAATCTAGAGATGCAACACCAACCATTGGCAGCCAAACAGAAAAGTGCCATCTTATTGTATTAAACAATGTCAAACTCACCAACATTGCAGCTGTATGGAACGCTTGAATTATCCTCTTTCTATCTGCCAAGTGTTTGTTTCATAAAAATCCACCATAGACATTATGAGCTACTGTCTGTTAAGACATTCTGTGCAGCCTGCAGGTGATTCTTTTTCTAAGTGTTGAAGTTTGGAAGCGCTCATGTGAAATCACTCAATGGTCCTGTCTGTATGTACCACCCGCAACTCTAGATTCAACAACATATTAAAACAAGTCTAGAGTTACAATTTGCAGCTATTATAAGCCAATAGTGTGTCTGTCAGGTGTCTGTACCCTTCCCTCGGCTTGTCATTTCTTATCTTATTACTGTGTTTGTTTGGGACGTTACATTTCTGGGTATCAACCTTTGGGCAATAGGTGTGCACTGTGCACTTTATTGGTGTTGTTAAGCCAGAAAGGGGGGCCAACTTTGAATGTTGTGTTTACAAACCGCAACTGACAAATCCTACTCGTACATTTAAGTTGACCCATTAGAACCGGGAAAAGTATCTGTGTCATTTTTGATTTTTACGTTGGCTATTCAAAAATAGCAGATTTACAAGCTATCTATTTGCACATTTTTGAAAAATCTTGAAAGTGTTTGAAAAATGTTGGATTAAAGAAATTTGAGAGCTACAGATTTTTAGAAGGCATTTGTAAAATCGCCTCGGGTCTTAATGACGTAACTGAAATCTAAAACACTACGTTCTCTCCCCCATCTCCTCCAGTAGGCGTGGGCGATATGAAAAAATACAATATCACGATATTCTTCCAAGCTATCAAGATTCTTTTTCATGTTGGTTTTTATGGTTATTTTTCAAGTTACTTCAAAGTACAACCACCTACGAGGTAAAAAAAAAAGAAACTAAAAGAAAAAGGAGTAACAGAGCATTTAGACCAGTGGTCCTCAAACTCTCTGGGTACCTTTTTGGGAGTTCTAAATTGACCCTTACAAGTATGTAACTCTAACAGTATACAGAGAAACCAAATGAAGTTCATTTGGTTTCTAATGAACCCTTACGGGTCCATTTGGTTTAATTTGTATCAGAGTTAAGGGGAGCCGGGAGACCTTGACATTTTAAAGTTTGAGAACTACTGATTTAGACCAAAATGTTGTTTAAATAGATTCTGCAATGAATCTGCAGTATTAACAATTCAACAGGATTTTTCATTTGGCTCCCTCATTGTATCACGATATATACGATATCTCTGAATAGGAATATTGTGGAGACAATATGTCGTCTCAACGATATTTATCACCATATCGCCCACCCCTACCCTCCAGGTACGATGCTCTAATGGAGCACAACTCGCGGCACCACCCTGGCGAGGACGGCTTCACGCGGACAATGGTGAAGCGCAACAACCAGACTGTCTTCCAGCAGACGGTCAACGACCTGACGTTCGACGGCAGCTTCGTCAAGACGGAGGAGGACGAGGTGGAGGTGGAGACGTCCTGCCGCGGCATCGCCTTCAGCAAGACGCCCATCATGAAGATCAAGAGCCGGGCCGAGCCCAAGAAGTTTGTCAGCGGCGCGCACAAAGTGTCTGCCGACGACGACGTCATCAAGGTTAGTCAGGGAATATTATCCGAAAGATTTCCAATCGCCAATGTGTTTGTAAAGGTGTTTAGTAACACATTGCACAAAGATTTCAATTCAGTTTCCCTAGGGGAATCTGTGACCGCTGCTGAAAGTTGGGTGTAAGCGACTGCAGGAAACCAAACTAAATACGTTGCTGAAAGGCGATGAGGTGGGCCTATTGTTCGACGTGCTACAAACAAAAGAAGATGCACTGGATCCAAAGAATGCGTTTAAGGGGTTTTATTAAAGAAACAAAAGGTAACTAAGGTAAAGGTTGCTTAAACTCATAAGCACAGCAATCAAAGCAAATCAAATAAAGCAAATAACTCAAGCAAATAAAGTGGTCAACAAAAAAGTGTGGCTTCCCATTCACCCCCTCTCTCCCTCTAGGTGTTCTGCAGGTGAATAGGTGGTGCTTTTGAGGTAACCAGGTCTGCACCGACCTATGCCCGTCACCTAATCATCGACACACACCGGTGATAGTTTATTCATTCAGTGACAAAATAAACATAACGATAATAAACCAATTCATGCCTCCTACATTGAGGGTACCATTAACCTTATTATGCAGGGGAAAATGTCCATAGACACATTTCCAGGTCATCCACAAACCATTGTTTTGTGTTTGGGCTGTTGGGTCGTTTTTAGCCCAAGGAGATGTGTTTTTCTAGCAAAACAAATGTTTGCAATGGATTCAGAATCTTGAAAAACCCCATCGTTTGACCCCTAACATTACATGCAACTTAAAGCAGATTTATTTTTTGTTAGTTTTTTCCCCCCCTGCATAATACGGATAATGATACCCCCAACTTTCAGCAGCTGTCACAGATTACCCTTGGGAAACTGAATTTCAATCTTTGTGATTATGTGTTACTAGACACCTTTAAAATCACATTGTTGAAGACAAATTTGGGTAAGGAATTTATTTCCAGATTATTTTTTCAATATGCCCTGACTAGGTGGAAAGTGACGACGAGGACGAAGACTACGACGACGACGACAAGGGGCCTCCTACCCTCTCCCCCGCCCCGGTCTCCGCAGTCGCCCCCTCCCCTCGGATCGTTTCCGCGGCGGCATCGCCGATACAAGTCCAGTCCGTGCATCCCAACATCATGGTCGGCGGCCACAACATGTTCCAGTTCAAGACCAGCGCCGGGGGAGCCGCCACGATGCTGCCCCCCGGGACCCTGGCTCAGGTTCTGTCCGCCTTGCAGAACCAGCAGAACAGCAACCCCCATACCCAGAGCCAGCTCCTCATCCCCATCAGCAGCATCCCCACCTACAACACCGCCATGGACAACAATGTACTGCTGGTCAGCGCATACAACAGGTACCGCAGCAGCACACGGGCACGTAGCGCTATTCCGAGATCCCAGTAGTCCAATGCTAACCTGCCGACGCTGGTGAATGCTAACCCTGAGCCAAAACCAGGGGTCTTCAACCTTTTCAGGCCAAGGACCCCTTAGCTGAGAGAGAGATGAAGCAGGGACCCCCTCTACATACCGGTTGTATAAATGTGTGATGGAGATTCTCATCGATTTCATAGATAGATTCATAGACTTGTTTGATTCATAGATTTGTTTGACACTTAAACACTTAAAATCTTAAATCGTCGATACTTAAAAACTTGACCTTTCACTCTGTACTTCAAATCTTGGTCTGCTCTTTTTTACCTCTACTCCAAACCTATTTTAGTTTCATTTTAGTTTTAGTTGACGAAAGTCAACACTAGAGCAGAGTGCCTGCTTATGCGGGTCTGGAAAAGGGTGGAAGTATTGAATTGTTTTTTCAAAGAAATGAGTGTGCCTTGTTATCAAAATCTGAAAATTGTCCACATGTGCACTCTAGTGTTCGTTTTGATTACTGCCTGCAACATTTCTAATTAAAGAAAAGGACTGCCTGGCTTTGCATTTACTGATTACATGCAAATTGTAAATTGTACTTTAGGTGGCACCTGTACTAGGCATCATCCCATTACATGTGGAAAAAGGTCAAATAAATAAATAGGTCGTTGTTTTTTTAAACATCCTTACCTGGATCACATCAGCCATCTTCCCATCTACTAATTATACATTACTCTGTAGTCTGTAGTACGATATCGGTGTCACTAAAAAAGAACAGATCTGCAAGCTGACAATGCATTGCATGACATTGCTTGCTTGTCATCTTGTAGATCTGGTGTTTTTGGCAACTGATTGCTATGCACGATGGCTTTTATAAGATGAACTCTTGTGAGAGTGCAGTGAATAAAGTATTGTTCTTTGCTCTCATATGTAAAAGAGAAGAAGAAAATAGTTATTAAATAATGGACAACATCATACGTCACCCATCTTATCATCATATACTGTAACTTCATATACATGTTTTGTCTATTCACTCTGTGTCTCTTCGATAGACAGGTTTGATCATTTCAAACAAGATTTCAAATGCCTTATCAATTTTATTTTATTAATGCCAGAACAATGGCTTCTATTATAGCATGCTAACTTCCAGGAATAGAAAGGCTGCAGTTTAGCTTATATTCCCCATCTATGAAGTCACTGGTTGGCAGGTTTCTGAACTTTTCACAGCCCTTGAGACAAAGAGTAGATCAAAATGGTACCATAATATTATTATAATGAGCACTAGTGAGTAGGGTTGGGTACCGAAGTCGGTACTTTTAATGGTATCGACCGAATCACGTCGGTACTACCGAGTATCGATTGAATTAAAAACGAACGGTACCAAGTTTCGGTACTCTTGAACGCACCCGTGGCCGGTCGCATCCGTAACAACATTGAATTGCTTTAGTAAACTTGCGTAGTTGCGTTACTGTGAAATGGCCCACAACTGAAAACATCCGACAATAGCCAACGATGTTATTATGATGATCCAACGTCTATGATCTCCGGCTGTGACACTGTGTGAGCATCGATCGTCACCTCTCCCCAGTCCCCACGCTAACGCTCTGGACCAGAGCTACTCTCCCCATAGCCTCTCCCCCTCCGCTCGCTGCTCTGTCTTCAGGCAGCAAAGGACTGTCACCCTTTCCGTGAAAGCCTTTTTCTGTGTTGTATTAAAAAAAAGAATACAGTCCCGGGAGAGATGTGTAGTATGGTACATGTGTCTTTAGTTCCGACCGCCTAGAAAAAGTAATTGATCGGTTGAAACAAACTTTTTAAGCATGTTTGTGTTTGTTTCGCCAGCACAGCCACCCTGCCTCTGTAACTCCATGCTGCCGCTGCACGTTCATGTATGCAGTAGACGCGAACGCGCATTCACGTTCAATGTAGTTGCATTCAACAGCGCAAATTGTTGATGTGAGGTTTAAGAATAAAGAGAAGCAAGGTCTTATTGTCACTAGCTACTCTAGTCTACAGGGACAAGAAGCAAGATGCAATGTTGTGATTGAGGTGATAATAATAATAAGAAAAACTAAGATAAGGTACTGTAGGCTAAGATGATGATGATGATGATGATAATAAATAACAATAATAATAAAAAATTAAAAACGTCAACAGTATAGCCATAGAATAGCTGTATAAAGAATGTGTTCTATTGCAGACAAACACTTGTATATAAAATAGCAGCCATAGTAGCAGTAATAGTAGTTCCATCAACTACAGTAAGCCTACTACTATACTTGACATGACAATGGCTGAACCACTGTAGAGGGCCTTAATAACCTATTGTGGTGTGTAAAATAGCCTATAGAAAAAAGTTAATAAGGGTAATAATAATAATAATAAAAATAAGAAATAAAAAAGTATCGAAAACGGTATCGAAAAAGGTATCGTATCGATTCCCAGGTATCGAAAAAGGTATCGTATCGATTCAGAGGTGAACGATACCCATCCCTACTAGTGAGGACCAATTACATCAAGATTGATAATGGGTGAAGTTGTCCCTTAACACCCAAGGGGCCAAACTCGTTCAGTAACGAGATAAGGCCACTAGGGGTCGCTCTGCCAAAAGGAGTTGTCTCGTTCCTCAACGAGACAACAAAGGGTTAACTGTACAGCGTGCTGCGCGCATGTTGTGTTCCCTGTGAATGACCCTAGTCCATACGTCACACCGTGGCTCGCAGAGAGAGAAAATGGCCCGACTAGGCTGCATTGATTTCCATTCTAGGCTGAAACATAAAAAGGGCTTTATCTATGAATGAGGTGCAAAGAACGCCAGGGAAGCAGAGATCTGATTGTTTTCACGGTGACACTTTACCGCGATGGTCGGCCCCGGTTTGGATTTTAGTTTTGCGAGTGTTTGTAAACAAATGGATTTTCTTCCTCAATCGTCAGTGGACACTCACGTGCACACGCACGAAGCTTCCGAGGCTCTTCAAAATAAAGCGTGAGTGAACGGCGGCAGCAGCAACAGCTAGAAATGTTAGAAACCTTGGCTTCCCATGTGTTAAAGCTGCGACGTCACAGGACCAAATAATAATAAATCATGGCAGGATATTATGTAAGGCTGATGATTCTGTCCTGTAGAACACTGGAACTTGAATTGTTGTGCACAAAAACATTTTGTTGGAGGTTTGGCTCTACTCTTAATTGATTTTGCAAAAAACAATGAAGGCATTTTTAGTGCATACTCGTGTCTCAGTGCTGCAGATAATACAGTCAGCTAAGAAAAAATAATGATGAATCATATTATGCTTGAGGAAATGCTTGCATGGGCATTTTAAGATGAAATTAAATCAGATTCAGAACCAGGTTTTTCTTTTTTTTTGCCATAAGCTGCAGCACCACTTTAGTCTAAAGTATGTAACTGTGTAATGTAACTGAGACAGATCATGTTTGTCAGAAACTACACCGTTGGAAATAACCCACAACCATCCTTCTGGGTCCCTCTATAGCAGAGGTCTTCAACAGGGGGTCTGGGACCTCTAGGGGGGCCTCAGAGTTACTACAGGGGGTCCTCCAAATCTTCCAATCCTTTTTATATTAACCACTTAAACCCTAGTGTCCATATTCTGAGAACTGTAGACAAAAAATAGCAGATCTACAAGCTCACAACGCCTCGCTGCGAGGCGTTGTGAGCTTGTAGATATTTTCGGCAAAGGTGTAGAGGGGGAAAAGAGCAGTACATAGTAAAAGGTCAAGTTTATCAGGTAGTGACGGCTCAAGTGGTTAAATATCTGAAAACACAAATGGACATGAATCCAAAATACACTGATGATCGTGCTGTCAAACAATGAAACGATATGGAATCTATGAACAGGTTGTGGGGGTCCCTGCTTCATCTCTCTGTCAACTAGGGGGTCCATGGCCTGAAAACGTTGAAGACCCCTGCTCTATAGCCTTAAACTCACGAGGACGAGGAGTGCTCATAGACAGAATGAACCCCGCCTCTCTTTGGCATCCATGTTAACCAGTGAGTGTAAACACACTCCAGTCTCACTCAGCGCTGGACTCTTGGCATCGCTTCCGTTTTCTCGTGAGAAACGACTCTAGGAAAATACACTGTAATAGAGGTTGAATACGTCTCTTTGCTGATATTAACGCAGGAAGTGGGATAATGTCAACATCTTAGTCTGTTAACTCGAAAGGACAGCCTACCGTCTGACGCATTGTGTTCACTGTTGTCTAGAGAAGTGTTTTCAGAAGCATTTGTAAAATGTACTTAAGATGGTCATATTTCCATGCGTAGAAGAACGTTAAAATTGTATTTGTCGCACTAATGTATAATACACATACAGTAGAACTAAATTAAGTATCTCACTTTAGGGTACATAAAAACACATGACGTAAAAAGTGCAATTAGGGTCCTACTGTAAGTATATTTTGTATTAGTAACTATAGAAAATAATACTTGTTGTTGCTACTATTCATTAAAAAAACAAAGTGTGATATTTAAAGTTAAACAAATATACATTAGTGGGTGGAGCTTTGTGTGAACACTTATTGGGGAGTCTGAAGTCTGTAGTACAGTATTCCATGCTTCACTTACTGTACTGTCTTGATTAGGTTTTTGCTTTCTTTTGTGTGCTTCTTCCTGTCACTGGACATTAACCAATGACTGACCTGGAGGACAGTCATGACTAGAAAAGTCTAGAAAAGAAAACTAACTAACTACCTTTGTGCTTTGTGTCAAAGGCTTGGCCACCTGATAGCTGAGTGGATGGGGCACATACAGGTTATATTTTCAGACTACTCACCACAAGTGCTCACACAAAGCTGTATGTATATTTGTTTCAAATATCCCACTTTCCCCCCGAATTTTGTTGTTTACAAAATCATACCACACTAGACCTAGACTAATCACCATTGGCGTCAAGTTTTGTAATACCCATAAGTGCTCACACAAAGCTTTACCCACGAATGTATATTTGTTCCAATATTCCACGTTTTCCCCCAATTGTGGTGTTTACAAAATCATACCACACTACCAAGTCACCATTGACGTCCAGTTGTGCAATACCCGTTGTATACATGTGTCTGTCTGTGTCCCTTTCATGCCCATACATTATGGAGATCTCTTATCTCTGTCTGTCTGGCTCTCTTTTATGCCCATATATGGTGTTCCGTGTCCAGGCCAGTCCAGACATTCGGTAAATGAATAGTTAGAAGATAGGCTCTAATGACTGACAGTATGTCCCCTGTTTGACTCCCGGGCCAGGTGGACCATTTTGCGGCTTGTCTCTCCGCCTGCTCTTGCTCTCTGTTTTCTGTCCATCTCTCCACTGTCACTTTCAATAAAAGCTCAGGGGGAAAAGTGTCTAAGGGTTTGATTGTCATATTGACCAAAATGAAACCCACCAAGTTATAGATATTATATGTAGATGGAATCTGCCTTTTCAGAAACGGTACCTGTGCAGTGGTGCCTGTAGCCTGATTTGTACATGGGTGTGTGCCGGTGTAGTCCTCCGCAAATTGCACATATACAAGCTCACAACGCGTCCCACTGCAACACATTGTGACCGTGTAGATCGCTGGCAATTTTCTGTAACGGGACATGATGTGCAACAAATTATAACTGGGGCTTATCCTCTCTCTTCAGCTTCCTAAATGCTCACGCTCAAAGAAAGTACGCAGCGGATGTTGACCAATCTAAACTAACATAAACAATTGTATTTGTATTGTAGGTTCCCTTATCCCTCTGTGTCGGAGATCATGGGACTGTCGTCACAGACCAAGTTCAGCGAGGAGCAGATAAAAGTGTGGTTCTCGGCTCAGCGGCTGAAACATGGAGTCAGCTGGACGCCAGAGGAGGTGCGGGTAATTTACAATCGGTCATCAAACATTTTGCCATATCATTTCGGTCATCAAACATTTTGTGCCCATGTACGAGTGGTTCTCAACTTGTGGGTCGGTCGGGACCCCTGGGGGGTCCCCAGATGACAGTAAAGTGACAATTTAAGGACTTAAGGTGGTTGCACACTGCTGCGTTTTTCGTAGCGAAATGCGTTTTTCAGGGCAAGGAGAGAGAGAGATAGAAAGAGCAAGGGACCGAGTGGTGCGCGAAATGGGCGGCAGTGTGCAAACGTGACTGACATAACGTGAGGTAGATTTTTTTATTCACGCGCTCTGAAATTCACTCCGATATTCGGCCCGAAAAACGCAGCAGTGTGCAACCACCTTTAGAGTATCTTATATCTAAAAAGAAAGAGAGTAAAGACCATTACTGCATCACAAGTAGACAACAAACTAACTATTATAAAATCTGGTCAAACAAACAAATTGTCAAATAACACAACAATGAGGTGAACATTTTGAAAATTGCTGATCTACAAGCTCACAACGCCTCGCAACACTCTTAGCGCACGGTGGTGTGAGCTTGTAGATTTGCTATTTTCCCAAAACTTTTCTCTGGGACAGAGTCCAAATCAACGCTCATAGTATTAAACATAGTATT
Source organism: Nannobrachium achirus (assembly GCF_963921795.1). NCBI lineage: Eukaryota > Metazoa > Chordata > Actinopteri > Myctophiformes > Myctophidae > Nannobrachium > Nannobrachium achirus. Next base: position 39,141,397 of record NC_137819.1, on the reverse strand, counting down.
AAGTTACTAAGTAACCATGAACGGTCTGTTCCAGACCGTTCATGGTTACCAGGTGGTTTCCAGGTGTTTGTGATTACCAAGACAACATGGCTTTTATTAGCTGTTCTTCTCAATCATAAAAGTAGAATATTATAAACACACCCTCTGTAATCCTGAACCCATTCAGACCTGAACACAAAATCTGTGTCCCTTTCGACTTGAACCCCTTATTTTCTTTTATTTTTTTTTTAAGATTTGTTTTTGGGCTTTTGTACCTTTATTGATAGGACAGTAGACTGACAGGAAATGGGGGGAGAGATGGGGAGTTACACGCGGAAAAGGTTGTCCGGATCGGGAATCGAACCGGTGACGGCGCCAGGCATCCATGCCTATGTGGCAATGCCTAAGTGGTATGCGCCCAGACCAGTAGGCCAGCGGGCACCCAATTTGAACCACTTTAACCATTATTTTATTCTTTAACTATTAAAAAATAGATCCACAAGCTCACAGCGCGGCCATGCTGCTAGCTTGTAGATCTGCTATTTTTGAAAAAGTCTTTGTGCAAGTCTTTGAATATTTCTGACCCGATTCTATAAATGTCTTCTAAATCCTTCTTATAAATCAGTGGTTCTCAAACATTTTCATGTCAAGGACCCCCAAATTTACATGTATTTGACCGCGGACGCCCCATCTCAAAATATGTTGTTCCAGGGACCACCCAGAAGCAAATATTTGAGATACAAATGTTCGCTTTAAAAATATATATTGCAAGACTTGCAAAAAAATGAAGACTTAAGAATTAAGACAGATCTACAAGCTTGCAGCGTGGCACTCGGTGCTGCGCTGTGAGCTTTTATCTGCTATCTTTCATTAATTAAAGCATGAAATAATTCTAGGCCTAAATGGGTTTTAATGACAGACTGGGCATTGGGGAACTCATCATCCCCACCTTGTCCTATATCTCTCAGTATCGGAACACCTCGTTGTTGCTTGGTTAAAGATTGTAACACGTATGGTAAGCCAAATCTCCGGGTGACTCTAATTGTCTCGCGTGCTTCTTTGTTTCCCCGCTCCCAGGTGGAGGAGGCGAGAAGGAAGAAGTTCAATGGCACGGTGCAGGCCGTGCCACAGACCATCACCGTCATCCCCGCCAACATCGCCGCGGCAACCAACGGCCTGCAGTCCATTTTCCAGACGTGCCAAATCGTGGGCCAGCCGGGGCTGGTGGTCACGCAGGTGGCCGGCAACGGAGGCACCATGCCGGTGGGCTCCCCCATCACTCTGACAGTCGCTCCCTCTGCCACTGCGGGCAGCCAGGCCAAAGTGTCCGACACGTCCACAATGGAGTCAAAGACACAGGTGAAGGAACTGACTGAAAACCGAAACAAAATCTTCCCTGGATCACTGTTAATTCTGTCGACTGAAACTGTGAAGCAAAATGTTGGTCGAATACCTTTTTTCACTCGCGAAAAAAGGAATGCTATAATGACAAAAACTGTGATAAATATGGTACATTGACAATTTCATCAACAAATAAAAGATAGACTACAATATTAGGCAATAGTGGAGAAGAGATCCAGTAGAACTGTCACACTAGCTGATTTACAAGCTCACAATGTGTCACAGAGAGCTTGTAGTTCAGCTATCTTCGGCAAATCAAGCTTTGGGATGTCACACCATCATGGCCTGCCAATGCCAACATAAACTTAACTAAAATTTGGACTAAAAATAAAACATTTCAGATGACTAAAATATGATTGAAACTAAATTGAATTCTATTAAAGACTGACTAAAACTACATATAAATTCTTCTAAATTAACACTGACATTTGTTTCGTTAAGTCAAAAATCAGAGACAAGCATCAGAAAGCACTGTTGAATGAAAATATTCAACCTGTGTTGTGTGTGGGTGTGTTTGTGTTCTGAAATATGTTCACTGCTGACTGAAGGAGACATGCTACTATAATGTATTCTTGTATTTTGATGTCTTCTCTCTCAGGGGTTAACAGGTTCAACCAACAGCAGTAGTCCTCTGAACGCAGACTTGCTAGGTGCCAAGCCCAAGAAGTCAAAGGAGCAGCTAGCCGAGCTGAAGGCCAGCTACGGTCGGCGGCAGTTCGCTACAGAGGCAGAGATCTCGCGGCTGATGCGCATCACCAGCCTCACCAAGCGTGCAATCAAGAAGTGGTTCAGCGATACGCGCTACAACCAGCGCAACGCAAAGGACCAACACGGGCTCCCGCTGAACGATCCTCCGCCGCTGACGAGCCGAATAGCCTCAACAGCAGGAGGCGGCGGGGGTAGCAGACACAGTAGCAGTAGTAACAAAAACGCCACCGCCAACAGTGAGGCGACCATCGTAATTGACTCCAGCGACGACGCCAGCGACAACTCCCCGACGACGGCGAACCCTCCCGGCTCTTCGTCGTCCTCCTCGTCCTCGAGCAACCCTCGGGTCAAGTTCCGCAACGCCTTCCCGGACTTCACGCCTCAGAAGTTCAAGGAGAAGACCCCGGAGCAGCTGCTGGTGCTGGAGGCCAGCTTCCAGAACTTGGACACGCCGTCAGACGAGGAGCTGAGCCGCCTGCGCGCCGAGACCAAGCTGACGCGGCGCGAGGTCGACGCCTGGTTCACCGAGCGACGGAAAATACCCGCTTCTCCCGTTGACGGTGACGTCAAAATGACCGACGGTGACGGGGACACTCCCAAGAAGTCTGCCACCTCGTCCTCCACCCCCGCTCATGAGCGTCGGTCCACCACGCCCCCCTCCTCACGCAAGATTCTGAAGAAGACGCCAGAGCAGCTCCACGTGCTGAAGTCAGCCTTCGTGCGCACCCAGTGGCCCACGTCCGAGGAGTACGACAAGATGGTGGAGGAGAGTGGCCTGCCTCGGACCTACATCGTCAATTGGTTCGGCGACACGCGCTACTCCTGCAAGAACAGCAACCTCAAGTGGTACTACCTCTACCAGAGTGGCAAGGTACCTTTTATATCATTACTCATTACTTACAGTCATTGTCATTAGTAGCTATAAATGGTAAATGGTGCATTTATATAGAGCTTTTATCCAAAGCGCTTTACATAGATTGTGCATTACATTCACCCATTCACACACCGGTGGCGGAGGAAACCATGCAAGGCACCAACCTACTCACCGGGAGTAATTAGGGGTTCAGAGTCTTGCCCAAGGACTCTTCGACATTAACTCAGGGGGAGCCCGGATTCGAACTGGGAACCCTTCGGGAACCCTTTGTACTCTAATAACGGTTTCTCTACCCCTGAGCTATGCCGCCCCATAGCTGTGGTAGCTTTATGCTATTAGTCAGCCATTCCCAGTGTGACTTAGAAAGGATCAAACCGGTGGTCTGGCATCTTTAGTCCATTTTACTATGACTCACTATGACTTACTATTATGACATTTGCAGTCGACCATTTCATACTGTGGTTTGTTAGATTTTCAAGGAAATATTTGGATTTTAGTTTTAGTTTTGTAATTTATTTATATAATTTTCCAACATTTTCAAATGCAATGAACAAAGATATACACACAAATGAAGACAGACGCACATAGAATAAAAAGAAAAACTATGAATAAAAATTAAATACCATTTGAGGTGGGCAGTACATTATATCAATACAAGGTATATTCTTTTGTCAATTTATTCCAGTTCTTTACATATTGTTCAGAATCAGTTCTCAGCCTGATTAGTCAGTTCCTCCATAGAGTATCACACGTTGACTATTGTAATGCAGTTGTCCTTTGTGTGTTACATTTTCTTGTTATTTTCCATCAAAGTTAAATCGGCGTTGTAATGCACGGTAGACTGTAATGGGTAGCCGAAAATAGGCCTAGAGAAAAGATTGAATTGCTAATGAAATGTCAAGGACTTACTAATCATGCAGTGATATTTGGTTTAAGTTGACTCAAGTATTCAGGTAATTTCAATAAAAGATTTATGACTATGGGGATACTGTAAACAAAGGTGAAATCTAAAAATAAGGTTATTCCGGTTCTTTAGTTCTTATTCATCTCTGTTTCTGTGAAATGCAAATGATCTTTTTTATATTAGCATTATCGCCGTACTTTATGTATTTGTACCTGGATATTCTTATGACTTACAGTAGGATACATGTAAGGTAGGCACAGACTTGTATTGATCTCTTACCTAATGTAGGCTACCTACCACCCATACTCATACAAAAAATATACGTTAGAATTTATTCTACTTAGAATTTTCTTCAAAATCATGTATATTAAAACTGCTCATGCTGTACTTACTAGTATATTAGACTAGTAGTATAAGATCTGTCCATTTCTCATCCCTGGCTTTCTCTCTCTATCTCCCTCTCCTCTCTCACGAGCATTCAGTACATTGCTTAAATTGGAGCAGTGCGACAGAATGCAATCTGAGACCGACAATGTAAGACCTTTAGTCACTGGAGACTTAACTGTGTCCCGTCGTCCGCGTGGGACATTAAAATATGTATTTGGGACAAACATGAATCTCCGCTGGGATGAAGACCAGACTGTTGTGAGCCCACTGCGCATACTACTGCATCACTCTTAAACCGCAAACTTGCAACATGACATACACAAGAATGCTTACTAAAAGTTACCACAGGTAGAACTTAGTTGAAAACGTGAACTATTTTGAAGACGATAAAACGCTAAACACAGCAGAAAGTGATGGAGAACAGACTGTCAAACTGGGAACTAACTATATGTCCAACCCTAGCCTAAAGTAGCAGATTATGTACAAGCTCGGATGGAGATTAAATGCTAAACTTTGCGCGTCCTGCATTTGTGACTCAACACCTCGCAATCCCTCCTTCTCCATCAGCCCCTTGGCAATCATATTTTTAGTAGCCACAAGCACAGTATAAAAATAGAAAGGATTGCCAAGCATATTGCACCAACAATATTTTTGTTTTACTAAAAATAAAGCCAAAAGTACATATATAATTGTTGTGTTTAAGACTAGATTACATTCACTTTGGCACAAATTTGTATTTCTGGGACGGTGGTGAAAAAAGTAATTCTATTGATTCCTCACGCCATGGAGACTTGATTTCAATAATAACTTTTGGAATTTGTCGCATTCCTAAGACAATAATTTGATTGCAATACATTTACCCCAGCATTTAACAAGGGGATTCTCCCCCTCCATTTGGTGTCAAAACTGCCTTTCTGGCCCTGATATGGCTTGGGAAATAGCTGTCTTTACTACACACTCAAAAGGCTCATCATCGATTCACTTTAGACTAATGATTCATGAATTTGATTGTTTGATTCAAGGTGGACGAGGCTCTGAATGGTGGGACCATCAAGACCCCGAAGAAGCCCCGTAAGCGTTTCCGTGGCTGGTCCAGGAGGTCGCGCAGACCATACGCCTGCAAGCGTTCAGCACAGGGGGGCGCCACTGCCATCAAGGTTTGTCTCTGTGTGACTTTCATATCCAAATGTTATTGTAGCATGACATGTTTTTACATTTTCATTTGCAGCACAAAAGGTGTCCGCATACTGTGGAAATGTTATACTATTATTTTATGAAAACTGGATGAAAATGTGCTAAAAGAGGTGGTGGAATGGAGAAGTCTGTTGATACATGTGAATATATAAATTCAGTGTGTTAAATGTAGACAGCAGTTGAATGAGTGGCATTACATCTGCATGAGTTGACTTGTGTTAGCAGTGGTTTGCAAATCACACCATTTGAGGGCAAGTAAAAATCTCAAGGCATAACTGTAAGCATATGAACATGCTAAATAGCCTCTCGCATGTTTTTCTTTTTGCTTTGTTTCCCCTTTTTACACACGATCAGGTGAAGACGGGCAAATCCTTCCTGAAGGAGCACTACCTCAAGTACCGCGTCCTGAACGAGAAGGACCTGGACGAGCTGGTGGCCAAGTCCAGCATGAGCTACGAGCAGGTGAGGGAGTGGTTCGCCCACACCGCCCGCCGGGTGGAGGAGGGCAAGGCGGCCTTCAGCGACGAGGAGGAGGGAGAAGAAGACGGGGGCGCCGCCGGCGACGCAGGAGGCGAGGAGGACGAGGAGGGAGGGGAGATGGGGGAGGAGGAGGAGGCGCACGTCGAGGACAGCGAGGGAGAGATGGAGGTTAGAGAACAAGGGGAGGAGGAGGAGGTGGTGGTGGCGGCCAAGGATAAGGAGGAACAGAAGACGAGCGAGGGCGATGGGAAGACGGAGGCTGAAGAAGAGGACGAGGAAGGAGGAGGAGGAGGAGAAGACGAAACTCAAGGCGACAGCCAATCACAGCCTCAGACAGAGGAACAGACATGAACAGCCAGGTGGGTGATGTCTTCTTCTTTGTAATTACTGTGTAGAAAAAAAAACACTAGGACGAATACCAGGGAGGCCACACAAGCTTCTTACAGTAAGGGTGATTTATGCTTAGTTTGTGCGTCAGCGTCATTTGCACCGGAAAAATCCGAGCTACCGTGAAGTGTGAGCTTGTAGATACTTTCAGTGTACAATGCCCGACACATATAATTCACCCAACCCGGTGCATAAGTATAAATCATGCATAAATCCAACAGGCACAGCAATACCTTTATTACATGGCATGATTTACAATATTGGAAGGAGGATCTGCACAGTTCCGGCCCGGAGAAACTTAATTTGGAAAAACACATTTTGATATTTTTAAGTTAATATATTTATTACTATAGTACTGTAATCTATTTAATATGTGCTTCTCCCTTCTTCCTAAAAGTATACTGTAGTGTACATACTACACTTCCTTCCTGTCTGGTGTGTTGTTTATGCCTTTAGAATGTGTACCTTTAGCTGAAAGTTACATGGACCTTTTGAAGAGCACACTCGTCTCGTAGCCCCAGTTTGTTAGTTTATTACATTTTTCCTTTTGGACGTGCGTTGCAGGATGATTTGCTAGGATAAATGGTGGAAAGGAAGGAAGTCTAACTGTGGTGTACCGTTAGCTGAAATCTGCCCACTTTACTACTTTAGCCGGATAATGAATAAGTTGGTGCCACCCTTGATGTCACCCTGTGGGTGTTGAGTGGAAGGTTCGTGGTTTAATTGAGGAGAACGTGCTGCCTGCAAAGGGCCAAGGTGACCATCGATTAGATTATGCAAATAGATGGGGCCAATATGTGCAATGTTAACCAAAATGTGTAGACACATGCTATGGCTGCTGATATGATGAGTTCTATTCGTGCAATCGTCACTTGTAAATAATGTTTTTAGGACCCCCCCCACACACACACACACAAAAATGAGATGCCACATCTCAAGGTGTTATTCCTAGTAATATAGAATTTCAATCATCCATCGCGATCGCAAAAGCAGCGCATTCAAAAGAATATTCTTCTACAATCTACATCTTTCACAAACAAGGAGCATATACAGAGTGATATTAAACTAGTTATGCTTAACATAATAGAGTAATATGAGTACAATGACGATTTCCCCCCTTGTCCTTGAAAAAGTGCCATGTGTAATTATGTATTAATAATTTACACAAAAATCAATGTCTGTAGGTCCTGCTGTTTTGTTCATTATGCTGGCTATTTCTTGGTTTCCATGACTTTTGTGACCTTGTCAAAATGCAGGACTAACTGTATCAATGCAACGTGAACTATAGCAAATCAAGTTTCAAAAACATGCCTCTCTTAGGCTTTATTTATATTATTGGGAAGGCCGCACAGTACATATTTCTATAGATTCCACCAAAAATGACGGCTTGCTGCTTGTATTTTACTTCTTGCAATGCTATTTAGTGGTGACAAGCTAGACCAAAAAACAAACAAACAAATGTTGTGTGTTGACCATAATCATACTTTCTAAAAAAACAAACATACATGCATATCCAAAGTGCCAAACCCCTTGATTCCTTTTTTTTAAATTTCAAGCTAGTTTATCTGTGACTACTTGAAAATAAAGTACTTGTTGCGCCCCCTATTTTCTGTAGCCTGCGATGCCTAGTATAATTTTTCCTCGTGGTATTGATTAAAGTGTTTCCATCTTACCTTCTGCAGAATTGATGTTGCGTTCCCCTACTATGGAGAGAGGACACAAGGAACAATATTATGTCAGTGTTTCTCAACTGGGAGGTCGGGACCCCACAATGTTGGCTGTGAAAGGCGTGGACAGGGTTACGGACAAAGACCATCCTGGGTTGTGTAATAATACTGTGTTGACTCATTTGTTATTTTGTGCCTTCGGGGCCACCAGGGGTAAGAATCTGGGTCCCGATGCAAAACAACCATTTGAAAACCATTGGCATATGGAAACCAACAAAGAGACACTTAAGTAAAAGAAATAAAAAAGACAATGAATCAGTTTATCTTGTTTTGGGTTTGCATTGGCTATAAAAGCTGTGGGGACCAACCAGACACGTGGATGTCACACAAGACGACGCGTTTTCGCCAAATGCCATGGGGGGCAAAGGTCAACCTGAGCATCTTCCACCTCTGGCCCATTGGCCCATTGGCAGGCTTTTGTTTCAAATGGTTTGGCTGCCGTTTTGGCTGAATGTTGTTTTTGTTTTCGTTCTTTCTTTTCTTTTTTTACAAACAGTGATGTTTTACGGTTAACCTTGATACTCTGATACTATAAAATATTTAAATAAAATCATCCAATACATTTCTATGAGGTGAAACCTCAACACCTTTTCTTGTAGGTTATATAATAACTTTCTTCAGAAGATCCATCGGATTTTCCTCAAGGGGAACGATCTCCCCCAAACAATTTGATCCTTCGCAACTTTTGATGTTGTAACGGTTTTTAAAAACCCCACTGTTTTTCTTGTGAATAGACTACTTAAATCAGTGCCATTCTGTTTTTAAGTTTTAAATCTGAAAAAAAAGAGTGCTGGAGTAAATCTGTTTCAATGTTTATCGGTTTTTTTTTCTTCCCCATGTTCTGTTGATTTGTTAAATCATGACTACAGAACTGGGAACTCAATCCATTGTAATATTATGCTATTAGTTCTTTGAATGGGTGACATTTCTCTCTCCGCAGGCGTTTGGGTTCGTTCTATTTCAATATCATCAAATCAGCACACGAATTTAGTTATACATTCAAGACCCTCCTGAGTTTGGTGCCCTGAATGAACGTCCAGTGTGAAATGGCTTAAATTAACGAATGCCCTGTTTATAAAAAAAGGCCAATAAGCAATAGGGCATCCGGTTAGAGAGAGAGAGCCGCACACGTGGCGAGATAGGCCGACATAATTCATCCCAGCAACAGCTAATGTCTGTCCACCAACAGCCGTATGTGACCAAAAATAGCCGATGGACGATCTCCAAGCGCCTTAAGGTCTGTAACTCTGAGAGTGTACAAAATGGAACAAAATCCATTTGGTTCCATTTGTACGCTCTCAGAGTTATGGTGGTCCTTGAAATTAAAAAGTTTGAAAATGTGTACCCCGATACCAAAACACTTCTGGAAACATTTCCAAATGTAATGGAAGTCATGGAACCCATTCCGGTTCCTCAATGTTGGTTCCTCCGATTCCTCCTGTTCCGGATCCCAACCCTAATCACGTCGGCACACAGGTCGGGGACGCCGTTTAAACGAGAAACCAGACACAGAGGCCCACTCATTGTGACTTTCACCGGATAAGATGTCAAACCGTATTCTGTTTTTTAATGCAGATCTGATCTGATTTGATGGAATTGAAAGGGGATCAAACTCAAGCCCTGTTGTACTGTTGTATGTGGGGCTGTCCAAATGAAACTATGGCATGCGTGCTCTACTTCAGGAAATAGGCCACTTTTACCTCAGACATGTAAGCTACCAAGTCAGAAGATTGTGATATTTACACTTTAGACAGTTTTTTTTTAGAGAATACAATAATAATGTATGCATGAAAATGGATCTTTTACTACACGGTAAATAAATATGTCTCTCAGATGGCGGTTTTTATTCCTCGCCACCAAAGTAAAAAAACAAAAACATTAAGTGAATTACTTTAAAGGCATAGTTATTAGTGCATTTTTCTTTTCCTTGAATACGGGTGTACTAGCATATAATGTCTTTCAGGTGTTCCGCAGGACAAAAACATAGGCTAATATTCTTCTAGGGGACAAGAAACCACAAGCACTTGGCTCGGGTTCCTGTGAGGACCTTTTTAACTCTTTCTTACGCTTCAAAAATGCTTTCTTTTTCTCCACTTTTATCTTCTGATGTTTACTGCACCATGTAAACTACGTTGAAGTTCTCTTCTATAGCATCTTCGGTATGCAACGATATTCATCACAGAACAATCATTGAGTAACTAGAGTGGTGAATTGTGAATTGTAAAAATTATATTTCTTTTTGATTTTTGATTTTATTTGTTGGGCTTTCCAAGATTTCATTTACGGGCTCTTTTAAATCTGCAAATGAAGCCTGGCTGCCATTCTTAAAGTTGCTTTAATAGCTGACAGTTTCTAGTAGTTAATTTATTTATTATACCTGACTTTAATGGATATCCTTTTGTCTGCAAGCAAAAAAATAAAACCTGTTAAAATAATAAGAAAATATTGTCTTTTTTTCCCCCATCCATTCCATTTCTGCAGTGCAGCAGCAGGAGGCAAAAAGATGCATCGAAGGCATGCTGAAATATTGTTTAAATAAGACTAAAAGAATAACTTAAACATTCACCTTTATTCTTACATGGGGCCTTCCATCAGAAATTAATTTTGGACTTCAACCCTCTAGACTTTAAAGGTCCCATGACTTGCTGTTTTTACAAAACCTATTTCTATGCTTGCAAAAGAATGGTTATCCACAAGCTTTTTGGAAATATGCATATTAAGTAGATTTGGAAAACATTAATAATTTTTCGACACTCCTCTTCATCTCCTGAAGTTGTAATGTTGTGCCCCTCCCTTCTGATTATGGTGGTCTAAGACATGAATCTTTAAAGTTACCTATGAATTTCTATTTCACCTCAAATATTACCATAGGCTATATAGGTTTTGCCGATGGCGTCTAATAACTTGAATATGTAATATTTTGAAGCCTGGTCATATTGACCGTCGTGAAATAAACCCACATTGCGTAGGGCAATGTTTGCTTTTTCATCTGTATTGGTATGAAGAATTACTTTTAAAAGTATTATGTGTGTGGATTGAATATAAAAGCAGTTTATTTCTCCAAACTTTTATCATTATTCTTACAATAGGCCTGTTTGAGAGTGCTATTTTTATCCTATCTTATTGTAAAACTCTGTTGTTATTGAATGTAACAAATTGTGCGTGACCCATGCAGTTCAGCGGTTTATGAGCTTAAGGGCCGAGATCCCTTCATTTGAGATCAATAGCTTAATGTCCTTGTGCGCTGTGGCCTGCGGCCTGATGAGTCCTTCCAAAAGTATTAATGGTATTTTATGGCATCGGAGTTTAATGTGCTTTGTTAGACGCACAAAGCAGTCCAACCAGTCCGCACTGGGAACTGACTGTACTCGCCTCCCTGTACTTAATCCTTTTGTTTGTATAATGGGAGAAATGAGAATTGTATGAGCATATCACACACTGGGTTGTGAACTGGGTTGTGAATAACAATAACCTGGCCCTGAATCGGGGTGCATTAATCAGCCGTAAAGGTTGCCACGGACATTTTTCGGGAGCCATGTTGGGACAGATTGGCACGAGAGGGAGAGATTGTGCCCAGCCTTTTGTGCCATGCCGGTGCCAGCTGTGCAAGCCCTGCCACCCTGTCGCCAGCAGGTGGTGCTGCCCACCTTCTCATGGCAGAGCTGTGCTGTGCTTGTACTGTAAATCATGTAAAAAGCCTGGGTAGGGTTAGGTAATATAACATTTGGGCTCGGATCTGGACATTATTGCGCTTTCCTGGAAGTATGGCAGTAGCTGGAGCGCGCTAAGTCTTTAAAAATATCTTGTAACTGGCGCGTGGAAAGTGCTGAATTATTGCCGTTCATGAGATTGTACTGGGCTACATTTTGTGGTGTTGGGTCTCCCTTGAAAACACCGCAAATGGTTTGGCAATAACAGTTATAAAAACTTAGGGGGAAAAAAAAAACCTCACTGCTGCAAGCAGCTGTACAGTGAGTGTAACATGCCTGATAAACATGACTGCTGCTGGCCTTTACATTTTCCCAAACTGGCGAAAAGAGAAGATCTACAAGCTCACGTATGCCATAATGCGGCGCATTGTGAGCTTCTAGATCTGCATTTTTTTAAGCTATACTATGAGGTGTACGATGAAGTGTGTATATATAGGGCTTAAGTGGTGAGAAAGGAAGAGTAGCCGTCGGTTGTTTTCAGTTAGGGAAGAGTTAACCTTCCGGAGAGCCATTTGAACCAGGGGTGGGACCTGTTCTCTTCCTAATCAGAGCAGAGAAAAGGAGAGAGAGGGAGAGAATGAGAGAGAGGAGGGGGATGATGGGATGAGGGAGGGAAAGAATTGAGGAAGGGAGAAAGGGAGGGGCCAAAGAAGGGGGGGAAAGAGATGAGAAGAGAGAAGAGGAAGAGAAAATTAAACCCGACAAGAATGGTGTGTGACGGGACTGCATTGGGGAGAACAGAGGCCGTCTGAGGACATAAGAATACCCTTTCACCACTGACCTACTTGTACTAATACATTGATTGTACACTGTGTGTGTTTGTGTGTGAGAGAGAGAAAGAGAGAGAGTTTGTTCTAAGGAGACGGAGAGGAAGGGTCTATATGGTTGCTGGCATAAACTAAGCCTGTGCTTAATGCGTTACACACACACACACACACTCGCGCGCGCACACACTCTCCCCCATCTTGGCAGCGGTTGCTACAGCTTTTTTCTCCTTTTTTTCAACCGATTACGCAGCAGAGAGAGAGAGGGGGGAAAGAGAGAGAGAGAGAGGCGGCCTAGGCTGTCTGGTACTCCGCAGGTCAATCTGAGGACACCTCTCCTCTCTTAACCCCCCTCTTCATCACTCTCTTCCTTCCCCCAATCCCCCGTCTTCATCACTCTCTCCTTCCCCAGATCTCTCTCTCTCTTCTCTCCTGACTCCCTCTTTCCATTCCACTGTCTCACTCTGCGTCTCTCTCTCTCTCTCTCTCTCAATGTCTATGTTCCTCTCTCTTCCCTTTCCTACAGTACCTCCTCTCCCGCTGGCTTCTAATAACCTAACTCCCTCCTCCTCCTCTATCTTTTCCTATATCCTCCTTCCTATCTCTCCGTCTCTCTCTCCGCCTCACCCTCCTCCCTCCTCTCTCCCGAGTGTGTCTGCTGCTTTCGCCCGCGGTCCCCTCATCGCTGCATCGGCCTACATATTAGAACACCTCGCCACCGCCTAGCCAACCAGCTAGCTAACTGGCGGGCTGAATGTCTGTCTGTCTGGCTGGATGGCTGGCTACACAGTAAAAATCTGCATTGTTGAGTGCATAAAAACGGACCACACTCCAGGTAGGGCTGGGGCGATATGGACAAAATCAAATATCATTATATTATTATTATTATTATTATTACAATCATCATAAATAGAGATCTACAAGCTGCAAGTGTTGCAATGCAATGCATTGTGATCTTGTCGACAACTTTGATTTTCTTTTAATTAAAAACCAGGGAAATAGGAAACACTCATGTCATAACCTGGTATTACATATTCAAATGTCTCATACCACAATATACTGTATAATATTGATATGTTGTACCTAACTCCGGATATTGCTGTAGAATGACTGGTTGACTGACTGACTGGTTCACTGCCTGCTCTTAGCCACTGCAGTATATATGTATGTACATACAGTAACAGTATACAGTGAAGTAACTCTGAGAAAAATGTACTGAGTAACAGTAAAGAGTTATTTTTCCTCCCACCAAATCCATTCATTCATGCATCTGAGTCGAGCAGCCCCATTCATTCATTTATTCATAACTTTGTGACATCACTTTGAATAGCATGGCCTGCATTATTGATGGTGTCCTCAGTCTCTATATATAAAAGCGTGCCCGAAAGGGATTGTTTTTATTGGCTGCGTACACACACAGCCGTCCTCTGTCAGCGCGTTATGTGTGATATAAATAGGCGTGTAAATTAAGCACTCCATTATGTGGACAATGGAACAGCTGGCGTCTGCAGCTGCAACTTGTCCTATACGGTATTTGTTGTGGGAATGTGTGAGTTCATTAGTATATGCTCTGCGGTAGATCAATTAGCAAACTAGATTCTGCAAAGAAATCCACTCGCTGCGTTTCACGCGAGGCTAGGTTTGATGTTTTCACCTGGTATGCAAATCTCTTTGAAGCACTGCATTTGTTGCTTATCTCCTTTCTCCTCTCTACTTATGTGACTTTACTCTGTTTTGTTTATAGGATTCGTGCTATTCACGCTGACTTCGCACTTTTTAAGTCGCTCTGGATGAGTGCATAAAATGAATTAAAGTTTTAATTAAATACCAAAGTAATTAGAGGGGGAAATTATTAATGGGAGTTAATGGAAATGTCACACTCTTCCCAACTATACACATAAGTTACCGTCTACCTTCATAGCATCACGTTTTGAATTTGATTTAATGGAGCTCCAGTCATTTCATATTTAAACAACGGTATGTCATGTTGGAACAAAATGCTCCCTAAAATAATGTGCTACTCATGTTCACATGGATGCTAACATTACTCTCCACCCTTTCCGCAGACTGCTTTCAGCCATATTGCCCCGTCCGCCTGAAATGGTGTCATTTTTTTTCTTCTTTCCCCCCCCTCCTCAGTCCATTTATAACTGCGATAGTCCAATCCTCTGCAAGCATAGATTAAAAGCCTTCACAATGCAGCAGTTCTCTCCCTCTCTCTCTATTTGGTCATAATCCCCTCGAACATGAGAACATCAGCTGCCGTCAATCCATCCCAGCCTCCATTTGAACTAATGGCTGTCTCTCAGACAGGCAGCAATATGCAAAGATTGGCTGGATGGATTACCACTGTCCTCGAAATACCCTTTTTATATAGGCTGCAGGCACGTGTACACATTGACATCAAAGGGGGCTTGAGCCCCTGCCCTTTTATCCGTCTGTAAAAAGTGCCCTCTCCAGTCCATGAATTCAGTTTTTACTATGGTGAAAGAAATTGATTATGCTTAATTCAGTGTGGTATCACGCACCGAAAATAGCCGACCTCCAAGCTCACAACGCATCGCAGCACGACGCGTTGGAGTTCTGCTATTTTTCGATACAGTATTTTCACCAAAAGGCCCTTTTCAACATTTCAGCCCCTGCCTCTCTAACATTCTCTGCACGTCCCTGATAGGCTGAGGCTTTTTCAGGATACCAGTTAGTTGAAAGCGGTTGAGTCAGTACTGTATGCATGCCTTCCGGCTCGATCCGTTGCTGAAACCTTTTATGTCCAAAACAACAGAGTTACTTTTCAGGAAATGTAAAATGAAAAGTTGGACCAAGGGATCTAATTTAGGTATTATTTCGTCACAAGCTCTTGTTAATACTTTTCATTGGTTCAATATTGAAACCTACAGGCACACTTGAAGCACTTGAAGTTCCACCTTCAAAAGTTTTCCCAAAATAGCAGATCTACAAGCCTGCGACGAAGTGCATCACGACATGGCGTGAACTGAATTTGTAGATTGCCCCCCCTCGTATGATGAAGTAGGGCATTAATATACAAAGAGGACATCCAACATTGAAACGTGGAGATGCATACAAGGTTTCTGGCCGACAGCGACATTATGCTTGAGTGCACTCACACACACACACACTTCTATACTGCCATGCTTTGCACCAGCACACATCTATTTATTGTGTGCCTGCCTGATAGGCTGGGTAAGTACCTTCTTAACCGGCTGTCTAACGGAATGACTCGTTTGATTACCTTATTAGTCCCGTGGGAGGAAATTACTTTTTTTTAAAATTATTGTTATTTAAAAATGTGGTTATGATGCCCGGGAGGGAGCTGTTTTGGGGTTAAATGTCTTGCTCAAGGACACTTCGACACATAATGTAGGTCGGGACTGGGAGGTGAACCGGTGACCTTGTTGTGATTACCAGATGGCCTCTCTAACGCAGTGGTTCTCAACCTGTGGGATTATTTTGGGGAGTCCCCAGATGATTGACTTAATGTGCAACATTGTTTTCTCACTCACCAGTAAACAAACCAGCCTAAAGTTTAAGTGCATAGGCACATTTCTAAAGTGACAATTTAAGGACTTTTTAATGCCTCTAAAATGGCAAATTAAACATTGGCCAAATTGTCAAATATTAGAGGCATAAATTGTGAAAATAGACGATCTACATGCTCACTTGCGAGGCGTTGTGAGCATGTAGATCTGCTATTTTCACAATCAAACCATGTTCTACAAAATGTAATGCCTCACTCTTAAGTGGGGGGGTCCCCCCACTTAAAATATGATTATTTTGGGGGTCGTGGCCTGAAAAGGTTGCTCTAACACACATGGACTGGTGGGTGCTGGGCTAAAGAGGCTTCGGTTCAAAAAGGCAGAGCCCGCACACCAAAGCAGGCAAAAGGTACTTCTTCCACAGCGGATCGAAAAGTCGTCAGCCTTTTTGTAATAAAGAAATGCCTTTTACTTGCTTTGCTGTGCGGGAGGGCGCTACCTTTTTAAAAAAATGTTATCCGACGACCTCTCAACCCTCTATAAAAAATAGAAAATATAAGCCCTGCAGGGATCTGTGGTTCTAAGGAACCTATGAACAAAAAAGGGTTTTCAAAGAAGTTCTGCTTAGCTCCAAAATGGTGTGGAATGCAGAAAGACCAAGACACTCTGTCTTTGGTGAAAAAAAATATGCATTTGTTTATTTATTTTTTAGTAAGGCAACATCATAAAATTGAGTTTGTCTATTAAATTATCACATAGATAATTTGTGATTAATGATTTATTTAATTGTGCTTTTTGGCATTGAATATTTGACTATAAATAAGAATTACATGTCGGCACTCGGCACTTTAGGCATGTAAACAAAGATCGTACCAGGCAGATATGATAATTGACTTAAATATACAAATATACAAATACAATGACATGATTGACAATGACAATTATCAGAAATGAATGTTCTATGGCCAGAATGGGCCATATGCATAATACGCAGAGCAGGGATCTCCATATATGGGCATAAACAGGTGACATCACACTGATGTCAGATACTCAGAGCAGGGATTTCTCCATAATATATGGGCATAAAAGGGATTCTGTTAGGGATCTCCATATATGGGCATAAAAGGGATTCTGTTAGGGATCTCCATATATGGGCATACAAGGGATTCTGTTAGGGATCTCCATATATGGGCATAAAAGGGATTCTGTTAGGGATCTCCATATATGGGCATAAAAGGGATTCTGTTAGGGATCTCCATATATGGGCATAAAAGGGATTCTGTTAGGGATCTCCATATATGGGCATAAAAGGGATTCTGTTAGGGATCTCCATATATGGGCATAAAAGGGATTCTGTTAGCTGTTAGTGATCTCCATATATGGGCATAAAAGGGATGCTGTTAGGGATCTCCATATATGGGCATAAAAGGGATTCTGTTAGGGATCTCCATATATGGGCATGAAAGGGATTCTGTTAGGGATCTCCATATATGGCCATAAAAGGGATTGTATCCCAGATGATGCCCTGTTAGGAGATCCACACTAACAGAATCCATATATGGTCCTACCGACAGCTGCTATAAGCCAACCCTGGCGATAAGGTCTGAGTCGAAGAAATGCTTCTTTCCTGGCAAGAATTGCCCCTTTATTGCGACCGTAGGTCGCATTTACTATCAAACCCTGCACAAAGTGTAAGTCAGTCTGTCAGTCTGTCTGTCAGTCTGTCTCTCACACGTCACACTTTTTCCCTGCTTATATCTCCGCAACCGTTGCCCCGATCCATGCCAAATTTTGCACACACGTTGCTTGGCTGCCAAACTACAACCTCCAAGGACCCCCGGAGCTCCAGATGTAAAAAATGACCAAATGCGCAAACATGACCAAATGACCACCCCAACGGGGCTGCTCACGGGGAATTCCCGGGGAACACCGACTCCTGGTGCTCCAGAACGGATGCAAAAGTGGTGGCGTCCCCAGTGGAGGACCCCCTGCCACTGCAGCGCACAAGGCCGATACTTGCAAAACACATTTTTGGACACTGCTCCTACAATTTTTGCCCTAAAATCACGCAAATCGGTACACAGTATGTCTACACTCATCCCATCAACATGAATCTCTCCCATATAGCGCCACCTCCAGGCCGATTTTTAAAAACACATTTTTGGACACTGCTCCTACAGATTTTGCCCTAAAATCACGAAAATCACTACACAGTATGTCTACACTCATGTCATCAACATGGATCAGGAAGATTTTGGCAAAACACATTTTTGCCCTATTTGTGGAGATAAGTGACCTACGGTCGCTTATCTCCCGATTAGGGAGTCTTACTGGTACTGTAGGGCTCGTTTGTGTATTGTATGACATCACGCCACATCATCGGCTGAGGACTGTGTGATGTCATCATATCTCCATATATGGAGACATAAGTTGCTCATGCCCAAATATGGGCTGGTGAGGTCAGACTTAGTGTGATGCGTAGGTTATCTCCATATATGGAGATTCAACTTCAATGAGTAACCATGGCAAACTGTCAACTGCCCGTATGTCTTGATAATTGGTAAAACAAACTTTTGGCCTATTTGTGGAGATAAGCGACCAACGGTCGCTTATCTCCCGATTAGGGAGTCTTACTGGTAATGTTATACTTTCGAAAAATGACAAAACCTGGTACTCAGTAGCTCAGCTATTTTTGAAAATGTATCAACATTTTAACATTTTTGAAAATGTTTCCCCTCATTACCCAAAATAGGAACGCCAGGTAGAAATGCGTGTAGACCGAGTAGAGATGGAACTAATGATGGAAATGTGACATTCATACTTCATATCATATTGGCTCGTCAGATGGAAACCTCATATCGTCGTTGTCAGGCGGAAACCTCGTATCTCCAAGTTTCAAATGTTTACATTCTTTCGCAAAGTAAAGCCCTGCTTCATCATACAAGGCTGTCGCACAAAAAACGATCTACATCCGATCTACAAGCACACAACGCCTCGCACCGCGTGGCGTTGTGTGCTTGTAGATCGGCTGTTTTCACTAGTTTAAATCATTTTTAAAATGATGAATGCAAAACGAACGGTTTTTGACATACAAGGTTTTCACCCGACAACGACGACGATATGTTACTTTTCAGGATTCAAAAGAAGCAGATCGACAAGCTCAAAACTATGCTTTTGTGTAGGAGGGCATTAATTTTTTTTTTAAAAAGAGAAGAATTTGGAGAGGTTTCTGCCTGACACCAACGGTATTCTGTATTACAGTTCTTGTTGTGTTGTTATATGCAGTCTTGCAGACTTTGCCACACTTGTACCTGCATGGGTTGTGACAAAGAAACCTTTTTTGAGTAGGGCTGTCAAAATTATTACATAATCATCTAATCGCAATTATTTGACATAATCGCAATTATTTTGTGATAATCGTTTACATGTT
The DNA here is from genome assembly GCF_963921795.1 of Nannobrachium achirus. NCBI lineage: Eukaryota > Metazoa > Chordata > Actinopteri > Myctophiformes > Myctophidae > Nannobrachium > Nannobrachium achirus. The sequence goes on along the minus strand of NC_137819.1, from coordinate 39,121,958 downwards.
GAAAAATGTTTATATATGTTCAAAGATTTAAAACAATTGTGGAAATAGCCGATCTACAAGCTCACAATGCGTTGCGATGCCGAAACGATGCCGAAACGTGACTTGCGATGACTTGCGTGACTTGCGATGTCGAAACGTGACTTTGTGTGTACAGTATGTCCATGTGTGCATGTCCATGAAAAATGGACAGCCCCTCAAATACGTATTATGTATCCGTAATTCCGTATGCCCCTTTTCTGATTGGACAGATATAATACAGATATAATAATGATGAGAGGTCATGTGGGTCTATCATCATCAGCAGAACCGCTCACTTCACACGTGTGATTTTCTTCACACAGAATCTTACAGATGAATGGAAATCATTCCAACGATTGTGCGAAATGATTCCCATTAGCTCAATCTGGCAATTATGACAGGCCTATCGATTGGCCCGTCCGCCTTAATGGCTGGGTGACTTGCTCATGCTCAGAGTGGTCTAGTGCAGTAGTTGGCTGTCTGTCTGACTGGCTAAATGGCTGCCTGTCTGCTTGACAGACTGGGCTGTGTCCTCAGAACACCATCTCGTATTGACTGGATGGATGTGTGCTGGCAGCGCTTAGACTGCAGGGCCCCATACCGCCGGCTTTTCCTTTTTTCTCTCTAATCTTCATTAATGCAGGAAAACTGTCAGATGTGAGTCACGTGTGTGTGATGCAGAGAGAGAGAGAGAGAGCATCTGATGTGGGGGAGAGAGAGAGAGAGAGGGCTCCTCAGGACGCAGAGGCAGTCAGCAGAATGTACACACACACACACACACACACACACACCGTAACATACGCATGAACACCCTCACGTTGGCGTGGGACGGGAGCACGCAAACACAGCTGCCAGACCTCTGTTGGGATATATTAGCTGATATACAGGCTGGGTGACTGACTGTTCATCGATTGGTGGGTTTCCTGGTTGATTGGTTAGCTAAGCTGACTTGCTTCCTTGACTCAGTGTCTGACTGCTTGGTTAACCTCCTGTTGCTTGTTGTTTGGTTGTGCTCAATGTGCTGGGGATATTTCCGGGTTGTTCAAAAGAATCGATTTGATCGATTGTAAAATATATTCATTTTGAATAAAAGGTTCGGGCTGCTACGCGGCCCTCAAAGCTACTTTGCACTGCCAATCGGACCAATATGTCTGAGTCATAGTGTTGTGGGCTTTGTCAAATTACCCATCTGGCTGTGGCCCTTTTATGCCCATATGCAGTATGAAGATCTCTGTATCTGTCAGTCCTTGTCCCTTTTCTTCCCATATATGGAGCTTACTTGTGGTTTGTTTATGGTTGAGTCAGAGAATGAGGTCAGAGGTTCGCCTGCCCAGCCAATTTCAATAAAGGATTATAAGATTTTGAAAAGTACAGAAAATAGAGCATCAACAAGCTTATCGTGACGCATTATGAGCTTGTAGATCAGCTATTTTTGCCCGGCACTGTTGTAGGAGAAAGTATAAAATTGGGCTTAAGTGGTTCATCAGATTAATCATTTTAGTCGATTGTAAAACATCTACAGAAGTCTATCTTATCTATAATCTTACCCAGCGCTTCTCGATTTTTTGATTAATCGAAAAAGTTATCTGCAAAAGAATCGCTAAAAATATATATATATATTTTTTGTTTCAGCAGCTCTAACGTTAGACTGAACCGGCTGATTTGCAGGCTGGCTGGCCGCGCAGTTCACTGTCCTAAAAAGACCCCGGTCACCCAGACACTCACCCAGGCAGGGGAGATTTATATACTGTTCCTGTTCACATGAACTAAAACATCAGCGAACAGATTTTTTTTAGGTCACTGTGCACACACACACACACACACACACACACACACACACACACACACACACGTTCACAAATGCTGCTAGCACACAGCAGCACACAACCATATGCACACAGCGAGGACATCTTTGTTTGTGTTTTTCATTATATGTGGGCGAGTTAGTCCGAGAACTCGGTTATGTATGTTTGCGACGCGATGCACACGTACTGTATAAAAAGATGCACGTTAACCTACACACTGGCGGATACATTATGCATGGATGCATGGCCATGCATGGATGCACACGAACAGTCGAACACGCTTACGCACTGTGAGTTACTGTCACAATGTGTACAACCTGACTGACTAGCTGTCCTTGGTTAACCTCGATGTGTGCTACATTTCCACCCCACGTCCTACCTTAAGCTGGTTGTACTGGTATTCTAACCTACTTTACACCAGTGTTCTCTCCTTATAAATGTTGCCTTTGTCTAACGGCCAGATTGTTCTCAAGATGTGGATAAACAAGCAGTTTGTCATCTGAATCTACAAGGGGTGGAAGTATACACCCACACTCAACACATGCATATGTCCCAAAGTGACATGCAAATACCCCAGACAAACATCCAGAAAGATGCTCAACCAGACAGACAACCGTTGAGTAAGATACTAACAAGTAAGCCAGTCAGACAGACAGACAGACCGACCGACCGTATCCGACAGAAGTCAGTCAGTCAGAGAGCAAGAGACAAACAGACACCCATCCAGTAAGATGTTTAACCAGTCAGTCAGACAGACAGACGGACGGACGGACGGACGGACGGACGGACGGACGGACGGACGGACGGACGGACGGACGGACGGACGGACGGTCAACTAACTAGCCAGGTGGTGGGAGGTTGTCTTGACTGACCTCATATACTCTGAATTATCGCTCTAGCTAAAAGCAACCAATTGTACCGCAGTGTTTTGTGGGCCAATTTGTATCGTTAACCTACTTTTACACAGTGGATGTATCAAAGTAAATGACTGGACTCTCCTCAGCAGAGGCACGGTACTCTGGAACTGGTGGAGGCAATTTTGTTTTATAGAGCATTTTGCCAACATCAACTCAAGTGGGCAATTTGTCACAATTTAACAAAGGGGACATGGAAAGCAGAGGCAGTTGTTTTTTTCCCTTGTAGTCTGAACGTGACAAGGTGAATACGATTATGGGTATTTGCTATTAGGAATGGTGTTTGTGGCTGGCTAAGTGGCCCAGTGACCATTAAGGTCAGAACCTTGATCCCTACAACAGCCCTCGTGTCATGTCTGGTTTTGACTGAGCATAAGAATTACAATTTATGCGTTTTGGCCCTTATCCAGAGTAACTTACAAAGTACAGGATCAGGATTAAAGGGATAGTCTACCACGCCTCAAGCCAAAATCAGGCTGGTCCGGTGCGTCTCAGGAGCGGACATAACTATTTATACTGTATATATATATGAGTCTAGATCAGGGGTTTTAAAAGTGGGTGACGGGGCACCCTGGGGTGCCATGACGGCAGTCCAGGGGTGCCACGAGATCATTTGATTGCGACCGTAGGTCGCAGTTTAGTATCAAAACCTCCACCGGCCGTCCGTCGGTCGGTCGGTCGGTCACACGTCACACGTCACACCTTTGCCCTGCTCATATCTCCGCATCAGTATGACATCACACCACATGTGTACACAAACCTTTGTGTACGTTGCTGTGGCAACAGTCTGTTGTTGCTGGTCTGTTAGTGTACGTTAGCAACCACCTTAGCAACCATGGTTTTACCCTAGTAATATTTGGAATTTATTTGGACACTTGAAAAAATATTTAGTATCATTTTAAACTTGAAGTACAAAGTTATTTTCAGTCAGTTCTAACCAAAATGGCTATTATCTCAACGTTTTCCTCGCAACATAATCACTAAAATATCACTTGTCACTGTTGGGCAGAAACCTCGTATCTCCAAGTTTCAAATGTGTAAGTCTTTTGGTAAAGCAAAGCCCTGCTTCATCATATAAGACTGTCACTCAAAACTAGTGAAAACAGCCGATCTACAAGCACACTGTGCTTATAGATCTGCTGTTCTGCTCTTTTACATTTTATAAATGATAAATAAAAAACGAAGGGTTTTGGACATACAAGGTTTCCATCCAACAACGACGATATGCTATAAATATAAGGTGCTGGGAGTGAAAATTATAATGTAGGGGTGCCTCGGATTAAAAAAATATTCATGGGGTGCCCTGAAACAAAAAGGTTTGGGAACCCCTGGTCTAGATAGATGTGCTACAAAATAACTTCAAACATCAAACCTAGCATCTGTCATAACATGCCATTTAACTCATTGAATGCCCTTTTCAAGATGGCCGCCAAGTACCAGGATGCCACGTTCCTAAATTTCTAGTGCACGGATCGTGCACGCCCATGCACCATATATGCACCATATGTGTAGTACTTTTTAACAGCTTTCAAACAAAAAAATCCGCTTGGAAATCCGTTCAGGCATTCATGAGATAGAAGCCTTCAAAGTCAGACAAAACAGCCATTTTTGACATTTTGAAAGATGTGTTTGTTATGGGGCTAAACATGCAATTTCGCAATTGCGATCATGCCTAATACATTTGAGGCATTTTTAGAATTTCTTTTATAAAAAAAGATTTTGAAAAAAAAAAAAAGGTTTTTTTTTCTTTTTTTTCAAAATGGCTTCCAACTCGGGAAACTCGGGCTGTGGCAGCCTGGGACTACTGTAATAACTCGGGAAACTCGGGCCTTGGCAGTCAATGAGTTAAATAGCATACTTACACACTAAAGAGAAAGCAAACGGCAGACATCTAAGAATGTAAGAGCACATATTTGTGCATAACATCTGTGAACGACATGCACCTGAATAACATAACTAGCCTGCAGGTAACATGTATACCATAGATACAAAGAAATACATAGGACTAAGTCTTGGAAAGAAGTGGATTCTCTGCGGTGAAAGATGGGCAGTGACTCTGCAGTCCTGACAGACGGGGAGGGGGAGGTCAGTCTCATCTCTGCATCGGCCTACATATTAAAACACCTCGCCACCGCCTAGCCAACCAGCTAGCTAACTGGCGGGCTGAATGTCTGTCTGTCTGTCTGTCTGCATCCATAGCCATCAGGGGTGTCGAACTCGATTTAGGTTGTGAGCCTTATGCTGTGTTCACACTGGATGCTTCAAAGATACAGGCTACCATTCTTTTTCAATAGACCACCGAGGTCTGATGTCAGTGCTGCTAGAGGGTGCTATCCCCCTAGGTCCCTTTATGTTTTGTGTTGAAATCCCTGTAGGCCCGATAGGGGAATCTTTGATCGCCTCATATAAGAACTGTGTTCCAAAAATAAACACACCACCCCGGTGATTCTACTCATAATGAATATGAAGCACCGACTGAAGGTGGAAATGTACAAATCTGCCCCAAGAGTAACACAATAGACGCTAGAAAAGAGTCAAACTAAACCCAAAGACTACGTTTCCCATGAACGCGGCTAGTACAGACAGGTGATTTCAGAACCGGAAGTGTAGTTTCTGACTTTTAAGGCAATAATTACATTCATTCATTTTTCACCAGAAACGGGCTATATCAAATATGACATATCATAAACGATGCAGAACCACTTGGCAACACAGTTCTTATGCCATGATCTAAGATTCGCCATTGGGGATTTCAACACAAAAAAACAACATTGGGACCAGGGTGATTGCGCCACTATTGCTGCAGTGGCACCAGGACTTTGGTGGAAGCCAGCAACATGAAGACACAAAGATATAGCCCACGTTTGTAGCTGCTGCAAAAACTACAACAGCTACAAAGTTACGCAGCATATTTGTAACTACTGTAGCTTTGTATCTGCAGTTGAAACCAGCTCAACGTTTTTGTGGCTGTTGTACAGAAGCTTTTGTAGCAGCTACAAACGTTTTCAAGTCGCTGGTTACCATTGAAAAAGAATGGTAGCCTGTATCTTTGTAGCTAGCTGCCTGTGAGAACTCAGCATACCTGGTCAAAATGCGACTTAGTGTGGGCCATTCTACTGTGTGTGTGTGTGTGTGTGTGTGTGTGTGTGTGTGTGTGTGTGTGTGTGTGTGTGTGTGTGTGTGTGTGTGTGTGTGTGTGTGTGTGTGTGTGTGTGTGTGTGTGTGTGTGTGTGTGTGTGTGTGTGTGTGTGTGTGTGTGTGTGTTTGTTTGTGTGGGCTCCCAATGCTGAAAGGCATAAATGCTGTTGTAGTATTGTATTGACGGAGCAAGTGTGGACATGGCGCTGTGCACGGCGCTATGCACACTTTTATTTTCTTACCCACATTTTGACATATTTGCCACAAATACAGATGCCATATCATATCAGACAGTCCACATTTCCCAAATAATGCCATGTATTTAATTCAGTCTGACCAGAAACAGAAAAAAAAGAAAAAAAAAGAAAAACAATAAAAGAATATCAATAGAAATTAACTATTAATTTTGCACAAATAAAGGTCAGCGGTAATAGCCCAAAGAACTATGTTCTGTTTGTGGAAACTTTCTGAAGTACACTTTATGATCAAATCTCATCAATAAATGTGTGGGCATCTCTGCTCTGTTCATTGACTCTATTCTGTATTAGTGTAGAGACTTTAAACTCATAGCATGTGTCTTCTCCCTTCTGACTCACAAACTGTGAATTAAACTCCCCATTGCAATCAGAGTCGCTCCTAATTTAATTTCCACCGTCACCTCTTCAGACTCTACCTCACCCTCCAGTACGCTGGTTCTGAACCTTTTCAGGCCAAGACCCCGCCAAATAATCATATTTGAACTGCAGGCGACCCCCATCCCTGACAAGCACTTGGAATTTTGAAGTTTAGTTTGGTATCCAACGTTTCTTCGAGGCACTACATTGTTCTCTCAGCATTATTTGTCTATTTGCCTGGTCTGGTTGTTTATTGACTCGAGCTCATCTGCTTATTCAGATTTTGCACTTGTAAGTCGCTCTGCACAAGAGCATCTCTTAAATGCCTGAATTGTACATTGTAATTGTATCTAAATGTAGCAGTTAATCACTATATCTAACTTTGAAACTTAGGTGACAAGTTTTGGTCCAAGTGGTTTTCCACTGTCAAGGTGGCCGCAGCTGCGGCGCAGCAAAAGACCGGAAGCTTTAAAACCACTGGGGTAACAATGTGAGCACATAGTGCATAGTATGTATACATGTAGATGTGATATGTATGTCATTCGTAGCAGTTTTCTTTATTATCCCACGATTTTGTAACCCATTTTTCACCCAGTGCCAATTGCCTAAAATGTAATGCAGGGCGCAACACTCCCTCTGCCAACTTGGGAAGAGCCCCGAACTGAGCTCATGCATCTTTCAATGAATGAGGAGTCGTCTTATCACCTGACAGGAGGGAGTTTCCCCGGTTGGATGTAGAGCGTGGAAGGAACACATTATTCCAACCAGTTCCTTTCCCCTCCATCAGGTGCCCTGGCTGACCAGGGGGAGGCAGTAGAGAGTATCCATCCGCGTCTTTGCTCCCTTACAGCAGTGGTTCTCAAGTCTCATTCTCAACATTTTCAGGCCGTGAGCGTGACCCCGGCTGGGGTGGTGATTGTCCTTGATGATAGTGATACGCTGAGGCTTTCCCTCTTATTTAAATCCAACTTCGCCAATGTCTCCCGTTATCATTCACATTGAAATTTCCATAGTATAATTGGAAGAAACGCTTGAGCACAATCTCTGTCCAATATTATCTTCAGACAAAAAAACGTAATTATTCTGGCATTGTCCATTGTCAGACTTTACATAATATATACAAACTCCTTGGTGATGGTCAAAGATCCATGAAAGCATACTTATTTACACGCACATCGACTGTGGGTGCTGGGCCAATATAACCAATATTACAGGTACACACCAATTTCAGACACAGGCAATGGGAGAGAGAGTGGCTGCCGCATACAGATATACTGTAGCTTATTGTGTGGATCCCGGAAGATTTAAATCTTTTTTTTTTTTTTTTTTTTTTATATTATTTTCTTAACTTTTTCGTCAAATCATCTCACGGGTCAGAATGAAGTCCTCTGCATGCCGGCAGTATAACACTACACCAGCAAGGAGGAGGAGGATTTCAGGTCAGCCGTAGGGACAAAGAGGAACAGAAAAGTGTGTGCTGGATTACTAGCTCTGATCAAGACGCAGTTGCATTGAAATGTTAGTCTATTTGTTTGCACATTAGGTAGGGTAAGTGATTTTCTTTGGTTTAAATACGTTCTATATTCTGACGCATATTTGCTATATAGACTGTTCAGTAGTTTCTATGTTAAACAGAAAATACATTTTCAGGTCGGGATACCAATTTTATCCAATCAGGATAGAGAACTCAGTCAGGATACAGATCAACCAGGGAAATGGGAAGTGATGAAACAAAGAAAGGGGCAGACTACATTGGAACTGGAACACTATAAAAAATTAAGCTGATAAATGGGTACTCTCTCCTGATTTGCTGAAGGTTTGTCACCTACCTGAAAATGTATCTTCTGTTTATTAAATAGCTGAAGAGACAGTAAGACCCCTGTGACTGAACTAACACTATAGCAATCACAATATAGTGACTTTTTTTTTACAAAAAACTATTTGTTTTAACCAAAAAATATCACTTACCCTACCTTTAAACCCCCCCCCCCCCCCCCACACACACACACACACACACACACACACTCACACGAATCACACCAAATCTGTTAACCTAAACTTGCCGATCGGATCTACAAGCTCATATGTGTTGTTGAGAGCTTGCTGAATGTTCATCTATTATGACATGTCCACAATAGGGACGCTGTGGTTCCTGTGGCTAAAGTATTCTGTGTGCTCCAGTGCCTCTCTCCGGGTTACTCCTACGGTATGTGTGAGGTTGACCCAGAGACTCTGGGTACATCCAAGTGTGCTTGAGCAAGACACTGAACTTGAATACTGAAAAAACACAGACATCAAAACGGCAGAAAACCCACACTACACACAACAACCAAACAAACAGAATGACATACCACACTCTAGTCTACATCACAAACATAGCCACACAACAAAAAATACAGATAATATTACAAACGCCCCAGCTACTTCCCAACCAAATACTCTCTACGTTTGAAGACGCTGAACTTCTATAGTCAGTGGTGTAAAGTAACCAAGTACATTTACTTACATACTATACTTAAGTACAATTTTGAGGTATTTGTACTTTACTGGAGGATTTCCAATTTCAAATACTTTTACCTCTCTTCCACTACATCTCGGATTCAAATATTGTACTTTTACGCTATTACATATTTAAAACGTTTGTTACTAGTTACTTTGTAGTAACTTTGTAGTAACTAGTAACTCTTCTTACAAAACATACATTACCCACTTCAACCCTATATACATTTCAACCATTTGAAAATAGCCAATCTACAAGCTCACAATGCGTTGCGATGCGATACATTGTGAGCTCGTAGATGTGCTATTTTCAAAAGATTTTTACACATTTATTTGAAAACTTGAAATGGGACATTCTGCATAATAAGTACTTTTACTTTTGGTAATTTAAGTAAATGATGCCAATACATTTGTACTTTTACTCAGGTACATTTTGAATTATAGACCTTTACTTGTAAGTATTTCTACATTGCAGTATTGATACTTTTACTTAAAGGAGTAGTTCACCACTTTTCAACCTGTCTTCATATAATAGGTCCTCACTAATGTTCATGATAAAATATCACATTTTTTTCTACTCAGTCCAAGTCTCGTAGGAGAGCTGTGGGAAGTTCAGAATCCATCGTCTTGTGACATCATCATTTTCCAAAAAAATGTATTCAATATTTTTGAAAAACATATTTAGATTTTTATTATCGCGAGAACAATGGCTTCCACTTTAAAATTGCAACTTTTCAGGAATAGAAAGCCTGCAGTTTCTATAAGCTGGATTGGCAATCGATGATGTCACAAGACGATGGGTTTCTGACCTGCCCACAGCCCTCCTCTGAAAAAAAAAAAAAAAAAGAAAAGCTATTTTTGAGTGAGGACCAATTATATGAACATACGTTGAAAAGTGGTGGAGTGCCCCTTTAAGTAAAACATTTGAGTTATTTTCCCACCACTGTCTACAGTACACTGTAAAATCCTGAGTGTTAATTTAACACTCTCAGTGTTACACAGGGATAAATGAACACAGGCTTTTTAAAACACCTGCTCACTCACTGCATGTCAATCTGGATAAGACTTTTCTTTGAAGATGAAAGCAAAATCTTCTTAGATTTGGTGCTGGGGCTCTTTATAAAACATTTGGTCGTAGAACAGAAACGTTGACAAAGCAATAGTTTTCCACCAAGTGTGAGCGGGAATAGCCTATTTTTCCTGTGGATAAGAATGTCACGGATTTAATCCCCATCACAATCAATGTGTCCGTCCTGTCATTGTGCTGTAAGTCACTCTGAATGAGACGGCTAAATGATGACAGATGTATCTCACTGAAAATGGAAGGAATAAAGTATAAATGATAAAATAAAAATGAGTAGGGCTGTCCTCAACTAAATAAACTCTTTGTCAACTAATATAGTCATAGGAATTTGTTGACTTATTGAGAAGGCAATCGTAGCCAATCAGGAGGGAATATGGGAAATGGGACAGATCCATGTTGATGACATGACTTACTACTGTGTACCGCTTTGCGTGATTTTTAGGGCAAAATCTGTTGGAGTGGTGTCCAAAAATGTGTTTTGCAAAAACGGCCTCATGGTGGCGCTAGAAGAGGGCCATGTGAGAAATCAGGGCTGGAGGTTGTGGTTTGCCAGCCAAGGAGTGTGTGTGCAAAGTTTGGCATGGCAACGGTGGCGGAGATAAGAGTAGGGGCAAGAGTGTGATGTGACAGACGGAGAGACAGCCGGTGGAGGTTTTGATTGTAACTGCGACCTGACGGTGGCAATAATAAAGGCAGAAAAGCCAAAAAACATATCTTAAAAAAAACATATCTTAACAAAAACAGAAACAAAATAAAACAGCATCTATGTAGGCTACAGTAAGTACTTTATCCATTATTTTATTTATAATTTGGCTATTCAAAAATAGCAGATATGTGGCACAAAGTGACATGCTATGAGCTTGTAGATCTGCTATTTTTGAAAAATGCGAATCTTTCTCTCTCTCTCTCTCTCTCTCTCTCTCTATATATATATATATATATATATATATATATAGAAAGATTTTCATTTTTGCAAATCTTTCTCTCTCTCTCTCTCTCTCTCTCTCTCTCTCTCTCTCTCTATATATATATATATATATATATATATATATATATATAGAAAGATTTTGTGTGTGTGTGTGTGTGTGTGTGTGTGTGTGTGTGTGGCAAGCAAGCAGTGCATTGTGTGTGTGTGTGTGTGTGTGTTTACGTGCAAATCAATGCATGTCTCACTCTGTTTTTGTACATTTTGCCAACTTCCTGTGTGCAAGAGCTCTTACTCATGCACTGTCATGCGCAAAGCCATAACTATGTACACAAACGCAAGCAAATGCAAGCACACCCTCTCACTCACACACACACACACACACACACACACACACACACACACACACACACACACAAACAAACATGCATGGACATACCTCTGGCACATAAACAAACCCACTTTCCTACACCCTTCATCACAGTCAAATGGACACAAACTTATACTATAGACAATATACAATTTAGGCATTTTGCAGACACTCTTAATCCAGAGCGACTTACAATAAGCAAGATAATACATCAATACATCAACATCAATACATCAATTGCATAGGAATGTCAATCGAGTAACACACGATAACACACTTGAAAGATGGTGCATTATATGCACACAGTGAACGAGCATACACAAAAATGTGCGCTCTTACATTCTCCCCGTCTTAACACGCACACACACAGCAATGGTCCAATGTAATGTGGTATATGTCATGTCTTGGTGGTTGTTGTCAAGCCTGAAACTGCAGGACAGTTGAGGCCATCGAGAGTTTGAAGAGCCATTGATAGAACGCGGATGGAGCCAGAGCGCCACAACTCTAGCTCAGATCAACCTGCCTCGGCCAGAGAAAGAGAGAGAGTGAACCTCAGTCGCCACTCTCAACTCTGCTTAGCATTCTGCCTTTATTTCTCCCTGTCTAGCTTTATTATTCTCTCTCTTTGTCGGTCTCTCTCTCTCTGTCTCTTCTTGTCTTGTTCACTTATACTGTTTTCTCTACCATTTGTGTGTTTTCTCTTACTCTCTGTCTGCTCTTTCTCTCTCGTTTCTGCTTCTAAATCCCTCTCTTTTCCTCCGTCTGCCTTTCCACCCTGTCTTCCCCTCTCCTCATTCCCTCATCCCTCTCTCTGTGTTCTGTCTGTCATCTCTCTCTTATCTTTATCTTTCTGTTACACATTCTAGCCTCTCTTTCTTCTGCCAGGCTTTCTGTCATTCTCTCTTTATCACTCCTATAGTTCTATTCTCTCCTGTCTGTCATTGATCTTCCTTCCATCACCCTGTCGCACCCCCCCAGACACACACACACACACACACACACACACACACACACACACACACACACACACACACACATCTCCCTTCCCTTTAAACCCCCCCGCCACCTACCCTCACCCCTTACTCACATTCTGTGTGTGTGCGACTGTGCGTGTGTGTAACTGTGTGAAAGGAGGTCCGTTGCACAATTGCCTGGTGTCTATAGAGGCCTGGCCTGTACAAAGATGGTATTCAGACATTGTGCTATTTGCCTGTTCAGAATCACACTCACCATCTGCTACTGGTCGGACACACTACCTGTGTGTGTGTGTGTGTGTGTGTGTGTGTGTGTGTGTGTGTGTGTGTGTGTGTGTGTGTGTGTGTGTGTGTGTGTGTGTGTGTGTGTGTGTGTGTGTGTGTGTGTGTGTGTGTGTGTGTGTGTGTGTGTGTGTGTGTGTGTGTGTGCGCGTGCGCGCGCGTCTAGGTCTAGCTATACTTATGGGGACTAAACGCATGTTCACACAGTCACCTGCAGGGGACCTCTGACAGTGTGGGGACAAACTAATAGGTCCCCACAACGGTTAGGTTTAGGGATAGAGTAAGGCCACAGGACTTGCATAAAAATGAATGGAAGTCTATGTAATGTCCCCACAAGTGTGTGCGTGTGTGCCTGGCTAGAACCTCCTCTCACCTGTTCACATATGCATCCATTCAAGTCGGTAGTCCAGTAAAATCTGGTCGGACAGAACTTTTTAACCAAAAACCTTCTATACCTCATTGACTGGAGTCCGTCAGAGGTCTATACTAGATCGCGGACACATTTTCATGGGTCCCTTAATTTTTTGGTTTCCTACATTTTGTTTTGAATAATTATTATTATTTCAAAACTTGAAAAAAATAAAATGAATTTCCATGAAGATTTTCATGAATAAAAAGAATGCAATGATCTTTCCTTAGAAATGTTATTAATAAATAAAAGAAAATTCGAAGAAATTCCTAAAATTAGAAAACAAATGTTTAAGAAGTAGTGAGAATATCGCGCCGCGTTGAGAGCTTGTAGATCTGCAGTTTTCATGTCTAATTTATCTTTTGGGTCGCGGGCTAAAAAGTTTGGGAACTATTTTCCAAGCATAGCCGATCTAGAAGCTCACTGCACTGCACATCTGTGGGTCATATAGTAGGACACATGCCAAGTTTGAGGTCACACACACACACACACACACACACACACACACACACACACACACACACAGTGTCTGTGTGTATTCTTTCAATATATTGCAGAGAACAGCTGGTGTTGTATTTTGCTGAATGACCAAATTCTTTACTTTTTCGTCCTTTTCAGCAGTTGATTTTCCCTCCCACACTACATCATGACCATGCTGCTACAATAACATTACTGGTGGAAAAGGATTTTACAGAATTCGTATATAGGCTATTTATAAAGTTTGCAAAATTGTAAATTACAAAGGATAGATTGATCTCCTCTACTAGCCAAGCTCTATGAACTAATTTGAACTTTGAGCACTACTCAGCAGAAACTCTCCCTCCATAGGTCAGCCAGCACAAACACATTATATATGACATGATAGCGACCCAACAAATCAAAATGGTGTTTTAAGTTGAGTTAAATATGAATTAATGTATTAATTAACCACTCAAGCCATATTTTAAACTTTGTCATGTGATGGTGTCACACTGTGTATGTAGGTGCTCTTTTAGAGTAGTTTTGAAGGAGGGTAAGGAGTCGTTGGTAGGGCATTCCACATTCTATTGGCGTAGCAATTTTGACCCCTCATTTTTGTGCCAAATCTGGGTTCAGTGAGATCAGTGGAGCTCCCTCTGGTGTTGTGCCTGTGTGTGTTTTTTTTATTGAAGTAGTACGTGGATATCCCTGTTTCCTTGCGTATCTTAAAGAACCAGGCCCATTGCAAGTCGCTTTACTCTGTCCTCTACCCTGAGCCATCCCAATCCAACCCTAGCACAATGAGCAGGGGTTAGGCGAGTTCTGGTTGTGAGGTTTAGTATAGTAACCTGAGGTCTGCAGTTTTGTTGTTAATGCCTTTGAGGTGATAAAGTACCACAAGGTGCATGCATAGTGGAAATATGGATGAGTGCTCCAGCAGAGTGTCCTCGGTGTGTTCCCACTGAACAGAGGAGATCCTGAATAGAAAACTAGTTCGTTGGGACCGGTTGAAAGAGACAGTTATTATCTCCGCACAGTTATTGGGCAGTTTAAGCTGGGCGATTTTCAATATGGCAACGCCAGGCGGAGTACGGCTTCTATGACGTAATCGGTAATCGCCATAGCAGTCAAAATCGTTAAGCAAACAGCCGTTGGCGACGGGGTCCCACCCCTTTTATTGAACTCTTTGGTTCCCATGGCGACGTGTCTATACAGCAGACGTCTTAGGCGCAACGTGGAAAGGGAGCTTCTGGTGTAGTACAGCCGGCTGCAACGGCGGCAAGGTTATCTATCGAGCACTGATCATTTCCGGTTACCTTTACCATCTGTAGTAGCTGTCATTTGCTTAAAGTCGCTATTATCTCTGTCAGGCCGGAATGCTGCATGTTTTCGCTCCTGTGAGTAAGAGAATTGAAGCACATTACAGAAATGGTAAACAGAAGATTTTATGAGTGATTTAGTATACAGTAGTCAAGTAAAGGCAATTATATTTGTATAATGTCAAATCCCAATATAATTGATCTTGAAGGCATGTTTCATGTGGCGTCGGTGGAAGGGCAGGTAACGTTAAACTAAGTAGGGATTGTCCTGCATCAATCCAACCAAAAACATGTTATTCAAATCTAACTATGTATTTGCCTGCATAGCATGTGCAAATGTAAGCTGTAAGTCTGTAAGCTGTATCTAATATGTCACTGTATATCTGCGTGCCTCTTACATTTGCTAGTGTGCCTTTGTGTATCTGTCTGCATGTGTGTGGGCCTACATGTCAGCAGCATGCATGCGTGTATTCTTAAGTGTATTCTTAAGTGTATTTGCATGTGTCTATGAGTCAGGCACGCGTGTCTAGCCTCTAAGTACGGAGTGTGTGTGTGTGTGCGTGCGTACGTGCGCCTGCCTGCCTCCGCCTTGCCTGTGCAGGTGATTTGACACCTCCGCAGCGCCGGCTGGTGTCAAGACTGTCTGTTGCTACGATTCTCCGACACACCGGGTTGTCAAATCTGTGATTTCACCCTAGTTACATCAACCAACGGCTCCCTGAGCAGCGCCAGAAACAGCGAGCGGCAGCAGAAGCATCGGTAGCAGCCGTTTAAGTGGCCGTCAAAGAGAATTATTATACTGTGTCCTCACCGGCGCCCCTGACATTTTGCCTTTCGCGCTGCCATTGCCCCCTCCTCCTCCTCCTCCTCCTCCTACTCATTCACCACCTCCTCAGGTGGTGTTAACCTGGTAGTTCTCAAAACTTTTTCGTGTCAAAGACCCCCAAATTGATATATATATATATTTGGCCGCGGACCACCATCTGAAAATGTCTTGTGCCATGCATGCAGGGACCCCTGGAAGAGGGGATGTGTGAATAACAACAACACATTATTCAAAACACCCACAAAAGACACATTTTATTTACGTGTGTATTTAATTTTAGTGACACGCTGTGAGCTTCCTATTTTTGAATAGTCAAAATATAATTGAACGAAGTGGTTAAGATTATTGTTATGCTATATTAACTACTTTTGCTGGGGACCCCCTGGAACCTCCCCCAAGGACCCCCACTTTGTGAACCTCTGGTGTAGCCTGTCCAAGTGTCCATAGTCAGTGGGAGAGAGGACCTAAAATGCGTATTTATTTTCGTAAGGGCAGAACGCTCAACTCCACTTTTAGTTGGCTGCAACTCAAGAAAGTTTGAACAGTTAATTCTTTGAATATTTGTTTTTCATTCATAAAAAGCAATTAATTAAAGAACTCCAGCAATAGAACAGATTACAGTGGGGATCATCCGACTTCCCACACCCACACGCTTAGCACTCATAATTAGCAAATGACACCGATCATCCCCTACGTCGTCACTTCAGACTCATGCCATCTGGACCAAGAAGCAGGACTTTGAAAAGGCAAAAAGATAGTTTATAGTAGGAGTTTAGTATCTTCAGCCATTGCTGCATTAAACAAACTGCTTCTCTGATATGATGGTTCTGTGTATACTAGGGAATTGTATTGGCGTACTGTTGTTGTGTGCTATCTCCATATACTGTATGGGTAACTGGTCCGATATACATCACTGGCCAGATGACCAAGGCATGGTGCGACCTCACCCTTTAGAGCAGTGGTTCTCAACCTTTTCAGGCCGTGACCCCAAAATAATCATATTTTAACTGGGGACACCCCCCCCCCCCCCCCCTCCCACCCTGAGGAGCACTAAGAGTCGAGGCATTACATTTTGTATAACACGGTTGTGAAAATAGCAGATCTACATGCTCACAATGCCTCGCGTTGCGAGGCGTTGAGAGCATGTAGATCGGCTATTTTCACAATTTCTGCCTTTTTTAATTTGTCATTTTAGAGGTATTAAAAAGTCCCTAAATTGTCACTTAAGAAATGTGCATCTACTGTACCCTCTATACACTTAAACTTCATGTTGGTTTGTTTACTGTTGAGAGAGAAAACAATGTTTCACATTAAGTTAATCATCTGGGGACCCCCAAAATAATTCCCGACCCACAGGTTGAGAACCACTGCTTTAGGGCGAGGGCGCTTGTCGCCCTGAGGCGTCTTACTAGTTATTATACTCAGAGCTATAATAGAGGACTTTGTCTATGCCAATTCCCTATGTACGGTATTCTCGTCCCTTTATGTCACTTCTATAACTCCTACAGACATGACATCCACATGTCTCCCCTTTGATACACGTGACGTCATGGCCAATTATTTCCCCCCTGATAGGTTTACCAGGAGGACACACTATTTTCCTCCTCTTATGTCCACGGTTCACAGAACAAGCCCTCTCTGAACTAAATTATGTACTGCCAATACCATATACTGATTTTAGCAGGAGACTCCTGAATGTCTACTTCTTGGCTCCTGAATTGAAATTTATCTTGTATTTCCCCTTTTTTGGGGGGGGCATCTCAATCCTAACCCACCCAGTAAGTTTACTGTACTTTTTAGGTTTGTAATGGAAGAAATTACATTCCCCCATGCTTGTATACCCACGATCTTCCCCTAGTAAACCTGGATTAAAATATCAAATTTCCTATTAGAACGAAGCAGAAAATAGGAAATGACAAAAGTCCCCCCCCCCCCCCCCCCAACACACACCCTCGAAGAAAGTCTCCAGATTTCTCACAGTCTAATGTTTGCAGGTATGCCTCTGAACATGTAGGAGTTGCTAGTGCAGTGCAGTGATAGATATCAGCAATGACCTTGGTTTAATTTATTCCAATTAAAATGTGCCCTGTCTGCATACTGTCAGACATTATTTTAGAACATGTGTCATTTAAAAATAATAATCACTTGACCAATTAAAACCATGAAAACATCAGTGTCATTTTAGCAATACTATTATGTATAGCACACTGGTTTTCAATGTGGGATCCGGGGACCCCCAGGGGTCCTTGGGGGAGTGCCATGGGGCCCCCAGCAAAAGTAGTTAATAAGCGTCACAATCATTTTAACCATTATTTTATACTTTTATTCAAAAATAGCAGTTATACAAGCTCACAGGGCGTCACTTCGTGCCATGCTATGAGCTTGTCGATCTGCTATTTTTGAAAATGTGTGCAAATCTTTGAATATTTAAATTATTTAAAGGAGTAGTTTACCTCCAAAATTGCATTTTTTTCTATTGATTATGATTACTCATGCCATGGAGTCTTGAGTTCAATAAAATAAAAAATAAAAGTTTTTTGTCACATTCCTAAGACACATTTTTCTTTTTTTTTCAATAAATGTATGCCCATTGATTCCGGAGGGGGACCCAATGGGGACCCAAGTGCATCCGTAATCAATGGGGGCAAATTTACTATAATAAAACCTTTGTCTTAGGAATGCGACAAATACAAAAAAAATATTATTGCACCTAAGTGTCCATGGCATGAGTAATCAATAGAAAAAAGTCATTTTGGATGTGAACTACTACTTTAAGCGAACATTTGTAATTCAAAGCTTTGCTTCTGGGGGTCCCTGGAACAAAATATTTTTAAGATAACATCCTTGACATGAAAAGGTTTGAGAACCAACAACATAGGTTTTTCAGGAAACCGTTTCGATTTTAGAGGATGTTTGTAGAATCGGCCTCAGGTCTTAATGGGTTTATTGGGTTACACCACCACAGTACTCATGTAAATGTACTTGGTTACTGTCCACTGTGCGATAACTTTGGACCGGAGAACAAAAGGAATGCCTCACATTTAGCTCCTAAAGCAGAGGAGCAGGTGTTTGTTTGCTTATACTACTGTGGAGGTGCTCACCTGGAATGAGGCTTGGCAGGCATCAGCCCCATGCATACAGTACACCCACTGATGCATCTTTTATGCATTCTTCTCATTATTGCTGCTTCTTCTTTTCCTCTCATAGGAAAATAAACTTTAATGATCGCATAGGATTCTCACATCCTGTGTGTGTGTGCGTGTGCGTGTGTGTGTGTGTGTGTATACTCGTGCGTGCGTGCGTGCGTGCTTGCCTGCCTACAGTACATATACACACAGTACGTTGGCAAGCACATACACAAACACACATACGGTACATATCGTTGCTGTCGGGCAGAAACCGCTCATCTAGATATTTTAACTATTTTTGTGGGGTTTTTCCATATATGAACGCCCTACTTGATCACACTACAGCGTCTCACCAAAGCATCAAAAGTAGCAGATCCACAAGCTCGAAACACAGTTCGTTTTGAGCTTGTAGATCTGATACTTTTGCCATTTTTTAATTTGAATCCTGAAGAGTAACACTTTTGTAGATATGAGGTTTCCTTCCAAAACCATTTCGTATATATCATTTAAAATATGATTTAAACTAGTGCCAGTTCTACAAGCACTGCGAGGCATTGTGTGTGTGCTTTTAGATCTCCTATTTTCACTAGTCTTGTGAGACAGTCTTGTATGATGAAGCAGAGCTTTACTTTGCGGAAAAACATAAAGATTTGAAACTTGGAGATACGAGGTTTACTGCCAGACAGGGACGGTATGCGTCTATTGTCTAGTGTGTGGGAAGTGAGAACGTACAGTAGCATGCACTTGTGTATGCAAAGAATAAAGTGACAAATGGCACAGTAGGAAGAATGAAGGCACTGGAGGAGCACCTCGGACAGTCGGAGCCTTGTTTTTATTTTTAGACTGCAAATCATCCGGGAACGTTGGCGATGTCAAAACACACCTTTGTCAGGTCAAATGGCACAGTACTGTATCTGCTGGAGATCACATGAAGTTTGTGGAGCAGGCAAGCCTGAGAAGTATCAGTGTTCTATAATATCACTGAGTCTCTGGCTCTGACAGGAAATACTGTACATATGTTATGTATACAGTATATATATTTTATCCTAAAGCAAGGGTTATCAACAGGGGGTCCGGGACCCCTAGGGGGTCCTCAGAGTTACTACAGGGGGTCCTCCAAATCTTTGTGTGATAGAAGCTTGCTTTTATTCCTCCTTTTTTATATTAACCCACTTGAACCCTAGTGTCCATATTCGGAGAACTTTAGCCAAAAATAGCAGATCTACAAGCTCACAACGCCTCGCAGCGTTGTGAGCTTGTAGATCGGCTATTTTCGGCAAAGAAGTTTGGTGTAGAGGGGAAAAAGAGCAGACTAAGTACTGAGTAAAGAGTAAAGACAAGTGGTTACATTTCTGAAAACACAAATTGACATGAATCCAAAATACACCGATGATTGTGCCGTCAAACGATGAAACTATATGGTATCTATGGTTTACTGTCAATATTCCAGGATGACCTCCCACTTGGGTAATGACGCCCCCTGGCGATCATTCAGAGAAACTACTTCAGCTCCCGTACTAACGTAGGTAGGAAGGGCCTGTCACTCAAACCGGAGTGACCCGCCTCCAGGCTATATAAACCCCCGGAGGCGGAAGTAACATCCTCTTTTCACTCTCTGCGATATCACATTCAGATAAGTTGAAACTCAGCCTTTGTATTATTATTCTTCGCGCATTAGCCTAAAGCGGTGGCATTGGAGTCGCCCACTGGCGAGTGTTGAATTAACCCGTACTTAAGAATACTTATTCTTGTTCCGTCCTAAATCGACGGTTATTTCCTTTTATAACAAAGGATTATTACTGCTTGTTCAGGCCTTCGCCGAAGCAAGCGTGGCATAGCATTAGCCGTTAGCTTGTTAGCTCGTCTGCTATTGTTAACGTTAGCTACACTGCTTACCGCTTGTTCAGGCCCTGCCCGAATCAAGCGTGGCCTAGCCTTAGCCGTTAGCTTGTTAGCTCGTCTGCTTCTGGTTAACTCTATCTACAGTGCTTCGCCATGGATCCTCTGGCCTTCCTGCCGAGGCAATGTCCAGGCTGTCCAGGACTCATCAACGGACAGGATCTTCACCATCTCTGTGTCGGCTGCATGGGCGTTGCACACGCCTTCTCTGCACTGAGTCCTCAGGGGAGAGCAGGACCTTTCTGTGACTGCTGCGTGGCCTACGACCACGATGTACTGATACACCGGTTCTACCTAGCCAGGGCAGGCCTCGGGGCCTGCGCTCCACCAGGTGGGTCCACTGCTCTCAACCCCACAGCCCAGTCTTTCCTTCCCCAGGCGGCCCGCACCGTTGGTCAAGGTGCGGCGCTGCCTTCCGGAGATCCGCTTGGCAATCAGCGCGCCATTCCAAGTCAAGATGGCGCCGTGCTACATGAGACACCGCCTGCCGCGCAACCGACCGCAGCTAGCTCCACTGTCACTGGAGCTGGCGGGTCTGGTGAAGTCGCCGCTAAGAAGGCGACCAAGAAGGCTAACATCCAGAAATCTCCGGTAGCCTTTTCCCCTTCGGGCGCGGTGCCCAAAAAGAAACGCTTGGATGTGACCGTCGGGGACGTCCCCCTCGACGTGAGCATCACCAAAACAGTCCAGACCTTCAGGCGAGAGTCGGACCTGAGCTCCTGTCAGAGCGAGGGTTCTGGATCTGAATACTCTGGATACACGGCCGAGGAGGAGGAGGACTCCGTCGAGGACGAGGGTTCTCGACTCACGGTCACTGTGAAAGGTAATGCCCCTGCGGCTCCAGCACGTCAACTGGACGCCGCAGGGAGCTCCCAGGCCTCCTCAGGCACCACTGCCCCTCCACCCGCCAGTCAAGCGAGTGAAGCGGGAGCAGAGGACGTCGATTCTGCAGCAGAAATGCTGGATCATCTCACAGTCTACATGAGAGCTCTGGCCAGAGTTGGAGAGGAGTTGCCACCTCCTCTCCCCTCTGAAGAGGCCGAGGATGATGACGAAATGCCCGGGCAGGAGCCTTCGGTTCCCGCCCCGTATGTCCTCTCCAGGCTGCCGCTGGTGAAAGGTTTCACCAAGGCCCTCCATTCCTCATGGAAGACACATAAAGACCCCAGGAAGCTGCCTTTTTCTGTGTTGGATTTGGTGGGCGGTGCGGAGGCAGGCATGTCCACCTGCCCTAACCTGGACCACCTGTTGGCACAATCTTTTCTGAGTTCCGTCAGACCCCAGTACAAAGATGTAGGCACAGCTAAAAACGGGCCGTTTGTTGGCCCCGTCGGCACCAACCCGCCGGGGTTCACTGTCCTGGAGGACAAGCTGCAGTCGGACAGGGCTCGTAACGCCTACCGGTCCGCTGCTCTGGCCGCTAAGGACCTGAATCTGATCCAGCTCTTGCTCGCTTCCACCAAGGACCTGGTCAAAGGTCTGCCCACGGGGGAGCACACAGCTGAACTGAACACTCTATTTGACATCATGCTGAAGGTCAATTGGCATGCGGTTAAGTGGATGGGCAGGTCCATGGACTACAACCTCCAGTCTGAGAGAGCCCGCTGGCTCGACTATGTCGACCTCGAGCCTAAGAGGGACGTGGGCGAGAAGCCTCTAGGTCCTCGCGGGGAGATGTACAAGTCTCTCATAAACATGGAGAACAGTCCCACCACCCTCATGGGTGGGGGCTTGGAGCTGCTGCAGGGTAGAGTTACCTTCTTCAAGGCGGCTAAGGACATCGTCGAGTCCACCACAGTGCCACAGGATGAACCGCAGCAAGCTAGGAGGACGTCCCGCTCCTCCCGCGCCAAGGAAAGGGGCCGCTCTGCTTCTTTTAAGAAGCACTCGTCTTCCTCCAGGGGAGCATCTGCAGCCAGGGCGCCTGACAGGCCCCGCAGCAAGGCTGTGGTTCCCGAGCGCGCTCAGCCGCGCCGCCCGTCCAAGGATGGCAGGCAGCAGTCTTCATACCGCGGTGGCCGCGGTAGGGGACAGCGCAAATGACACTTTGAAGAGGGGAATTGTGCTGGGGCGGGGGTCCGAGGTGTCTCTCGGTCCCCCTCCCCCCAAACGAGGGCGTTTTTCGGTACCCCGTGTCGGGGAAATGAAAATGTTAATTTTGATGCCTCCTGTGTCGACAATAAACATGTTGAAAGAGCAAAGTCTGTCTCTGTCCAACTCTCTCGCACTAGCACAGACGACCCCATCGTGCATGCCTCCTGTAGTAATGATGAAGTCCTGTCAGGACTCGATAATCAATCACAGGTTTTATCAGAATCCAGTAATGTTAATGTCAAACAATTATGTGGTTCCTCAAGCACGCGAGTGGGATATCCCTCGCGTCGACAATATGAATCCTTTATGCATGCCTCCTGTAAGAATGATGGAGTCCCGTCAGGACTCTTTAATCAGTCAGAGGTTTTATCAGCAACCAGTAATGTTAACGTCAAACAATTATATGGTTCCTCATGCGCGCGAGTGGATTTTCCCTCGCGTGAGCGATGCTATGAATTTAACCTTGAGTCAGAAATTCTGTCGGCCTACTATGAGCCCGGGTCAAGGGACAAGCATAAAGGCCTTAGAGCAGGTATTAAACGTAAAAGTTCCTCTCCTGTCAGGGGAGAATGCTTTAGTTGTGGGCGAGTCTGTTTATCAGTCGAATCGCTTTGCTCTTCCTGTCGCTCTATCGAGCGAAAACCGAACGCTTCCGGTTTCACCGGATACGGATTCGCTAGCTCCCCGCTTCCGGTCCGGCCGCAAAAGAGCTCCGCTAGTCAAGCGGTACAATCAGAAGGTGTTCCCACCTTGCGGCCTATTGAACCCCCGCGCTCCGCATCCGGGTGTTCCGGATACGGATACGCAGGTTCCCCACTTCCGGTCCCGCCGCAAAATAGCTCCGCTAGTCAAGCGGTACAACCAGAAGGTGTTTCCGCCATGCGGCCTATTGAACCCTTGCGCTCCGCATCCGGTCGTTCCGGATACGGATACGCAGGTTCCCCACTTCCGGTCCGGCCGCCAAAAAGCTCCGCCGTCACGGAAGCACAGTGGTGGGGTTTCTCTCGCTCAAAACACGCTAGCACGCTGTGCGCGCCAGTGGAAGTTATGCAACCCGAGCCATTGGGTATTTCGAACGATAACCAGGGGTTACAGGTTACAGTTCGCAGATATACCCCCGCTTTCGAGCAGGGTTATTCATACCAGAGCACGTGGTTTAAAAGCAAGTCTTTTGAGAGAAGAGATCAGCTCATTGCTAAGCAAGGGTGCTATAGTGGAGCTGGACAGGACCCAATCCCGCATGGGATTTTGGAGCCGTTATTTCCTGGTGCCCAAAAAGGGGGGGGGGCTACGTCCCATCCTGGACCTAAAGGCACTAAACGTGTACCTGAAGAAGTACGTTTTCAGGATGCTAACAGTACCCACCATGTTACGGTCGGTCAGGCAAGGGGATTTCCACTGTTCAGTGGATCTGAAGGATGCTTATCAGCACGTCCAGATTTATCCCCCACACAGGAAATTCCTTCGGTTCGCCTTCGAGGGTCGCATGTACGAGTATACAGTACTCCCTTTCGGTCTGTCACTGAGCCCGAGGGTTTTCGTGAAAGTGACCGAAGCAGCCATCGCCCCGCTGAGACAGCAGGGCGTCAGGTTGGCGACGTACATCGACGATTGGATGATTTCAGCGAGCTCCGCCCACGAAGTGGCGCGTCACACACAAGTGGTTTTGGCTCACCTGAAGGCCTTAGGTTTCATAGTCAACCACGGCAAGAGCATGCTGACTCCAGCAAGTCGTCTTACATTCATTGGGGTCCTTCTGGACTCATCCGACATGTCGGCCCGTCTCTCAGAGGAGAGGGTGGACAGGTTTCGGGAATGTCTCGACTCCTTTCAAGTGGGCCAGGAGGTCACTTACAGGAGTTGCATGGTACTGACGGGAATGATGGCTTCCGCAGTACATCTGTTGCGTTTGGGCAGGTTTCATATGAGACCTTTTCAAAGATGGATGTTATCCCTCGGGATCCCGCCCTCCTTGAAGTACAAGAAGGTTACGGTTTCCCCTTCCTGCGCGATCGCCCTGTCTCCGTGGCTGGTGGAGGGATTCCTCACCAGCGGAGTCTCGATTGGCGAGGTGGTTTCCCACAAGTCGATCACGACAGACGCCAGTCTCAGTGGATGGGGAGCCACTTTCGAGGGGCGCACAGCGCAGGGGCTTTGGCCTCTGGAGATGAGGGGTCGTCACATCAACTATTTGGAGTTGATGGCTATACTCCTGGCGCTCAAGCATTTCGAGCCTTGGATTTTGCATTGTCACGTCCTGGTCAGGACAGACAATACGACGGCCATGTTTTATGTCAACAAACAGGGGGGCATGTCGTCGTTGCCACTGGACCGTCTGGCTCGAGAATTGACGGTTTGGTGCTTGTCGCGCCTCAAGTCGATCAGGGCCTCACACGTCCCAGGTCTCCTCAACAGCGGAGCAGATCTCCTGTCCAGGGGAGGTCCTCGCTACGAGGATTGGTCTCTCCACCCCAGGGTGGTGAGCCAGATTTTTCGCAAGTTTGGTCAGCCAGTGGCGGACCTGTTTGCGTCAGCGGAGAATACGAAGTGTCCGTTGTTCTTCGCGGTGAAGGGCAGTCCTCCCTTGGGGTTGGACGCCTTAGCGCACACGTGGCCGAGAGGTCTACTGTACGCGTTTCCCCCCTTCGACTTAATCCGACCCACTCTGGAGAGAGTCAGGAGGTTCGGTCTGGAGATGCTCCTGGTGGCCCCCTACAAGGGCACGTGGAGATCGGCGATCGCCCCTCTCCTTTGCGAACCGGGTTGGCAGCTGCCTCGGTGCAGGGACCTGTTGAGTCAGGCCAGGGGGGAGATCTTCCACCAAGACCTGCAGGTCCTAGACCTGTGGGTTTGGCACGTGAAAGGTTAAACCTGCTGGCAGCCGGTTTTTCTTCTGAAGTGGTTGATACCATTCAGAGTGCTAAGGCGCCCTCTACGAGGGCGTCTTATGATGGAAGGTGGAATGCCTTTGAGGACTGGTGTGAGTCGCGTGTTCCACCTGTGGTGGCTCATGTGGCGTCAGCCCAGGAAATTCTGGAATTTATGCAGAACCGCTTGAGAAGTGGTCTAGCATTTTCTACCCTTAGGGGGTATTTGGCGGCTATTAATGCCTGTCACCTGGGGGTGGCGGGCAAGGCACCTTCTAAAGTCCCGGAGGTCATCAAGTTCATGCAAGGAGTTGAACGTTTGAGGCCGGTGACTAGGTCTTTGTTCCCAGTTTGGGATCTGCAGGTGGTTCTAGGGGGCCTATGTCGGGCTCCCTTTGAGCCGCTTGTAGGGATGCCTTTGAAACTTTTGAGTTTCAAGACGGCTCTTTTGCTGGCTTTGGCCACGGCTAAAAGAGTTGGTGACCTGCAAGCTCTCTCGGTGTCTGCGGAGTGCATGCAGTTTATGAACAATGATCTCAAGGTGTTGCTCAAGCCTCATCTTAAGTTTGTTCCTAAGAACATGGTGGTTCCTAAGGAGCCTGTTGTTCTTCTGGCTTTTCATCCTCCTCCGTTTGTCTCGGTGGAGGATGAACGGCTGAATTGCCTTTGTCCTGTCAGGGCATTGAAGGCCTACTGTGACAGGACTGCTGGTTCTAGAGCTTCTTCTCAGCTCTTTGTAGAAATGGGCAATGTTCTTGTCAGAAAGCCGGTGTCTAGACCCACTCTTTCGAGGTGGATTGTGGATGCTATTAGGCTGGCTTACTCTAGTGCGGGTGTGGAAGTGCCGGCGGCACTTAAAGCCCATAGCACTAGAGGTGTGGCTACTTCGTGGGCACTGGCAAAGGGAGTCTCCGTTCAGGAGATTTGTGTTTCGGCGAATTGGTCTTCGCCTTCTACCTTTGCAGCCTACTATCACCTGGATATCGAATCCTCTTCGCTAGCGCATTCGGTTCTGGGTGCAGTTGCCTCCTCTACGTCATAGAGGAGGCGGATCTTCCCCTCCCACAGGTGGGCATGTAGCCACCTGGGGTACTTTGGGGGGACCCTGTGTTTTCCTTATATAGTGTGTCTTACTTATAAGGCGGACTTGTCCTTTTCATTTAGTTGAATGAGGCGGACTTCGGTCTGTCAGGGTCTCTCTTTATTTTCTCATGCCTTCACACCCAGGTCCGGTGGGCCTGGGACCTTCTGGGTGATGGGTCACGCCCGTTTGGGCTGTGCTCACCCGTATGAGGGGTGTGTGGGGGTATGAGAGTAGGTTGTGGCTTAGAGGGGAGTTTAAGAATCCCAAGTGGGAGGTCATCCTGGAATATTGACAGTAAACGGTAGGTTCCGTACGGAACCATTGTTTACTTAGATATGGAAGGATGACCTCCCACGTAATGCCCCTCTGTTTCACTGAATGTGGCAGAGAGTGGTATTAAGAGGATGTTACTTCCGCCTCCGGGGGTTTATATAGCCTGGAGGCGGGTCACTCCGGTTTGAGTGACAGGCCCTTCCTACCTACGTTAGTACGGGAGCTGAAGTAGTTTCTCTGAATGATCGCCAGGGGGCGTCATTACCCAAGTGGGAGGTCATCCTTCCATATCTAAGTAAACAATGGTTCCGTACGGAACCTACCGGTTGTGGGGGTCCCTACTTCATCTCTCTCTCGACTAAGGGGTCCTTGGCCTGAAAACATTGAAGACCCCTGTCCTAAAGGATCCCAAGTTCCCAACCATAACTGTAACATGCTGTTGCTATGAGCTACTTGTTGTACAACATGGTGATGGGGTTCTGTTATACCCTTACAGTACACCACTTTATATTCACAGGCATTTTTCTGTTGTGCATTTTTACTTAGATCATCAATGGGATTCTTTGATTTGGGCCCCAGGGGACTGGGTTTCCCAGAGACGTCCTCGCTCTAAAAGGTCATGTTTGTTCCATAAAGCTCATTTACTGACTAAAGATCTGTTGTTGGATTTGCTTGTTCTCCCTATCATGTTTTTGACCCTTTTTGTTGTTGCAATGCATTACTGTTGCACACTTTATTATTGTTTTGTTCTCATAAACATCTTAAGAATCCCCCTCTTTTCATAGTAAACATTAAGGGCTTTATGAAGTTTTCCATGTTGATACATGGAAATTGGCATCTGTGGTCAGGGGCGTCACAAGGGGGGGGAAATTGGGACTGAGTTACTAGGGCCCAAGGTGGAGGGGCCTTAATTATTTTATACTGTAGCTATCGAAAAAAAGCAGACCTACAAGCTCACAGCGCGGCACCGAGTGCCCCGCTGCGAGCTTGTAGATCTGCTATTTTTTTAAACTCGTGAAAATGTGTGCAAATCTTTGATTATGTATTTTTTAAGCAAACATTTGTAACTCAAATTTTGCTTCGGGGGGGGGGGGGGGGGGGTCCCTGGAACTAAATATTTAGAGATGGGGGTCCTTGGCCAAATACATATCATTTTGGGGGTCCTTCACATGAAAAGGTTTGAGCACCACTGACATAGAAACTTACAAAAAACCTTAGAAGGATTTGAAATATTCAAATGTCTAAAAAAAATAGCAGATCTACAAGCTCGCAGCGCGGCACTCTGTGCTGCGCTGTGAGCTTGTATATCTGCTATTTTTCAATAGTTAAAGCACGAAATGTGAGTGAATCCTTGTACCCAAGATCCAGAATTTGTGCGACACCCCTGGATAAATGGAAATTGGCATCTGTGGTTCGTTGACCTTTTCTTCACTCGTGTCCTGGCATGTGTTCGCTGGCGGTAATGTCAGTGGCAGGGCTCCATGGGTTCTCATTGTGGTTACCTGTAATGCTAGGAATCGCATAGGAATGTGCTGGATAAACAATCTTGGCTAAATTACTAAATCCCAGCCAAAGCAAGACAACTTAGGACCGGTCATCTTGCGTTGGATAATCCACCACCCCCACGTACTGTAGTGAGAGGTTTGGAGTTTTAAACGGCAAGGTTGGTGCCAGGTTAACAGATCTGGAAACAGGTCTGGAGGGGGGCTGTAGGAGAAGCTGATTGATTGATTGAATACTCTATTAACACTTTTTACTCATACCTGATTTATACTTGGTTCCGTTTGTTGTCCCACATCGAAAATGATCTACAAGCTCACAATGCACCGTGATGCTCCTTGTTGTGATCTTGTAGATACTGTAGATCTCATGCTTCATTGTAACCCATTGTGAGCTTAATGTAGACCTGGTAGATTAAAACTATTTGTATACATTTGGAACACATTGAACTTGTGAAATGGGACATTTTGCATAATAATCAAAGTAACTAGTAACTAAAGTTTTCAAATATTAATTGTAGTGGAGAAAAAGGTGCAATATTTGCCCCTGAGATGTAGTGAAGTAGAAGTACAGAAAAATAGAAATACACCAGTAAAGTAAAATTAAATATATCCTTAAACTTGTACTTGCGTACAGTACTTGAGCAGGCACGTGCACACATAGACATCAAAGGGGGCTTGAGCCCCTGCCCTTTTTAGCTGTCTGTAAAAAGTGCCCTCTCCAGACCATGAATGCAGTTTTTACTATGGTGAAAGAAATGCAAATGCCCTCTTTCCATGCCATACCTGAAGGCAACATTCAAGAGAATTGCCTTGTCTAAACTCTCCTGAACTTGAATGCAGCATCTTATTCTTATGTTGACTGGAGATGTGGCTTACGGCATGGATTTCTACACAGAGAAGCACTCTGTGTAGAAATCCATGCCGTAAGCCACATCTCCAGTATCCACTTGATTATGCTTAGTTCAGTGTGGTATCAAGCACCGAAAATAGCCGACCTCCAAGCGATGCGCTGTGAGCTTGGAGGTCTGCTATCTTTCGATATTTTCACCAAAAGGCCCTTTTAGAAATTTCAACCCCTGCCTCTCTAACATTCTCTGCACGTCCCTGTACTTGAGTAAATGTCTTTAGTTACTTTCCACCAATGGAAGTACTGTATCAGTTCTAGCAGAGAATCCCAGACTTCTCCCTTTCCCCTGGCCACATTTAGCCAAATCTAACGGGAGGAGGGGAGGGATCCTCCGCCCAGGCCAGCGTGCAGATATAATCCCCCCATCTGGTCCTCGTTCTGCCCTGTGGTCTCTCCCCAGCTGGGCATACCTGGAAACAGTCCCTGGGGACGTGCCCAGCTGGCATCCATATTAGATGCCCGCGAACCACCTCCACCGGAACCCATCATATTATCATATTATTTTCAGGCGTTTTTGTTTGTGACGACCAGAGATATTACAAATGAATGCGGCGTTAAGGTTTTTCTTTCTCATCTCGACCGCAAATTAATAGTGAACTCGTATCATGGCGCACGCGCACACACACACACACACACACACACACACACACACACACACACACACACACACACACACACACACACACACACACACACACAACAGGATTCATTTTACTCATTCTGACAACCGTTGTACAGCATTTCAAAAAGGTTTGCTCAGTTGTCCTTTTGTGGAACTTTTGGGGTCTCTGTCTGGTGGAAACCTCATACAGTATGTCCGATCCTTTACTTTTCAGGATTCAAATAAAAAATAAAAACGGCTAAAGTAGAGCTGAGCTGAGCTTCGATCTGTTACTTTTGATATACTTTTGTGTGACTCTTTAGTATGATTAAATAGGGGGGGCCGTACCTATGTTCCCAAGGGTCTATGTTCCCAAGGTTCTATGTTCCCCACTTCCCCCCCAAAAAGGTTCTATGTTCCCCAGGTTCTATGTTCCCCACCCCACTCCTCAAAAAAAGGTTCTATGTTCCCCACTAAACCAAATAAAGGTTCTATGTTCCCCGCTCACAAAAAATGCAGGAAATGGTGGGCACAAACCAAAAATGCAGGTAATGGTGGGCGGGTCCGCATCAGAGTTCCGACGGTCCGGTATTCCGACACTAAAACTATAACCCTAACTCTACCCCCAACCCTAAACCTAACCTCAGTAAACCTTACCTCAGTAACTAACCTGCCTTACGCTAAGTAACTAACCTGCCTTACGCTAAGTAACTAACCTGCCTTACGCTAAGTAACTAACCTGCCGACGCTAAGTAACTAACCTGCCGACCATGTCGGAACAGCGGATGCCCAGTCATCCAAAAAATATGGTGCCCAGATTTCCCTAGTGCCCCCCTGTCCCACTATATAGTATTTGTAATTGTTTCTTGCATTTTTGTATGAGCGGGGAACATAGAACCTTTTTTAGGTAAATGGGGAACATAGAACCTTTTCTTTGTGGAAGTAGGAGGGGAACATAGAACCTGGGGAACATAGAGCCTTTATTTGGTAAGAGGGGAACATAGAACCTTTTTTATAGGTGAAAATGGGGAACATAGACCCTTGGGAACATAGACCCTTGGGAACATAGGACGGACCCCAAATAGGGGGTAAATTTACACAAAAAAGAAAAACCTTAAAATATGGAGATAAGAGGTTTCTGCCCGACAACAGCAACTACTGTATATACAGTAGTGTGGGAATATACAAACACACACAAATAACCTTTGTTAATTTTTTCAAAGTGGTCAGAAGAGGACACAGTGTCCAGTGGTGTAAATATTTTTACTTTCCAATTTTCAATACCTTTACTTCTACTCCACT
This sequence comes from Nannobrachium achirus, assembly GCF_963921795.1. Lineage (NCBI taxonomy): Eukaryota > Metazoa > Chordata > Actinopteri > Myctophiformes > Myctophidae > Nannobrachium > Nannobrachium achirus. The sequence continues at coordinate 39,090,665 of NC_137819.1, read as the reverse complement.
ACAAGGCAAATATTATACATTTACTCCACTACAATTATTGGACAACTTTGACTTTGTAGATTTAGAATATTATTACAAAACATACATTAATAAATTCAGCCAGCTAGGCCTATATACATTTTCGCCATATGTGTCACAATGCAATGGATTATGAGCTTGTAGATCATTTTCTCGTAATGCATAATGAGTACCTTCTACTTTTGGTACTACATTTTGACACCAATACTTTTACTACTTTTATTGAAGTACATTTTGAATTCCAGACTTTAACTTGTAACAGAGTATTTCTACATTGCCCTCCTGGCCCCCAAACTGTGGAATATACTCCCTGTCACACTTAGAACTACAGACTCACTCCCTATAGCTTCCGCCGTGGACTGAAGACTCACCTCTCCAGACTCCACCTAAACCCATAGCACCACTGTAACACCCCCCTTCCCTCGATGATCACACATGAAGCTAGATAGCATTTTTATTTTTATTTTAACTTTTAGGTGCGTGGTTAGGTGCGTGGTCTACCTATGTTATTGATTTTTTCTAGATTGATAATCTTATGCATTTGTTATACTAGCCCTTACCCGTTCAAAGATATGAGCTCTGAAATGATGTGCAGTGTGTGGGTTATTGGGTGTGCACTGTGCACACAGTATATGAGGGATGGAAAGTAACTTTAACTGGTGCTTACATGATAAAATGTAGGAGCATCAATGTAAGAAATACCCGTTTCGTTTAATGGCTACAGAGATACTGTGTACCGATCTGCATGATTTTTGGACAACATCTGTAACAGGGCCAGACCCCCCCCCCCACCTACACACACACACACACACACACACACACACACACACACACACACACACACACACACACACACACACACACAGCTGGTTAAACATGTTGCCTCATGCTAGATGCAGAATAGATAAGCCTCATGCTAGATGCAGAATAGATAGTACACCATAAAAATGCTAATATACAGCATACGATTTGTGAAAGTGACAAACGGGCTTCACAGTTATGTCAGGTGTGTTCATATGCTAAACATGTTGCCTCATGCTAGATGCAGAATAGATAAGCCTCATGCTAGATGCAGAATAGATAGTAGATACACCATAAAAATGCTAATATACAGCATACGATTTGTGAAAGTGACAAACGGTCTTCACAGTTATGTCAGGTGTGTTCATATGCTAATGGTGATGCAATTTCAGATCAATTGCTCCAGCCATTGAGGAGAAACGCTGTTACAGACACTCAGACAGACAGAAAATGCTAATATACAGCATAGGATACCATAAAAATGCTAATATACAGCATACGATTTGTGAAAGTGACAAACGGGCTTCACAGTTATGTCAGGTGTGTTCATATGCTAATGGTGATGCGATTTCAGATCAATTGCTCCAGCCATTGAGGAGAAACGATGTTACAGACACTCAGACAGACAGAAAATGCTAATATACAGCATACGATTTGTGAAAGTGACAAACGGGCTTCACAGTTATGTCAGGTGTGTTCATATTCTAATGGTGATGCGATTTCAGATCAATTGCTCCAGCCATTGAGGAGAAATGCTGTTACAGACACGTTACAGACACTCAGACAGACAGAAAATGCTAATATACAGCATACGATTTGTGAAAGTGACAAACGGGCTTCACAGTTATGTCAGGTGTGTTCATATTCCAATGGTGATGCGATTTCAGATCAATTGCTCCAGCCATTGAGGAGAAACGCTGTTACAGACACTCAGACACTCAGACAGACTTTTGGATAATTATATGTTTGATTGTTGTTGATGTGATGACATATTATCTAGCTTATTATATTGATGTATTACCTGCTTATTTTAAGTCGCTTTGGATTAAAAGCGTCTGCTAAATACCTAAATTGTAAATTGTAATTGTAAATTGCAGTATGTGAGTACTTTTTCCACCACTGTCCCCGGTGCACCTCTGACATTTCCCAACCCCTTGCTCCTCTCCGTATCCCCGTGTGACATGGATCTGGGTCGATGCAGGTCACAGAGTTATTTCTAATATGAAGCTGATCCGATATAAGGGGAAGGGGTCAGGTCATGTGCTGCCCAGTGGGGATCACGGATCTAATTAGCAGCTAGCGTTTGGCTCGGGAGGAATCTGACTCCGGCTCATCTAGTTCTGTGAATATCGAATAAGTGCCGCCGCTTTGCTTTGTACTCTCCCAAAAAATGCGAGGGAATAAAAGAGGGCCTCGCGCTGATCAATGACGGATGCGAGATCAAACCGTGCGTGCTGTATTTACGTGTCTTGTGTTCCTCTGACATTTCTGCCCCCCTCTGCCGATCTCTCCTGCCGTGCACGTCAGCCGGTTGAAGGTCATATGGTATTTGGATCTGAGGTTCAGAGCGTTTGGTGGATGCTTTTATCCTGCACTGCCGTGTGAGTATACAGTACGTATGCTGTTAGTTCGCCTGAGTGGCTGCGGTGGGGAAGTGAGTGTCAAACCATGTCGACCACTTATAATATACTGTACTTCGTTGACCGGAGGGAGTCCCCCATGCAGGGGTATATACTAGGCCTCATCCTTTTTTACCCTCTAAGGTTTTCAACCCTTTTCATATCCTCTACTAAGTGAAAAAAGCCCATCTATATAAGCCTACAACGTGCTGAAGCGCACACTGTGAATGTGAAAACGACAACACTTAATTTTTTTCGACGCTACCCTTGGTCCCCATGACATTGTACAAATGTAGTAATCTTCAAATCAAATCAAATGTATTTATATAGCACATTTAAAAACAACTCACATTGTACCCAAGTGCCTTACAGGTTAGATTAGAACAAACAGCAAAACAGAACAGTCAGTAATAAAACGACACAAAGACATAGTAATTACATTAGACAGTAGAAAAACATTAAAAGCAGCAAATTCATCAGGGGGATTCAAAGGCTTGTGAATAAGGAAGGCTTTTGAGCATTTTTTTTCCAGTATCAAGGCCACAATATGGATTTTAACACACATATTGTAATTTCTGTTGACTGCATGAACAATTAGCTGAAATGCACATCAAAAGTGTGATGTTGTCCCTTTTAATTACACCAGAGTTGAGCTACAATTTGAATGGAACCGCTGAAAGTGGTAGTTCATACAAAGCAACACAAGAACTCTGTTTAGCAATTCATTATACCTTTGTGAACAACAGCACCTCTCTCTCTCTCCCTCCCTCCCTCCCTCCCTCCCTCTCTCTCTCTCTCTCTCTCCCCCCTCCTCTCCTGCCATCGCTCTCTCCCTCTCTCCCGCTCTCTGGCATCCACTGTAGACAGCAGTGGCTCAGTTGGCATAGCAGCTGGTTGATAAACAGACGGTGAGTTGAAGTGTCTTTTGAGCAAGACCCTGGGTATGTCCAATGTCTACTTAACCACTTAAACCCCAGCATCCTTATTGTGGGGAAGGCTTTCGCTGAAAATAGCAGATCAACAAGCTCACAACGTGGCATGTTGTGAGCTTGTCGATCGGCTATTTTCAGCGAAAGCCTTCCCTGCAATAACAGAAAACGGAAAATACAACTAGTATAGAGCCCTGAGGGACTCCACTCAACCATATGGGGTTTAAGTGGTTAATTGCAGCCATGGCTCCTTCACATGCATCTTTTCCTTGCATTTTATATAGTCCCTCTCACCAAGGATGCATGGAGAGATGCACGTATAGGGTTGTTAGGGTTACTTTTAAAAAGGAATCCCCTACAGTTACAAGTTACGTGCAAAGAAAATGTAGTCAGTAACGTAATCTGATTATCACAATTTAAAAAGTAACTACTAGTTACTTTCAGTTACTTTTGGATTATTTTTTAGCAAAACTCTATTTAATTAAATAAAACAAGTTTTACCATTGATAACTAGACAAGAATATTGAGCCTATGAAATTAGGAAAAGGACAACAGAATTGTACTTAAACAAACTGGCAGTACTTTATGCTGATTCGACTTGATTATTTTATTGTTTGGCGTTATAACTATTTTGTAAAATTGATGAGGGTAAGGGGAGAATGTAATCCAGCATGTAACCCCCATCATTCAGATCCGTTACTGTAATCCAGATTACACATTTTAAAATGTAACCTGAGACTTTACAAGTTACCTGTTTTTTGTAATCTGATTACGTAATCCCGTTACATGTAATCCGTTACTTAACAACTCTGCGTATGTTTTGTAATAGTTATCTAAATCTACAAATTAACTAATAACTATAGTTTTCAAATAATTGTAGTGGAGTAAAAAGTACAATATTTTTTCTCTATGAGATGCAATGGAGTAGAAGTAAAAGTATTGAAAATTAAGTACAGTACTTGAGTACATGTACTGTACTTGGTTGCTTTACACCACTGCAGGCGGTACAGCTGAACACCACCATGACTCTGTTGAGTCATACTGTATGTACTTTTATTGACAATTGTTATTGAGGCATTTGTTATAGTTTGCTACACTGACAGGCCCCATTGATTGTAATGAAATAACAGTAGTTATGCCACAGTTTGATTTGTTTGCCCCGCCACAGTTTCACGTTGGTACCCAAGTAAACAACCCTTGTGAGTGTGACACTGACTCGTACATGTGCACAGATGCATGCGCGCACGCGCGCGCACACACACACACACACACACACACAATGGAATAGATGGAGTCAAACTAAATGTAATGCCAACTCCAAGTGTCTGTGCAGGGTGGGGGGTCCCCGGATCAAATATGATTATTTAATTGGGGGGTCGTGACCTGAAAAGGTTGAGAACCACTGGTATATAGGCTTAGGGTATATTAAAGCTTTCCTCTTCTACCCCGGATTTGAACCCCCTTTCCTGCACATCAAGAACTGGAATTTTTACCATTGAGCTAATAGAGAGGGGATACAGTACATTTAATCTTGGCCATTAGGTCAAAATTCATGTCCGATCCTGTGTCTAGTTGAGACATGACGTTTGACACGATCTAAACGTCTCGATAGCAGAGCAGGGAGACTAAATATAACTACTCCAATGATATAAGATATATTGTATTGACATACTCTACCATACAGATTGGACAAAATTAAATTGTATTAATAAAAAGAAAACTCACTCTTGTAGCTCTGCTATTTCTGCCAAATATTCGCTGTAGAATAGGGATGCTTCATGTGGTTAAAAAAAAGGAAATAATAGTCTTTCTCGCCCTGGCTGGCTGTTTCTGCAGCCCCTCCAGTTGTTGCTGCTCGCGGTGAGGTGATAATTGGTCCACCTGCTGTTCCCCTGTGAAGCCGGCCGCGTGTCTGAGGCAGCGGCGGATGGTAATAACCACGGCAAGTACATTTACAGTACGCCTAAGCGGCGTGGGGCTCGTGTTAGTATGCTTTTTATGAGGTGCTAAGTGCTTCACCTTCCCCTGTCCCCGGGAAGAGCAATGGGTCCCCGTTGCCGCGTGTGGTGTTTGTCGTCGGTGTGGAAAGGAAGCACTCAACGTTGTAGCTTGTCCTAAGAATAGAGCTAGTATAATTATGGCGGGAGTATATAAATGTAGGAAGCAGCATCATCGTCGCTGTCGGGCAGAAACCCCTTATCTCCATATTCACATCTCCCATAAAGTGTTTTTTTCCCCCGTAAATTAACGCCCCATTTGATCATACTACTGCATCACACAAAAGCTCAAAAGTAGCAGTTCTGCGAGCTCTTTCGAGCTTCTAGATGTGCCGCTTTAGCTGCTTTTGAATTTGAATCCTGAGTGAAAGTTTTGGACATATGAGCTTTCCACCCCTGACAGAGAATCGATAGGCTATTGTGTATTCATGAGGTAATAAACGCCTCACCTGCTGTGTTTGTTTGTTTGTTTCTTTGTTTTTGAGATGTGTTTTTACCCCCATTGTTATGCTTTATTTCAGTGTAGAAAGACAGCGAAAGGGCAGTGAGAGAGGACATAACATGTGAGACAAGATGTTGGTCTTTTGCAACTAGTAGTCGATAGTCGATACTTAACAGTTATTTAAACAATATAAAATCAATTGAATAAAGTTTGTTATTCAGGACCTTTTAATTTTTGCAAATGTTAAGACAATTATGAAAACTACTCTTAAATTAGTGTATTAGTGTCATCCAAATGAAAGGTCATTCAGCATAATTTGAGTAGCAAATGAAATAAAAAAAAATATGAATAGTGATTAATATTAGGATAATTGGCTCAATTTACCCTGGGGCATTTTGGTTAATTCTGCCCCACAGCCACCATTGTAGACACAATTGGCTAGAATAAATTAAGAATATATTTTTGTATCCTTTTGTCAAATCACCAGCATGTGTATGATATAAATTTCTAGACCTGAGTAAATTTGTTTTGATATAACATTCATTCACATCATTAGTTGACTTGTAGAAATCTTACTTAACTCTTTTACCGCTATGTACGTTAACGTTCGCCTGGGGTACTGTTGCCATTATTGTGAAATAATGCATAGATCATTTTCTATAACATCGCAAAGGTAAGCTACTTTTTGATGGCAGTGGCACAAATAAATAAATAATAAATACAGCAGTAAAAGAGTTAAAAGAATGTTTTCACAGCCACGTAAATGATGGATGTTTTCTAGATTTATAAGGTCATTTCTTGATACCATCTCCCGTTCTCCCCCTACAGCATACGTACTTCGTCGTACAACAAATACAGCTTTTTTTGCCCAAAATACAGATACCGGGTTTAGAGATATACATACAGTGGTAGACATAATTGTTTTATTAAATACTAAATAGTTAAATTGTGATATTATCAGACAGATGGATTCCATAGTGAAATCATGTCGGTGGATTTAGTCTTTACATAACATAATGTTCATATTTTGACCTGTTACTGCAGTGGTCCATTTGTACCAACTGCAAGGAACCCCGAAGGTCCAGTATACATTTAGGGCTAGGTCTTTATGTGTTTATGGCAATATTATTGCCCAGTCATTTTTATGTCCATGGCAAAAAAAAGAGAGATATTTTGACAAAAATGTCCAGCATGACCAGAAGCAGCCTGATGACGAGCGTGGCAGATATCAAAAGCAGAGACATGGATGTTTGTTTGTTTGTTTGTAAGATACAGTAACTTGAGAGCAGATTTTCATGAAACTTTGCAGGGAATGATCAGTAGGCTGCCCTGAAGAGACCATTAACCTTCTGGGTCATAAAAGATCCAAGGTCAGAATGGAGTTCACAGTCTTAACTATTGGCAAAACAAACTCGGCAAAACCGTTTACCGGAAAGTCATTAAAACTAAAATCAGAAGCCTGCCCGCAACGGAGGATTGCACTTTAGAACTTTTGGTTCCAAGAAGGTCGGGGTTCACGGTCAAAGGTCAAAATTTACACAATGGCAGGGGGAATTTTCATGACACCTGGGTGGAAATGATCAGTCGGCTGCCCTGAAGAGACGATTAACTGTTGGTTAGAGAAGGTCAAGGTCGTAGGTGGAGAGACGTAGAGCAGAGACGCTGGTGTGGGCAGTACAGTGTTGGCACCACTAGCTTTAGGTGAATCTGTTCAATTTGTTTATCGCAGCTGACTCAGAATCACTCTTTGACTTAACCACTTGAACTCCAGCATCCATATTCTGGGTGAAATATTGGGGGGTCGATCATGGAATAAAAAATAATTTCAACGTTTTTCAAAAATAGTAATAAATAAATTATATAATTAAATAATGTAAGTAGTAAATCAAGTCATTTCCATTAAAAAAATAAGTAGTGAAAATAGTTGATCTACAAGCTCACAATGCAGTGTGAAGTGATGCATTTTGAGCTTGTAGGTATGCTATTTTCACTAGTTTGCACCATGTCACTTCAGGGACTCCGTATTGAGCTAAAATGTTTGGTGATTAAAATGTACACAGTATAGAAGGCCTGGCCCTCTGAAAAAGAAACACAGCAGCAGTAGTAGAGGATTGCAGCTCCATCAGGTTAACCACCTCCCTGTGGTGTCCAGGTAGCATGGGAGTGATCATAAGAGCATATAATAACAGCATGCTGCAGTAGTGCAGTTTACCAAAGATAGCTAAGCGGCGCGGTTTGGCCTTTTACGAGGCGATAAGTGCTTCATCTGCTCTGCTTTCTTCAAAGACGAGAGGTGTCTGTGTGGTCTGTAGCGGACCGATGGGGAGCGGGTGGTGGAGGAGATGAGGCTCTACTCCACTCGTATCGTTTCACAGTTTCCATCTCAGAAACACAATATGAGCAATTAGTTGAGGGATAGAAAGGAGTGGAGGGGTGGACGCACTTAAGTCCACAGTGTCAATTTAACTCTCAGGACCGCACGGCGCGGACATAGAGTGGACAATAATATTATCAGAAACACAAAGAGCTAGCCCTGAATGACCATAACAGGTCTGTAACTCTGAGAGTGTTCAAATGGAACCAAATGGACCCATTTGGTTCCATTTGTACACTCAGAGTCGAGTGCATCCTTGCAAATAAAACATTTGAGAACCACTAACTACTACGATAGTTGGACGTGGACCTGGAGACTTGACATTCAGTCATTTGGTCTTATGAACAAAATAAGAACATAATGGAGTGTAAAAATGTAAATAAAAACAATAGCCACAGACGAGGCCAAGTCTTTGCCACGGACGTATTTGTCCATGTACGGACTATCGATGATCCCTGGTCAAGACTACCCCCCAAAAATAAAATAAAATATTAGGCATAAGATGCTGTGCAAAACAGGTCCCTCAGACATGAAATGAAGCTTACTGTAACTACACTAACTGCTGTGTAGCAGTGATTGTGTGCAGTGACACTATGTCAGAGTGTGAGTAAGGTGTGTGTGCGTGTGCATGCAGGGTGCATGCTCATACTTTCATTAGCATTTGAGAAACAGACATTGGGGGACTATTTTCCTGTTCCTAATCACACCCAGTGTGAAGTGATCTGTGCTTTTTATGAGTTAATTTCATTAAAAGTCCCGCGAAGCAGACATACTGCATACATACTGCACATACATACAGACAAAGACGATCCTCACAAGTATAGCAATGTGCGCGCGTGTGTGTGTAAGGGAGACAGCGAGAGTGAGGCTCTCAGTGGTGATGAGGGAGGGGTGAGAGGGTGGGGGAGTATCTAGTTTCTGCACCACCTGGCCTGTTATCATCCAGGGTTGAGCTTTCACACACTCGCACGCGCGTGCGCACACACACACACACACACACACACACACACACACACACACACACACACACACACACACACACACACACACACACACACACAAACACAAACACACACACACACACACACAAAAAACGTAATACTGCAGTTGCTACACCTCTGCTGCCACTACAGAAGATTTTTTTCTTTAGAAGTTTCTGAATTTCTTAAACAGAATTGCCAAATAAAGATCTCACATCATCTCACTCCCATTCATCGTCCGCCTCCAACAGTTTCATGCAGCGCAGTCCTCCTCCCAGCTGTCTGAGGTGTTCCCACACATCAATCCCACCTTCTGTCCCTAAAGACGTCATTTGAAACAGTGGTTCTCGTTTGTGTAAATTATTTCACACCTTTTCAAGATTTTTCAAAAATAGCCAAAGCATAAAAATGTGTTAAAGTGGTTAAAATGATTGTGACACTATAGTAACACATTTTGCTTGGGATCCCCTGGTACCTCCAGGGTACTGTGAGGACCCCTGGGGGTCCCCGGACCGCCAGAGATTTAAAGGTAGCTCTCCACCAAACTGACTAATACGAATTAGTCCAGACTTGCAGTCGAATGAAGTCGGGAGATCAGTCGGTCGGTTGGAAGGTGAGATTTTTTTTGCTGAATTCACCTGAGAGCAGACACCGACAGACAGCTACCATGGTGCTAAAATAGCCTACTATGGCCTGATGTCTTTTACAACAACAAGCCGGCACGGTCGCTTGGTTCCGCTTTCAGCGCTTCCTTACAGCTTGCGACTCGACCTGTTCAAGAGCAGATTTTCAGCAACGGGCGCTTTCCATTCCAATACTTACCACGGCCGATGCCGGTGAGGTGGAGAGCTACTGTACCTTAAAGGAAGTTTCTGTCTGTTTGAACATACAATTGAGCATCCCCTACCAAAGAAACCCTCACCCTGACGTGGCCATAAAAACTACTGACCCTGCATCTCCAAGCTTACGTACTTTTATGACTAGGCTGTCTCCTCTCAGGTATTCTCTTACTTGAAAACATTCAACATTTGACGAATTCCTGTCTGGTATTAAAGCTCTTGCAGAGTACAGAATCCACTCTGCTAAAGGTTCTGGCATCATTTAGTCCAGGGTAGCAGCTATCAACCATGACATTTCTTTAAAAGCATGCAGGACAAAGAACCTAATAATATCTCAGATTTATATTAGCACTTTTCTAGGTACTCCCAAGTTCTACAATCCACCATGGTTCAATATATGGTGTATTATATTGTAATTCTACATGCTTCCCCATATGGCATTATCTTTGATAAATGCAATAATTACTGGATGAGACACAGTTTTACCTACAACAATACAGTGCTTGCTCACTGAAGAACTTCTAACTGTCTAGAATGAAGACATTATAGTTAGCTCTCCTTGATTTGCGATTATCCTAAGTAAGTAGGGGCTTATTGTCTGTATCAGCAGAGAACACAGGAGTTTATCCCAGTTACAGTGCTCTAGACACCTCAGAGATGGATTGCTGGGGTGGATCACCACACCTACCACCAGCTCCCAGTACTTTACCGCACAACTTGCCACGCATAAGCCGTGCTACTCATACGCTGAGTTGGCGGTGCCCCGGGATCGACCCCATGACCTTGTGGCAGAGTCCTGCACGGGTCAAATTTTGACAACCCGCCCCGCCCGTCATTAATCAGATCCGTGGACCGACCCGTTGCCTGTCATTATATAAAAATCAAGATCCGCCCCGCCCGAAACAATGCTGTATGCATGCCGTGGTACTGTCCTGCTGCTCAATCCTATGACCTTTAGGCGGAAACAGTCTGATTTTCACAATAAAATGTCACCCGCCTGTGTTTAGTCGTGCACCGCCCGTCCCCGTAAATTTATAATAGAATATATTCCGCCCGTTTTCACCCATCAAACAGGCCCCGACCCGTTGCAGGACTCTGCCTTGTGGTCCTTTATACCAACTATGTATGCAATGTGCTTGGTTCCCTGTTTGCAAATGTTCATCTTAGTGTCTTCTTGGACATTTCTTGGAATTTGAATTCGGTAGTGTTGTAAGAGACAGCTTTGAACAGATTAGAACCATAGTCAAATTATTTCATAAGGACCTGGAAAGGGTTATCCACGCTTTTATCACGCCTCGGCTCGCTATTTTCTAGTTCTTTCTGTTCTTGTTGCTTTTATTTTTCTCTTAGTCCTGCTTTTGCCTGGTACTCCTCGTTCCTTTTATTCATCATGTGTGCTTGTGTTGTTATCCATCTGCCTCCAACTGGAAAGCACTCTGGGTCAAGCCCTGTTGTTTAAATGTGCTATATAATTGAAAGTGACTTGACTATGGAGCACAGATGCATGCACGCAGATTATCTCACTCGCTCTTGCGTGCACTCTATCACTCACCCCAACTGTCACGCAGCTCTCATCATTCACACATGCAGGCTGCTCTCCCAAACACATGCACGCGCGCGCGCGCGCACACACACACACACACACACACACACACACACGCACACACATTATGTATTACATCTTTGGAAATGAATGCCATTTCTATTCATTTTTGCTATTTTTAACCGGTAAATCCTGGAAAAAAAGCTGAAAATGACATATTTCTTTCACCGGGGCACAAATGAAGCCTGATTTATACTTAGTTGCGTGCTTGTGTGGTACTCAGTTGCGTGCTTGTGTGGTGCTCAGTAAATGGCAGATCTTCAAGCTCACAACGTGTCACGAATGTGACACGTTGTGAGCTTTTATATCTGCTATTTATGGCAGGCAACACCAACGTGCAACAAAGTAACAATCAGGCTTAAACCAGGCATAAACCCCAACTCCATAAACCTAACCTCTAAATGCCCAAACCCAACCTGATTCTTTCCCTAATTATATGCACACAACTACACAAATATAACCATAAAACATTTATGTCTCTTAATGTGATGACCAGGAAAATGGTCCTCGATCACAATGTCTACACATGATGCGCACACGCAGCACACGCACGGCACACACACACACACACACACACACACACACACACACACACACACACACACACGCGCGCACACCACACACACACACTTACTCCTGGTGCACTCCCTCTCTCACACAACAGGAGAGAAGGAGGGGGAATGTGTGATGCTGTGAGCAGTATAAGAATCCCTTTACTGTAGAGATTTGCCCTTTACACACACACACACACACACACACACACACACACACACACACACACACGCACACACACACTTCTCTCTCTGAAACACATACAGTATAACCACAAATCATATTCTTTCTCAAAGGCAAACATAAAAACTGTCTCACAGAGAGAGAGAGAGAGAGAGAGAGAGAGAGAGAGAGAGAGAGAGAGAGAGAGAGAGAGAGAGAGAGAGAGAGAGAGAGAGAGAGAGAGAGAGAGAGAGAGAGAGAGAGAGAGAGAGAGAGAGAGAGAGAGAGGAGCTTCACATGTCTAGTATCAGGTTTTGGAGTTGGGATCCGGGTCGGCCCATTGCCCAGTTTGCCCTGGGGGGGCCAGAGGATTACAGAGAACTCTCTGGACTGTACCAACTCAACCACATCCCCCTGAGACTGTGTACAGCATCTGCCAAGAGCTCAGCCTGGGAGGAAGGGAGAGAGAGAGAGAGGGAGAGGGAAGAGGGGGGGGGGGGGGAAGAGAGAGAGTAAATCATGATACAAAGTGTGTGACTATTAGGGGAAATTGTGAGCTCCTGTGAGCGAGAACAAGAGAGTGCAAGACACAAACACCTTGTGTGTGTGTGTGTGTGCGGGTGAAAGTGAGAAAGTTACTTTGTACATGTGCGTGACATTGTGCGCCCATGTATGAATGTCTAAGAGAAACATGGAGTGCATGTGTTTGTATACTTGTGTTGTTTGCGTGCGTGCGTGCGTGTGTGTGTGGGTGCCAGATTGCAGGACTCGCGGCCCCCATCCAGCTGTTGAAGCATCCCCCTCTATAAACTCTTCACAGCCAGCAGAAGGAAAAAGACACTTCAACAGATGAAAAATTCCCCAACAACACGGAAACTCAAAACCCTCTCATCTGAACCACTCACACACCTGCCTACCTGCATGCTGCGTCGGAGGAGACGGGCCGCTGTGTTGCATCCAGATGGCTGCCGGGGCTAAAAGAGCAAACAGATGTAATCTTAAGAGATGCTTTTGTTTCACCAAAACTTTGTTTGGTGGTTGTTGTTGTTTTTTTTGCAGGAAAGTGTTAAGAATCAATATTGTAAGTTTAGAAGTTTGAAAAGTTTCTCTGTTGATTATGATTCTTGGCTGATTAGCCTCTCACTTTCTCTCTCACACACATACTCTCTTTCTTCTCTTACACACAATCAACTAAACTTTATCACATCACAGGTTTACAGGTGTAAAAAATTTAAGTCAAATTCTTTGTCGTCCAAACTCCAGCAGGTAAAAAGCATTTTTTGTGTGTCCCAATGGTTTTGGTATTTTCTCTCTTTTTTTAATGAACATAAGTTACATTGTACTTTCATACTTTATACCAGGGGTCGGCAAACATTTAGACATGAAGTGCCATGTTTTTATTTTCTTGATAGTCAGTGTGCCATATCAACATTACATTTAATTATGACACCACATCAATATAAAATATTTCCAACACATTATTTTCTTCTTTTGAACTATTTTCTTTCACATCAGGATGTAATGATCATTAGACTCAGAAATAACTCCTCTATCTCCTAGACTTCCTCCCCAGTCGGAATTCAGTGTTTGAATGAGTGTAAAATTATGCGCAGGATGTCATTTGCAAGATGTGAGGGGACTTAATTTAATTGACATTTTCTTTAAATATTTTATTTTAAAAGAACTTCCCCCTCAAACTTATGCCAGTGTGCCAGTGATTACCCTCCCCCCCCCCAATGTTGGCACCAGTGCCTTAAGGTTGCCTACCCATGCTTTATACCAGGGTTCCCCAATTAGTTTTCCCCAAGGGCCGAATTATGTCTAGGGTACCAAGCCGAGGGCCACAACATTGCAGGGGGCGACGGTGGCGTTCCCGCTACTCCAGCGACTGCGACATATCAGATATCATCGTTGTCGGGTGAAAATCTTGTATGTCCAAAACCGTTTTGCATTTATCATTTTAAAAATTATTTAAGCTAGTGAAAACAGCCGATCTAGATCTGCTGTTTTCACTACTTTTGTGCGACGGGCTTGTATGATTTGCAAAAGAACGTACAAATTTGGAGATACGGAATTTCCACCCGACAACGACGATATACTAGTGTTGTTGCTGCTCTTATACCACCATTATTACTGGGGTTGGTGGGGGCCAGACAGTAGCCCCCCGCGGGCCGCCTATTGGGGAACCCTGCTTTATACTGTACATCGCTGTGGCCTAGTATTGAACCTATGGTCGCAACTAGAGTTCTGGCTGCTATGTGTCGCACCACCAATCCGACCAATATATGAGTCATAGTGCTGGGGGCTTCGTCAGAGTACCCGTCTGTCTGTTTCCCTTTTATGCCCATATGTTGAGATCTCTGTATCTGTCAATCCTGGTCCCTTTTATGCCCATACAGTATATCGTCGTTGTCCGATGAAAACCTTTTATGTCCAAAACCGTTCGTTTTGCACCGCGAGGCGTGTGCTTGTAGATCTGCTGTTTTCACTACTTTTGTGCGCCGGGCCTTGTATGACGAAGCAGGGCTTTACTTTGCGAAAGAACGTACAAACTTAAAACTTGGAGATACGAGGTTTCCACCCGACAACGACGATATGGAGATCCCTGGTGTCGTCAGTATTTTATGCCCATATATTGGAATGGTTAGTGACGTGACAATGGCGTGGCATTTTGCTGTGTCCATGTGGTTTAATTAAATTGAAAGGCGATGAAATGATAAAATAGACATACAAGTTACCGTACTTCCATGCTTGACACAATACACATGCTTGGGATAGAACCTGGGACACAAACTCTGCACTAACCATATCTTACACTGACAGGTACCACTGTTGGGAACATTTACACTCTCTAAATCTAAATTCTAAAAGGTTAACTGAGTTCGGAAAAGACAAGTCTCCTGAATGCCGTAGGACATAGAAAGGGGGGCATTTGTATTTCTTTCTCCATAGTAGTGTTGTCCGATATTATCGGACGGCCGATAATATCGGACAACACTACTCCATAGTAAAAGCATGCATTCATGGTCTGGAGAGGGCACTTTTTTAAAGCTGGGTAAAAAGGCAGGGGCTCAAGCCCCCTTTGATGTCTATGTGTGCACGTGCCTGCCCGGCAGCAACGATCATACTGAGCAGCTCAGTACAGTGTGTGTTTGTGTGGAACTGTATGAATGTTAAGCAGCAGGGAAGATTACTGGAGAACACCAGTACATCTCAACTGTTGAAGACACAGGGGGTGATGACATGTGCCACGGGTTATAAACGCACACAGACAGACAGTATACAACGGCTTCGCTGTCAAAGACTCCGCCACGGATGAAAGGGGATGTGTTCTCAGCTCAACTCGCCTACAGTACAATAGATAAGTGAAATAAATAGGACTGACGGAGCTAAATGGACAAAATCAAACATCACAATATTTGGACCAAATACCTTGAAAATGTATATTGTTAGAATAATTTAGTATCGTGACTTTATGTTCTACAAGCTCACGATGCGTTGTGAGCTTGTAGATCTGTTTTGTTTTAAAAAAGAAGTGTGAAAATATTAAAGTAAAACATGGCTTGAGTGATTTACTGGGAAAATACAATTTGTGTGTGTCATGATATCCAAAGTCCTATACACTGTACCAGCTCTAATATAAAGTAAAGTCTAATGTATCAAATAAATGTCAACTTTTGTTCTGGTGCTTTCTTTCTAAATCACAAACCCAGTTCTCCAGTATATTCATCTGACTGCATTTTTGTTTCTCATAATATAAACTGTTCATTAAAACATGACTCAAAACCATTTTGATAGAATTTCTCATAACATTTAACCCCTATTGCAGGTCCAAGTAATTTAATCTAACCCAGTACTTCAGTGTTGCCATGTTCACTTATGAAGTGACTGTGGGCTTGTTTTCCTATAAGGTCGCTTGTACATTTTCTCAGTTGTGTTTTTTGGGTCTTATTACTAAAGTGTGGTTGCTTGTTTGGGCTTGCTTCCTAATGTTGTTTAAATCAATGGTTCTTGATTTTTTTTTTCTTTTTCATTACAAGGAACCGGGAATAAATGGTAAATGGTGCATTTATAGAGATTTACAGAGATTGTGCATTACATTCACCCATTCACACACCAATGGTGGAGGAAACCATGCAAGGCATCAACCCGCTCACCATGAGCAACTAGTCTTGCTCAAGGACTCTTCGACACTAACTCTAGGGGAGCCCAGGATCAAACTGGGAACCCTCCGTGTTCTAATGACGGTTTCTCTACCCCTGAGCCACTGCCGCCCCTTAAAATGAATATGGATTTGGCCACAGACCCCCATCTGAAAATATTTGACAAGATGTGTGTAGTTAGAATGTTTCAACAAATATTTAACATTTCTTTCCATTTAAAAATCTTGAAAGAAAATAGGTTCTGATAAGGTTAATGTGTTAAAACTGGTGTTGAAATGTTTACAATTGAGCAATTAGAGCCTGCAATTAGAGTGCTCAGGGGATAAATTGAATCTTGACAATTAGTTCAGAATTCGTGTCAGATCCTGTGTCTAGGTGAGACACGATCTAAATGTCTCAGTAGAAGAGCAGGGAGCCAAAATACAAACACCCCAATTCTATAAGTTCTTGTATTAACATACTCTACCAGATTGGACAGACTGACATTTATTCATTAAACATTCATTAAACATTGTGCCACTTTAACACCTTTATCTGGGGACCCTCCCTGTGTGGGTGATCATGCAGCCTATAGTCGCTTCTTTTGGTCTTGTTTTCGTAGACCTGCATGTCCGCTTGTTTCTCTTGCAGGATCTGGCAACACTTAAGTACTTTATCTAGAGGTGGAAACGTTGTGCATTATAGCCTGGAAGCAGAGGACCCTTAAATTGGATGACTCATCTCAATAAAGCTCCACCAGTGCAAAACAGCTGGTTGCAAATTCAATATACGGAGCCATAACAATCTCACTTAACCAATCTCACTTTCGGAGGAAAATACTAATGAGTACATTAACTCAAATAGTTTTCAACAAGTGGTCCGGGGACCACCAGTGGTCCTTTAGGGGGTTCCAGGTGGTCCCCAGCTAAATGAGGGAGAGTTGGTTACCTTAATGGACAATTATAGATCTTTAACTGTTGTTGAGTTAAATTATTGTTAAACATCTGCATTACTTAATTGACAAGAAGTCTTCACAATTACAGAATGTGTGCCATTTCAACTCTTCAGTATGTACTGCTCTTTTCCTGAAAATATCCTGCAAATGCATTTTTTCCACAGGTTTATTTCCCTGTTTTGCCTTTCAAATTTTTATGGAGAATGGAGCATATTGTTGCAGAAACTCGCAAATGGCAAGAAACCACCATCCCATTGAAAAGCAGAATCCACCTTCAAAGGTAGATTTAAACTTCGAAGTCAGAGAAGAGAAGGTCATAAAAATAGAAAACATAGATGATCCACATGCTCAATATTCTGCAAATCCCCCAAAAATCTACTGTCTTGCCAATCGCAGGACCTGTGAAGTTTTGAAATGGCATTTCGTATCCAACGATGTGTGTGTATATATATATATATATATATATATATATATATATATATATATATACACACACACACACACACACACACACACACGTTTTTTGGTCTGAGAGGCAATAAATAATGGACCTTGATATGAAAAGGATTGAAAACCACTGCATTAACACACTGAATTCACCATAAAGGTTGCAGAACACCCTCTATCACTTGCTGCTGGTGCCACAAACCATGTAACATTTAACCATCTGAACAGAGTAAAAATCAATAACCGAACAATCCACACTGTCATCTCAGAAAGTAATATTAATGTAGCAAAACAGTACAGAACAAGCATTATATCTCCATAATAAATCAGCACGCAGGGTGAGTTTGTTCAGCCTGTGTGCTGATTTTGATTTATTATCCGCATTCATTGGCCCCTCATTTTCTCCCTCTACAAGAAATCTTTGCCAAAAATAGCCGATCGACAAGCTTATACATATTGTCACTGTCAGGCAGAAACCTTGTAGTTGTCTCCACCAGCCGAAGGCAGGGGGAGAGTATGTTTTCGCCCCTGTCCGTGCGTCCGTCCGTCCTTCCTCCAAGTTTGTTACCAGCTAATCTCCGGCGCCGTTGGCCCGGTCGCTGCCAAAATGAGCACACACACTCCCTGGATGTCAATTCAGAACCTCTGCCCCACATATTTCAAATGGCCCTGTTCTAGCGCCACCATGAGGCCGATGTTTGCAAAACACATTTCTGTATACTACTCCTACAGATTTTGTCCAAAAATCACGCAAATCGGTAGACAGTATCTCTACAGTCATGTGATCGACAAGGATCTGTCTGATTGTCCATATTCCATCCTGATTGGCTGAGATTGGCTTTCAAAGTTTGTAAGATTGGTCAGTTTTGGACAAAATGCCTCAAATCACAAACGCAGAGTGCAATTAACATGAAATCGCGCACACACGTTCCCACTAGGCTGAGGAAGAAATCCCACTTCAACTTTTTGAAATCAGCCTCAGGCCGATTCGTGGTTTTACCTATAACTCCACCGATCAGTGTCAAACTTTGTAAGCGCACTCCCTGGATGCCAATTCAGAACCTCTGCCCCACATTTTTCACATGGGCCTGTTCTAGCGCCACCATGAGGCCGATGTTTGCAAAACACATTTCTGTATACTACTCCTACAGATTTTGTCCAAAAATCACGCAAATCGGTAGACAGTATCTCTACAGTCATGTGATCGACAAGGATCTGTCTGATTGTCCATATTCCATCCTGATTGGCTGAGATTGGCTTTCAAAGTTTGTAAGATTGGTCAGTTTTGGACAAAATGCCTCAAATCACAAACGCAGAGTGCAATTAACATGAAATCGCGCACACACGTTCCCACTAGGCTGAGGAAGAAATCCCACTTCAACTTTTTGAAATCAGCCTCAGGCCGATTCGTGGTTTTACCTATAACTCCACCGATCAGTGTCAAACTTTGTAAGCGCACTCCCTGGATGCCAATTCAGAACCTCTGCCCCACATTTTTCACATGGGCCTGTTCTAGCGCCACCAGGAGGCTAATTTGTGCAAAACTACCTTTTGGCCAGTATTCCTACAGAATTTGTCCAAAAATCCAAAAATCACGCAAATCGGTAGACAGTATCTCTACAGTCATGTGATCGACATGGATCTGTCTAATTGTCCATATTCCATCCTGATTGGCTGAGATTGGCTTTCAAAGTTTGTAAGATTGGTCCGTTTTTTACAAAATGCCTCAAATCACAAACTGGTCTACTGCCTGTTCATCACCGCTACAGATCTACAGTACTTCATCATGTTCTGGACGGTAAGCAGGCTCTGATATTTTTCTCAGTAATTTCATGAATAGACTAGAAAAAGGAAGTGTGGTTGCTGTGATGCGAGTCACACTTGAATTCCGCCCTTGTCGTTTTATGCCCAAAAAAAAAATCTTATTTTTTATTATTCCCAGTGTATTTTTCCACCCCAAAAAATACAATTCATTAACTTTAAGCCTTGGTTTTTATTTCTGTGATTTTCTGAGTGAGTGTGTCCGAACAGTTCTCTCCTGAAAAGGGGACTGGTGTGATGTCACACCAGGGCCCATTTCCTATTGGACCCCCTCGAGAAGGGGCGGTACTTTTTGGGAGGCTATATTTTATTGAGACTAGGCCTATATGAGGTGGAACCATGAGGTAAAGTGGTACTAAAATTGGAACGATACAGAGAAGATAAGTATGGTGCCATGCTAAAATTGGAACGATACAGAAAAGATTAGCATGACGCCATAGTATCAAAGACAAATGTGGTCTAGAACCGCAAACCGTGAGCTTACAAACCACTGACATAGGTCTGCTGCCACAGAAGCATGGAAAAGCTTTGAGTAGGTGGTGGTATACAATTTTTGATTGTCACCTGCCGTTAAACAAAAAGAAGAAGAAGAAGAAGAAGAGGAAAAGCTTTGTTATTAACCATTACCATAGTAGTTAGTCAGTACCATGGAAGAGCACACAGGTCTTGAGATCATATAACTGTTGATATGTGTTCTGTATTGCTTAATGATTGGATGCAATCTGTTAGAGAAATTTAACATTTGGCTAGTGTTGTTAGAAATCCTTGTGTTTTATTTTGTAGCATTATTTCAGTGTGTCCTGTTGTTTTTTAGGTTTTACTTTATTCTTGTGTTCCTTTCATTCTGTAGGCATTATTGTTCCTATTTTTCCTGTTCTATTCTGTTACTGTGACTGTCTTATCTCGCCTCCCTGTGCTTGCTAGTTTTCTCCACCTGTGTCCTGTTAGTCTCTTAGCCAATCCCTGTGTTGATTGTCAGTTGTGTTCACCTGTGTCTGGTTAACCCTGTGAGTATTTAAACCCTCAGTTTCTTGAGCTTTCTGCCAGTAGTTAAATGCTTACACAGTGTTTAGTAGCAGTAGCTACGAGTTAGTGGTCTCAATATATGCCTATGTTTATTCTTGTGATCCTGTGTTTGGTGGAAAAGAAACATCATCTATTAAATCTGCTCTGCCTCTTGACTAACACTTGAGTCACACCCAGACTAAAAGGGGTTTAGTATGTTTTATGGGAGTAATCTATGAAAAATGTCACTTAACGTCATGCAAAAAAAATAATGTAATACTTTCTTGTGAGGCTAAATTGTTTGCAGTACAGCTATCAGTTGTTTGTTTAAATAATTGGTGTTTTTTGCAATAAATACATAAAATGGAAGTGGTAGTTTTCAATGTATGTAATTTATTAGAACAGCTCAAAGCAATGCTGTTCAGAAGTTTTCTCGAAAAAAGCAGATTTGTAACGTTATATGATTAACCTTTTATCTTGTTTATCTGCCAAAAAAACAAAGACATTTGTAAAAAAAAAAAAAAAAAAGAATAAACTTAATTTAGCTAATCAATGAATCTATGGTTTTAATACCACATTGAGAAACTAGTTGCAAACATAGTCATATTTTTTTTTATTCAAAAGTGAAAACCGCAAATGCACTTGATTTAACAAAAAAACATTTAAAAAAATAACTTGGTTGAAACTGCTATAGTCTTTCTTGATCATCTGAAACTAATAAAATGTGCTTTCAATGAATGTGTAAATCTGGATGTTCTAATAAGATGGTTTTAAAGAACAACCTAAATTGCAGTTGTCATAATGAACCCTGGTCATAAGGGGGTGTATCTAGTAGATTCAGTCACTCTGTCAGGGGTAGAGGTGTTTGCTGTGGATTTTCATCTATTGACCTGTCGGCTATCCTTTTCACTTTAAATATAACCTCCGACATACCAATAGTGTGAAAATCCTGATGGTGCAGTGGTAAAGCAGAGGACTTACAATCTGAAGGTTGTGGGTTTGAATCTCACTACTGGAAAGTCTTCGACTTTGGTCTTTTTAAGGCGAAGTGCATGGAATCAGCCCACCTCCCTCGTCAACCTCTCTTTTAGCTCTGGTAGGAGAGGGAGGAGCCCAATCTTTTCTTCACGCCCTCTTTTAACTCCGGTAGGAGAGGGTGGAGCATAGATAAAGCCCACCTCTAGGGGGAGGAGTTTAGGAAATGTACATATTAATTACATAATTACATTTATATTAATAATTTACATATTAATTACATAATTAATTATTTTCATATTAATAATTACATAATTAATTATTTTCATATTAATAATTACATAATTAATTATTTTCATATTAATAATTACATAATTAATTATTTTCATATTAATTACATAATTAATTATTTAAATTTTCATTGTATGTTTTTTTAGGCATTTGTTAGTGTGTAATTATGTTTGTACCCCATCGCAAGTTTTTACTTCAACCCTTCTTATTCTTATTATTTTATTGAGGCTTTTGAGATATTTGTTGTTGGAGTTGTTTTATTTGAGTTGACTTTTATGTTTGTTTGAGCTTTGAACCTACAACCTTTGATAGATGAACCTTTGATTCATCTTTTGAGCCACGCTGGCATAGGAGGACAATCGGGAATGTTATATTTAACCCACCTTTTAGAATTCAAATGGACAGTGAAAATGTTTCTCCAGGGTTTCGAACCCCAGATCTTTCATATATAAATCCTAGACTTATGTCTTGTGCCATGCTGACATGAAGAATCAACCAGGAAAGTAATATTTAACCCACCTTTTAGAATTCAAATGGACAGTGGAAATGTTTATCTCGGGTTTCAAACCCCAGATCTTTCATATATAAACCCTAGACTTATGTCTTGTGCCATGCTGACATGTAGAATCAATCAGGAAAGTCCTGCTTAGGTCTTCATGTCAGCATGGCACAAGACATAAGTCTAGGGTTTGTTGCGACCGAAGGTCGCATATACTCTGAAGAATCGTGTCGCTTGAGTGTCCTTCCTTCCTTCCTTCCTTCCGTATCCTCGTGACCGTCCTTCCGTATCCTCTGTGATGTCAGTGTGATGTCAGCGAGTTGTGACATCACTTCCTGTACAGGGCGGCTACACGAAATGTGGATAACACTATATATGGAGATAGTCCAGACCATCATGTCATATGGGACTACCGTCATAGAAAGTAGCCATTGTTAGGCCGGAGTCATTGGTTGTCTAAACATGGAGATGTGGATAACACTATATATGGAGATAGTCTAGTCCAATATGTCATATGGGACTACCGTCATAGACAGTAGCCATTGTTAATCCGGAGTCAATGGCTGACTGTCTGTACAGGAAGTGATGTCACATGACATACTTTTTATGCCCATATATGAGTCCTAACATGGAGATGTGGATAACACTATATATGGAGATAGTCTAGTCCAATATGTCATATGGAACTACCGTCATAGACACAGCCATTGACTCCGGCCTAACAATGGCTACTGTCTATGACGGTAGTCCCATTATGACATGATGGACTGGACTATCTCCATATATAGTGTTCTCCACATTTCCATGTTTAGGCCCCATCGCTCACACCCTCGATGGGGTTGGCGATAGGGCCTTTCTGTGTGGAGTTTGCATGTTTCCCCGTGTCTCCTAGGGTTGATACCCTCACAAAAACATGAACAAACTCCCCCCAGAACGATAACAACTAGAATCGTCAGAGAAACACTGTGGTTGGCCAGATAGTCAAGAATTGGCGCGATGTCACCCTGAGGTGTCTTACTAGTATATGAAAGATCTGGGGTTCGAAACTTAAGATAAACATTTTCACTGTCCATTTGAATTCTAAAAGGTGGGTTAAATATAACATTCCCGATTGTCCTCCTATGCCAGCGTGGCTCAAAAAAAGACCAAAGTTGAAGACTTTCCAATAGTGAGATTCAAACCCACAACCTTAAAGTTGTGAGTCCTCTGCTTTACCACAGCACGGGTTGCTACACTAGACCACTATTAGTCGGATAGAAAAAGTCTACATTTCGCCGTTAGCGGCCGTCGAAAGTAGTGAAAAGTAGGGCAACGGTGAGATTCAATCCACTGATCTCTGGCACTCAAGTCGGCAACGCTATCCACTCGGCCATCAATGCTGATATGATAGTACAGACTTTCTGGCCGTATTAAAAGGTGACACTGCCCACCTGTGTTCATTTTAGGGTAGTGCACATTGTTGAGGAAACTAAATGTATTGGGCGCCTAATAAGCCTATAGCGATTACAATTATTTTGTTTAAAGGAGCTACTAGTGATGCTGCAGTTTAGCACCTAGGAGCTAACAGCCTTAGCATGTGTATGTGTGTGTGTGTGTGTGTGTGTGTGTGTGTGTGTGTGTGTGTGTGTGTGTGTGTGTGTGTGTGTGTGTGTGTGTGTGTGTGCGGCCGCTGCGGCGCCGCGGCTGTGTTTGACTGTGTGTGTTGCTGTCAGAAATGTAATTCAGAGTAGCATGCTGTCTGGACGTTTCCACTTTACAGTGAGTGACTACACACAATCACGGTAATTAATTAACACTCTACCGGCTTACCGCGCCTTAGTACCAAGGATAACTTTTACATGGTCTAAAGATAGTCGTTGAAATGCTGTATTTAAAACGACTACACCCAGACCGTCCAGACGTATACCTTATAGTGATGAATGGCTATTTTACACCAATATTTGGCTATCAGTTCTGCAACGTGCAGTTGTTTTTTAAATAAATATTTATTAAAACAGGGATTAACTTCAATTGTCTAAATTCTGTCTAAATACAAACGTAGATACGCCGACTATACTTAGTCGGCTAAATCTCGGCTAGATCTAAACTATACTTAATAATGATCAACGGATATTATAATTATGTTAGTCCAATATTAGGAGATCAGTTAAGCACCTTACTGTTGTTTTTTTAATAAATAGTTATCGAATTATGGAATAAATTGCAAAGTATATTTTCGGTGTGAATATAACCGGATTCTAGCTGGTTGAAATGATGGCTAAAAAATAACTAGTCGTGTAATATCCGACTATTGCTCAGTGGGTAGCTAAATTAAGTTTATTCAAGAAAACTTCTGAACTGCATTGCTTTGAGCTGTTCTAATAAATTAGTAAACTGAAAAAGACCACTTCCATTTTATGTATTTATTGCAAAAAACACAAATTATTTAAACAAACAACTGATGGCTGTACTGCAAACAATTTAGCCTCACAAGAAAGTATGACATTATTTTTTTTAGCATGACGTTAAGTGACATTTTTCATAGATTACTCCCATAAAACATACTAAACCCCTTTGGGTGTGACTCAAGTGTTAGTCAGGAGGCAGAGCAGATCTAATAGACAATGTTTTTTCCCACCAAACACAGGATCACAAGAATAAACATAGGCATATATTGAGACCACTAAATCGTAGCTACTACTACTGAACACTGTGTAAGCATTTAACTACTGGCCAAGAACTCAAGAAACTGAGGGTTTAAATACTCACAGGGTTAACCAGACACAGGTGAACACAACTGACAATCAACAAAGGGATTGGCTAAGAGACTAACAGGACACAGGTGGAGAAAACTAGCAAGCACAGGGAGGTGAGATAAGACAGTAACAGAATAGAACAGGAAAAATAGGAACAATAATGCCTACAGAATGAAAGGAACACAAGAATAAAGTAAAACCTTAAAGGAAAATTCCAGAATAAAACATATTAATCCTTAATCAGCCTTTTATCACGTCTGTACATACCTGGTATGATGGATTTTTATCATAGTCCTTCCAGTTTTTACTTCTCCTGGACTCCTCAGATCTCTCTCCCACAGCCAAAACGGCGGTCATTTGTGGTCCTCCAAAAGCGCTAATTTTCACCGCTGCAAAGTTACTTTTTTCTTCATAAATCTGCTATTTATAGTTCCAAGACAGCCAGTAATCCACTGTTTTATCGCGGGTTGAGGGAAATGGCCGTTGTTGACATGATCCCAATAGTACTCACAGAAGAAGAATGAAGTCTCGCGTCTCGCGTGATTACCGCGTTTCCTTTAGCTTTTTCTTTAGCGCAAAAGAAAGCTTTCTCCTGGAGTTATTACAGCCAGTATGTACACAACAAGGCATCGTGGTATATATATAAAAAATAAGAAAGCAGAAGAATATAATCTAGTTAGTCTATTGATCGCTAGAATCTAGTAATATGACTGAGAAGGATTCATAACAAAGCATTTTAACGGACTTCCTGTAGTCATAAGGTAATTCTATTACCTTTATTTATTTTATTTTTTCCTCAATACATTTCTTCGATTTTATTTATTATTTATTTATGGAATTACTTATAAAATAACTTTGACGTGTATTATTATTTGTAAACAATGTAGGCTACAATATAATCACAAAATAATCGTATTTTCCTCAAGACATTCTGCAATGCCTCACCAAATAAACTTTAGGTAAAAATTACCTCATGACCACAGAAACGTGTCTTTCATGAGGTACTTATATACCACGATGCCTTGTTGTGTACATACTGGCTGTAATAACTCCAGGAGAAAGCTTTCTTTTGCGCTAAAGAAAAAGCTAAAGGAAACGCGGTAATCACGCGAGACTTCATTCTTCTTCTGTGCGTACTATTGGGATCATGTCAACAACGGCCATTTCCCTCAACCCGCGATAAAACAGTGGATTACTGGCTCTCTTGGAACTATAAATAGCAGATTTATGAAGAAAAAAGTAACTTTGCAGCGGTGAAAATTAGCGCTTTTGGAGGACCACAAATGACCGCCGTTTTGGCTGTGGGAGAGAGATCTGAGGAGTCCAGGAGAAGTAAAAACTGGAAGGACTATGATAAAAATCCATCATACCAGGTATGTACAGACGTGATAAAAGGCTGATTAATAAGGATTAATATGTTTTATTCTGGAATTTTCCTTTAAAAACAACAGGACACACTGATATAATGCAACAAAATAAAACACAAGGATTTTTAACAACACTAGCCAAATGTAAAATTTCTCTAACAGATTGCATCCAAACAATAAGCAATACAAAACACATATCAACAGTTATATGATCAAGACCTGTGTGCTCTTCCACGGTACTGACTAACTATTATGGTGATGGATAATGACAAAGCTTTTTCATGCTTCTGTGGCAACAGACCTATGTCAGTGGTTTGTAAGCTCACGGTTTGCGGTTCTAGACCACATATGTCTTTGATACTACGGCGCCATGCTAATCTTTTCTGTATCGTTCCAATTTTAGCATGGCACCATACTTATCTTCTCTGTATCGTTCCAATTTTAGTACCACTTTACCTCATGGTTCCACCTCATATAGGCCTAGTCTCAATAAAATATAGCCTCCCAAAAAGTACCGCCCCCTTCTCGAGGGGGTCCAATAGGAAATGGGCCCTGGTGTGACATCACACCAGTCCCCTTTTCAGGAGAGAACTGTTCGGACACACTCACTCAGAAAATCACAGAAATGAAAACCAAGGCTTAAAGTTAATGAGTTGTATTTTTTGGGGTGGAAAAATACACTGCGAATAATAAAAATAAGACATTTTTGGGCATAAAACGACATGGGCGGAATTCAAGTGTGATTCGCATCACGACAACCACACTTCTTCTTTTTCTAGTCTATTCATGAAATTACTGAGAAAAATATCAGAGCCTGCTTATTGCTTACCATCCAGAACATGATGAAGTACTGTAGGTCTGTAGCGGTGATGAACAGGCAGTAGACCAGTTTGTGATTTGAGGCATTTTGTTCAAAATGGACCAATCTTACAAACTTTGAAAGCCAATCTCAGTCAATCAGGATGGAATATGGACAATCAGACAGATCCATATGACTGTAGAGATACTGTCTACCGATTTGCGTGAAAATCTGTAGGAGTACTGGCCAAAAGGTAGTTTTGCACAAATTAGCCTCCTTGTGGCGCTAGAACAGGCCCATGTGAAAAATGTGGGGCAGAGGTTCTGAATTGGCATCCAGGGAGTGCGCTTACAAAGTTTGAAACTGATCGGTGGAGTTATAGGTAAAACCATGAATCGGCCTGTTATAGCGCCACCATGAGGCTGATTTCAAAATGTTGAAGTGGCATTTCTTCCTCAGCCTAGTGGGAACGTGTGTGCGCGATTTCATGTTAATTGCATTTGTGATTTGAGGCATTTTGTCCAAAACGGACCAATCTTACAAACTTTGAAAGCCAATCTCAGCCAATCAGGATGGAATATGGACAATCAGACAGATCCATGTCGATCACATGACGGTAGAGATACTGTCTACCGATTTGCGTGATTCTTGGACAAAATCTGTAGGAGTAGTGTACAGAAATGTGTTTTGCAAACATCGGCCTCATGGTGGCGCTAGAACAGGGCCATTTGAAAAATGTAGGGCAGAGGTTCTGAATTGGCATCCAGGGAGTGTGTGTGCTCATTTTGGCAGCGACCGGGCCAACAGCGCCGGAGATTAGCTGGTAACAAACTTGGAGGACGGACGGACGCACGGACGGACGGACGCACGGACAGGGGCGAAAACATACTCTCCCCCTGCCTTCAGCTGGTGGAGACAACAACCCTATGTTTGAGTATTATAACCAGTAAGTATGGTGCCATCTGTCTTGGCCATATGGATTCTGTCATCTGACATCATACATACAATCCCTATTATGCCCATATATGGAGATCCCTTTTATACCCATATGGAGATCCCTGCTCTGAGTATCTGACACCACTGTGATGTCACCTGTGATGTCACCGTGATGTGTCAGGGGAACCACAGTGTCAGGCATTACAGACAGAGATACGGTCAAGCTGTGACAGTTCACATACTAAACTGCGACCTACGGTCGCAATAATAACTAGAAAAGAAAATTTCTAAGAAATTTTAAGTGTGCCTGCAGCTCGCTAAGTCTGTGCAACCTTGTGTAGCGGTTGGTGTTAGCATTAGCGTTATATTTTTTAACATTAGCATTTTTTGCATAAGCTTTAACATTACTGTTCTTCATATGACACCACCCACATGTCTGTACGACAAACGGTTCACGAGAAAAAGGGTCACTTCCTGTTTGGTGAGGGGCACTTCCTGTTTGGCGAAATAGGCCAGGATTAATGAATTAAAGCTGCAAGCAGCGATGACCGGGCCCTCGCAGCTCTACCCACGTCACAAGGCCAGCAGCCAATCAGAAACCAAACAGGAAGTCAGCCATTTCGATTAATTAGTGGCGTTTTTGCGCATTTTTGGCCGTTATCACGGGTCGCACTTTAACAACAGTTTTTTGAGAAAAAAATGTTTTGTGAGAAAAAAAGTTTTTTGAGAAAAAAAATAGTTTTTTGAGAAAAAAGATTTTTTGAGAAAAAAAATTTTTTTTGAGAAAAACATTTTTTTGAGAAAAAAGAAATTTGAGAAAAAAAAAATTTGAGAAAAAAAAAATTGAGAAAAAAAAAATTGAGAAAAAAAAATTTTTGAGAAAAAAAAAATTTGAGAAAAAAAAAATTGAGAAAAACAAAATTGAGAAAAAAAAAATTTGAGAAAAAAAAATTTTTGAGAAAAAAAAAATTTGAGGAAGAATTTTTTTGAGAAAAAAACATTTTGAGAAAAAAAAATTTTTGAGAAAAAAAAATTTTGAGAAAAAAAAAATTTTAAGAAAAAAAGAATTTTGAGAAAAAAAAAATTTGAGAAAAAAAAAATGTATGACACCAGCCGCGAGTCTGTACGACAAACGGTTCATGAGTTATAGAGGCACTTCCTGTTTGGCGAAGGACACTTCCTGTTACAGAGGGGGCGGGGCTTAATCAATTACAGCTCATCCCTATTGGCCGGAAAAAGACCAAAGTTGTGTGTGCATTTTAAAGTTTAAATCACGTTGCTAGGCAAAAGTATGGCAGAGTTATGTGGCGCCAAAGTTTCTGTTTTTTTTTTCGGAGTCCCCCATTCTAAGTCAATGGGGTTTTTGGGCGTCGTTTTTTGCGAATTACTTCGCAATCGTATCGCGGATCGGAAAGAAAAGTAATAGCACACCATTCCCGGCCGAGCCGCACATTTTGATGTATATATTGCGGGGGTGGCGTAAATCGTGCGGCATTTATTACGTGCTGAAATTTCCCCCATTCTAAGTCAATGGGGTTTTTGGGCGTCGTTTTTTGCGAATTACGTCGCAATGGTAACGCGGATCGGAAAGAAAAGTAATAGCAACCTATTCCCGGCCGAGCCGCACGTTTTGATGTATATATTGCGTGGGTGGCGTAAATTGTGCGGCAGTTATTACGTGCAGAAATTTGTGGCGAAACTATGGACTTAATTAATTAAGTATGGCGGATTACAATTAGTGTTTTGCCATTGCGTTGCATGGCAGGCACACTTAATAATAGCTACCCATTTCCTCCCTCTAGGGAAATTCAGTATTTTCAGCCCAACCAAGCTGATTCGCTGCCCACAAGGAGCGTGTGAGCAATTAGGGGTTAAGAGACTTGCTCAGGGACACACATCAACATTCCCACCCTGGTCCGGAATAGGGGCTCTGGTTCCCAAGGCGAGCTCCCTAACAATTCAGCAATGCCAACCCATGCTTCTGATCATCATACCGTCATGATACTTTTTTTTTGCGGCGCAAACCGCTCCTATGTCTGGCTTTGTCTGTTTAAGTAGTATCGCTCACTTCACACTGGGTGTGATTTATATATATATATATATATACATATATATATTCTTTTTTTTTAATACTAAATACAGTAGGCTACTCGAGTAAACTTGTATATACTTCATCACTGCCAACCACTGTGCTAATCACCAGATTATGTCAAGTGTATTTGGCCTTTAAACCACATACAGAGCTGGCAGGTTCCAGATTGTGCAAGCCCGTGATGCAACAATGAGTCTCTGCAGTAAATTATAACGTCCATCATGACACAAAACAGTGGCGTGAAAAGATTACTACACACAATGATGGGTTGCCTAAGTCTTTTTCCGAGAAATATGGCCTCCTTGACAACTATAGCATGTGAGGGTCAGAAAATCCCATCCTCCAATTACCAGGAAACTAAACAGAATGGCGTGTGTCACGGTGTGTGTCAGCCCTAGATGGCCTCGTGCCCTCGTTTACCAGATGAACGTGCAAAAACGTCCCAAAACCTATTGTGCAAGGACACACTGTGATTGGCTAGTACGCTTGTGCAAGGACACACTGTGATTGGGCAGTAGTAGTAGCCAGTTGGCAAAACATTATTTACCATTCTGTCCCTATTGGGACACAACTCGAACGGTGCTGATTCGGCTCAAGTGACCTTCACAACATTCGGCATGGGGACTCGCTCGCTTTAGCTCGCTCTGCGGTGCCTCTTGTGGCTCAAGGTCGCTTGAGACGGTGTGCCTCCGTTATATTTATTTAATATATTTGTAATGAATTTATGCAACCTAAGAACTTCAATAAGTCTTAGGTCATGTGACATTGATAGCTAAATCTTTGTTCAGATTGTCTGTCAGTCATTTCTACAAGATGCATACCCTTTATTTTGAAAGATTTCCTTCAAAATATATTTTTCATGAATTTCTGAAACCTAAGAACTTCAATAAGTCATGTATTTGTTCTTTTTAAAACAGACGAGAGGGTGCGCAACCTTTCCTGCAGGCGCATCAGATGGCTACTGGCGTACCGTTAAGGAGGGTTCTAACACTATGGACCAGAGCTATGTCATCCTTGACATAGATAGGTATTTTCAACTTGATTGCAATAAACGTGGACAGTGTTTTGCTGTAAGATTAATTTGTCTTTAAATAATTTATTTTTAAGTCAGAAATATCCTACTTGTTTTGGTAGCGAGGAGTCTGACAAATGACAATAATGGTTTTCCTCCATTTAAATGTAAATAATCACAAAATAAAAACATACCTCTGATGAAGACCGCTTGAGATCGAACCATGTTGGTGTCTGCCTTGTTTTAATAAAGCCGCTTTCTAAGTCAGATTGATAAACTAGAACCCACAATGACTGGGTCTTCATTTTGTTGCTTCTCATGCCGCTTTAAATAGAATAACATCTCATTTAAAAACTGCAAAGCCTGCAAGTTAGGTAATCTAGTTAGAGATTGTTTGGTTTATCTAGAGTCACCCAAGCAGACATGCAGCCCTCGAGAGAGAGAGAGGGGTGCTCTCTAGGGGTTTTGGATCAGATAAATGCATGCATCCCGGAGGTCAGCAGCGCTCGTTTGCATGTATCAGTAACCAGTAACAGATGAGTGATCAAAGGACCCCATAACTGATTTAATGAGGCGTGCAGAGATTCACTGTAACGGTACATGGCTGAAATTGTGATAATTTCCACCAGGAAGCCTTCCTTCTCTGACGGGGCCTGCTGTTTGCTGAATGTGCTGCTATGCTCATATACGGTATACTAGGCTATATGTAGATAATGTGTTTGTTTTAATAATTACTAATCTCTCTCACTCTCTTTTCCCTTCCCACCCTTCTCTTCCCTTTCTCTGATTGTGAATGCTGTGTACCATATCCTATGTAGCCTAGGCCGGAGGGAATGCAATGTAAGTTCTCTCTCTCTCTCTCTCTCTCTCTCTCTCTCTCTCTCTCTCTCTCTCTCTCTCTCTCTCTCTCTGTCTGTCTCTTGTCCTCAGATGAGCCCTCCATCGGTGTCCCCAGTCATTCCAGTTCTCCATGCATCTGGCCAGATCATTTGTGCTTTCCACACCAGCGTCTTTCTTTAGCACGTCCACGTACTTCCTGGTATAGGACATTGAACTTGTGACATCTCAAGGCCTAAAATGTACTATGCCCTTGGATAGAGCAGTTTGTGGGGCGCCCGCTGGCCTGGAGGTCCGGGCGCGTGCCACGTGGGCTCTGGTGCCTGGCAGTGTTTCGGGGTTTGGGTCCCGACCCCCGATCCCGATAGCCAATTTGCTGCGTGCCTCTCCCCATCTCTCTCCCCATATCCTGTCGGTCTACTGTCCTATCAATAAAGGCATAAAAGCCCCAAAACAAATCTAAAAAAAAAAGAAAATGGATTTAGCCGTTTGTAACATGTCTCCAATACAACTGCTGGAGAAGAGTTTGTCTCACCCCCTAATCGCTGTCCTTATATGTTATGGTTCTGTTGCAGTTCAGGTTCAGAAAGGGATACAGGATGTGTGCTTCAGGAAACAGGAATCTTAAAGCAATGTTGAACTTTGTTAGAACCGTGAGTCGATGGAAGTCCAAATAGTGTTCATCATTGAACCGGAAGTAGCAATTCTATCAATTTCTTTCAAAAATATTACCAATCGTGTTTCCCAATGAATAACTTATTGGCTGACTGAATCTTTCAACTTCTTCTTCAGACATATGAATCTTTCACAGTATTTTGTACTTAAGAACTCTTTATAATATACTAGATAGGCTGCTATTCATTGTACAAAGCTAGTACAACGTACAAAATCCACTTTGTTTGCATTCGTTTGTGGATTTTGAGGCCTCACCTCAGAATAATTGGACTGAATAACATGGATTCTTACAGTTACTCGCTTGTAGAGCGCCCTTACTGAGCAAAGAAGCAGCGTATGAAGACGATACATTTGGCCTCGTGGCCAGGTATTGTATTAATACAACCCAAGGTTATACCAAAGTTAAACATATTGCTTTAACTTCTGCAGTGGGTCCACAGGGCATCCTCATACAAAAAGTCTCTGGGAGAGCATTGATCATTCATCACAACATCTGTCTTTCACATTCCTAAGGGCTGAACTGGGATCCCCAGCTCACAGACTCACTATGAATATTTAGGCATTCACTTGTCATTGTGTAAACCAAACACGAGGGCGCTCGCGAGCACGCATGCACGCACGCACGCTCGCACACACACACACACACACACACACACCTCTCTCTCTCTCTCTCTCTCTCTCTCTCTACTGGGAGACTCACACAGACTCGTCATATTGAACGCACATGGAAACACACACACACACACACACACACACACACATTTTGGCATACTTCACTGCTCTACCCACACACTGCAGTATGCCACCATCAACAGGATTGTGTGATGACTTCAACACACACACACACACACACACACACACACACACACACACACACACACACACACACACACCACTGCTGGGAGTGATAGTACAGACATATTGCAAAAAAACTTAAACAGACAAACTGTGAATGTGAGAATTTGGGGACATACACACGTTGGCTAAACACAATGAGACACCCTGTGACTGAACATTTGCGTGTGTGTGTGTGTGTGTGTGTGTGTGTGTGTGTGTGTGTGTGTGTGTGTGTGTGTGTGTGTGTGTGTGTGTGTGTGTGTGTGTGTGCGTGCGTGTGTGTGTGTGTGTGTGTGCGTGCGTGCGTGCTTGCGTGCGTGTGTGTGTGTGTGCGCGTGCGTGCACATACACACACACACACACACACACACACACACACACACACACGCACACACACACACACACACACCTCTGTAGGCATGGCAGCTTTCAATTCACATCGTTCCACTATCACACGGAAATGTGATTCCTCACAGTATTTTCTTCCTAACGCCTCATGTTAATTCAGATTCTGCAGGCGAATACCTCAACTTGAATTAGCAGTAACCACATGAGAACCAGTGTCTCGTCGCTGTCAGGTGGAAACCTTGTAGGCCTATGTAAAAAATAAAAAAAGACCTGTTACTTTCCAGGAACTGGAAAAATGAAATAAAAAGAATAACCATGCGTTCCAGTGGATCCAACTACATTATTATTTAGTCTACAATCCAATCTGCATTATTATTTAGCCACAAGTTCTCATTAATTTCTTTGCATTGATTCAACCGTTCAATATTCATAAAATCCACACACGCACTTAACCCTTGCACTTTCAAATGTTTCAGAAATGGCATATGAGGCACTACAGCAGTAACACTTCAAATGACCAATGGAAAATGTAGCGCATGCACATACATACACACGCATGCACGCGCACACACACACACAGACACGCACGCGCGCACGCACGCACGCACGCACACACACACCCCATCTTAGCTGTCCATCGTGTACGATGATGACGCTTGCTCCGGAGTAGGGTGGGGAGGGGGTCAGCGGGGTTGTCGCTGGTGCCACTTGATGTGGCTGTCGAGGCCGATGCGTGAGCCGCACATCCGTCCACAGATAGGGCAGGGGAGACCCGTCGTTGGGGGAATGCCGGCTTCCCTCCGGTGTCGCTGGGCACGCATCTCTGACCTCTTTCGCTGGTTACTGTCGCTTAACTGTGAGACTGCCCTTGTACAGGTGATTTTCAGTGCTTGATACCACACTGAACTACGAATAATCAAGTCAATTCTGAGATGTGGCGTAACGGCATGGATTTCTATACAGAGAGAGCAATTCTTTCAACATAAGATGCTGCATTCAAGTTCAGGAGAGTTTGGAAAAGGCAATTCTCTTGAATGCTGCCTTCAGGTCTGGCATGGAAAGGGTGCATTTGCATTTCTTTCACCATAATAAAAACTGCATTCAT
Organism: Nannobrachium achirus; assembly: GCF_963921795.1. Classification (NCBI taxonomy): domain Eukaryota; kingdom Metazoa; phylum Chordata; class Actinopteri; order Myctophiformes; family Myctophidae; genus Nannobrachium; species Nannobrachium achirus. Next base: position 39,055,471 of record NC_137819.1, on the reverse strand, counting down.
GGTCTGGAAAGAGTACTTTTTTACAGACAGATAAAAGGGCAGGGCCCCCTTTGATTTCTATGTGTGCAGGTGCCTGCACAGGGCAGAGGCTATATTTCTTACACTGTATGAGGAAACAGAACAGAATATTTACTCTCATGTATAAAGAAACCTTGAACATATCAAAATGTATTTGGCTAGACAGATAGACAGACAGACAGAATATAATATGTTTGAGCACTTTCTGCATCATTGCGTCATGGCTTTGCAATTGTATCTGTGTAATATTTTAATCTTTAAGCACGCACATGTATGCCACGGGAGGTCGGGCTCAGTGGGGTTGTAACGTTAGCTGCCCCTGGGGAAGCTGCTGTCACCACCGGCAAAACAAGCTGCTTTTAATCCGAAATGCAGTGACGGCCGGGCGAACAACAAGCCAAAGGAGGACTCCCTCGTCCTGCCCCGACCCTGACAACACAATGGGACCTAAGCTAGTGACTCTGCTCTGTATGGGTTTGGCACTAGACTAGTGTGTGGTGAATTCCACACACACACACAAGGAACACCAGAATAAGGACCTAGCCTGTCACCACCACCAGGCATACATGGCAGAATGGCCGTAGCCCATGGGCAGGGGCGTCACAAGGGGGAGGAAAGTTGGACTGAGTTACTAGGGCCCAAGGTGGAGGGGCCCTAGTAACTTTTGCTACTGAAAAATAGCAGATATACAAGCTCACAGCGCGGCGCTGCGAGCTTGTAGATCTGCTATTTTTGAAAAGTCGTGAAAATGTGTTCAAATCTTTGAATATATTTTTTAAGCGGACAATTGTAACTCCAATTTTGCATCTGGGGGGTCCCTGGAACTAAATATTTTGAGATGGGGGTCCGTGGCCAAATACATAATCATCTTGGGGGTCCTTAACATGAAAAAGTTTGAGCACCACTGACATAGAAACATAGGTTTCTTGCACACATTTTCACGATTAAAAAAAAAAAAAAAAGCAGATCTACAAGCTCGCAGCGCGGCACTCGGTGCCGCGCTGTGAGCTTGTATATCTGCTATTTTTCAATAGTTAACATTCATGGGGGGCCCGCAGTGAATCCTTGTACCCATGGCCCAGAATTTGGTGTGACGCCCCTGCCCATGGGCACAGAAAAAATAACTCGCCTTAGCTCGATTTTTGTTGTATGTATTGTAGACAGTGGTGGAAGAAGTACTTCTAAAAGTATCAGTACTGAAATGTAGAAATACTCTGTTACAAATAAAAGTTCTGGTTATCAACATTTACTTCAGTAAATCTATAAAAGTATTGGCCATCAAAATATACTTTAAGTACAAAAGTACTCAATATTTTCAGGCTTGTATAAGCTCGTAGAGACTATTCGGACATATGACATCATCAACTTGTGATGGGAGTCACAAGTTGTTATTTATTTTAGAAATAGCTACTATTTCTAAAATAAATAACATATTTTCTGTGTTTTTAATTGAATATTTTTGTCACATAGGGCAATTATAATGCATTAAGTCTTCAAGGTTCAAGGTCGTACTTTATTTTTACGTCTTGTAGAGGTACATAAGAGTAAAACTAAATTTTTGTTCAGCTTCCTTTCAGACAATGCAGTGGTATATAAAATCTTATTAGCCAGGGATCCTTTTAGATGTATAGTACAGTTAATACAGTATAGTGCAGTTAATGCAGGCACGTGCACACATAGACATCAAAGGGGGCTTGAGTCCCTCCCTGCCCTTTAATCTGTCTGTTCAGTGTGGTATCAAGCACAAAATAGCCAACCTCCAAGCTCGGAGGTCTGCTATTTTCAATATTTTCACCAAAAGGCCCTGTCAGCCCCTGCCTCTCTAACATTCTCTGCACGTCCCTGGGTTGATGTGTATTTGTTTCCAGCAGCAAACATTACAGACTGCATTAACAACAACACGTATACACAGGAACAGCAAGACAGCAGGGCTTGTCAACTGATTGTGAGCCAGGGACCACCACCACCATCATCCTCCTGGCTGAGAATCAACCTGTGGAGCATGGGGACCATGCTGCTGGAATATGGGTTAAGATTAGGCTTGTTCTTGAGCTGCACAGAGTCTATTCCTGGCTGTACAGTAGTGGTGGTGGTGGACAGGGGCAGATTCTCATGGCATATTCTGGCTCCAACCAAGCCTTGTACTTATTCTTCAGGTATCTGTATGTCAGTGTGTGTGTGGGTGTGGGGGGATGCTCTCACAGAGATACTGTATGTAATTGCAAAAGTAAACCAAATAAAACAAGAAATAAAAACATGAAAAAGACGATTTGCTTTCTACTGAAGCTCTGGGAAGTTTGCCCGACAACTCATCCGAAGGGACTGTGTTTACTACACATGGCTCTTTCTTGACAGAGTCTGTGGATGTTAATGAGCTGATCCTCTTCTGTAGTATAGTTAAAGGGAGGTCTTGATTTTCTTTAACGAAAATAGATAAATAAATACATTAGATAAAATAATTGGAAAAATCACAGAGCCTCACGCATCAGAAGGGCAATATCAGTCACCAGAAACAGGTACGGCAGACGTGTGTTTTCAATGAGTCTAACTTGTTTAAAATGTAGTTTGATGTTCAATAGGTTTATATATGGGGGGGGGGGGTTCTGATAAATATCAAATATCTAATATCTAATGACTAAATCAAGCAACTTAAAAACTGCAGTCATAGCAGACATTAAAATGACACCAGAAGTGTTTTAAAGAGAAATGTTGCTTTGAGCTTTAACATACTTTTGGAATTAAAGCACAAGCCTCCTCAAATGGACACAAACAACAACAACCTTACATAGTACGGGAGTACGGAGTATGGAAGTCCCATAGCCATCCATAGTCATGGTCATACATGGTCAGTATCATGACAATATCATGGTCATGATCATGGTCAGTATCATGTCAGTACTATCATGTCAGTATCATCATCAATATTATGTCAGTATCATGGTCAATATCATGGTCAGTATCATGGTAGTATCATGGTCAATATCATGGTCAGTATCATGGTAGTATCATGGTCAGTATCATGGTAGCATCATGGTCAGTATCATGGAAGTATCATATCAGTATCATGTACCCATTTGAAGCACATTGAGTCCGCGCTTGTCGTATTAAATGTGCTATATATATACTGTATATGACTTCTCCCTGCTCTCTCTATCTTTATGTCCATATACTTGCCTAATTGGGCATAACAAAAAAAATAGCTCAGCCTTTGGGGGTCTCCATATATGGGTATGTGACATCAGATACAACAGAAACAGCTGCTTATCCATGATGCACGGCCCCTGTAATTAAGTGTCTTCTAAGGTGCGATGGTCTATATATTTTAGCAGGTCTGGAAATGCAATACTAGTAGGTGAATGAACCAACTGTACACACACTAAACGATTATCTGTATTAGTTTACTTTTTATATACATACTTTCTATACAGATACACACACACACACACGCACATACACACAGAGAGCAGTGATGAGAGCAGAGTATAACCTTGGAAAAGGCTGTGTTTTTATTGTAGTACAGCAGACATCAACAGGTTGTTTTGCTGACCTGGTGGAAATAGAGCTGGAACACATTTCAAATACGTGATTTAAAATAAAAACTAAATAAAATGTAGTGTTACCTCATCAGTACAAGAGATTAAACAACCACTTTTGACCAAGTCTAAAAAGGTTGTCATGTTGGTTTGTTTTTCCTGCCTGGGACACAAACTAATGGACCCATGCACATGTTTAAAAACAACGTCTCAGGTCAAGGTGGGGAATGGGGGGTTCTTTGTGACCCATTTCCTGGACATGTAGTACAGTATTAGAAATGCTGATGGGGGTTGGGGTGGTGGAGGGGTTGATTCGATTGCACCGATTCGAGCATCTAAAAGTATTTGAAAGAGTTTTCCAGCCTATTTCGAGCCCAGGAACGATTGTTTGATAGTAGTAGTAGTAGAAGAAGCAGAACCTCGGTATGTGTCAGGGCTGGCCTCAACGTCAAGTGTACAGTCGGTCTGTGTGTGTGTGTGTGTGTGTGTGTGTGTGTGTGTGTGTGTGTGTGTGTGTGTGTGTGTGTGTGTGTGTGTGTGTGTGTGTGTGTGTTGCAGCTGGTTTCCCCAAAGAACACAGCTAAATCACCCTAAATCCTCATTATACTTTGTTGTACGACAGAGCATAAATTAGGCATTACTCATTTGAAGACACTTCAACTGTTTGTGGCCTTGACTTAGTCGAAAGTCATTCGATGTGGTTCATCTACTTTCCCTCATTGTCTCAACATGTTTGGCCACATGCACAAAAGAACAGTGAAATGTGACTTGGACGGGCTATTGTCATGGTTGTCTGAGAAAAGCAACACATGGGGTCTGACTGGTAACACAGCTCACACAGCTGTGTGAGATGATGCAATCTATACTGCAAAATGAGTCACAGCAATCTGAATATCAAGTTGCTGTTAACCACCCATTTCAAAATAACAGCCCCATCTACAACATCAAGATGCTCCGATCACATTGTGACAAGTGAGCTTCTACATCTGCTAATTTAGCTACTCCTGAAAATGTGTAATATTTTTACCTATAAAAGGACATACTCAAAATAGGGAAGCCGGTTAAATAGTGGTTTTCTTTTCCCTCTGTGCACAGCTGGAATACAAACACTTCCATCGCTGACATTAATCGGTTGCCGTTTCAGTCTGCAGACTTTACTCCAGACGTAGATGTATTGCGTACTGTTAATGTCTGTTGTGTTCTATCTTAGGCAGGAGAGATGTACACGGTACATCTTGCAGATCCTATCTCGCATGTCTCCAGAAGGGTCTCCGAGCCGAGCTGTCAACTGATGTTAAAAACTGCATTGTCTACTACCCTCCCATTCTTTTTCCCCTTCTACTTATTGCTCACTCATGATCTACACTACAGTATGTGATCCCTATTTAGAGAGTTTCTGGGAGTGGGAGCCCTAGCGTCTATCTGCAGCCACCTGTGTAAATACTGTACAGTCTCTGTGCCAAAGACTAGTGGGGGAAATTCCAAAGGGGGAAACAGAGGGGGATTGGCACAGAGAGTACAATGTACCCCCACAATCCCCTGTCAGCTGCACACAGAGCGTTCAAGGCAACAGAACCACCTTTCCGAATTGTGAGCTGTAAGCTGACTCCCTTTCCACGCCATAGGTGTCTCAGTTCTAGAGCCAGTCGATGCCAGATTTTTGAGACGGTCGATGCTGATCCCGAATTTGGAGTCCTTTAGCAGAGAGACAGAGTCATTTAGCATTTTTATATGGACTGATGCCAGGCCATTTTCAACTTTGCATCCTATCGTACATCAAAGCTATAGTGAATATAGCATCAATGTACAGATTATTGATGTTTTGATTTTATAGGTTCTTGGTTTATCTACTTCTATGTATTTGATGTATTATCTTGTGCTGTCCTTGCTTATTGCAAGTCGCTCTGGATTAAGATTATTATTGTCTGAATGCCTAAATTATAAATCGTCCAAACCACCGATTACCGATGTTTTGGCTTTAACTTTATTTAACTACTTGAGCCCTATTAAAACATTTAAAAAATGTGCTGATCGGTCTCGTCTCACCTACACACCAAGATCCTGCGTTCATTCAACTCTGACAGTGTAAAAATGGACCCTTTACTACAGTGCATTTTCTTCTCCATCTTCCATTCAAAAACAAACTGACCTGGTAAAAATCAATCACGGATCATAGGCCTCGCCTGGATTCACCTCGTCTGTGAATCCAGGCGGAAGCCATTCACGAGAGAGCAGGTGTCCCTGGTACTGGTGTATATAATCCGTTACCTCCCCCCCAGTCCCCCACTGTCATCACGCCAAGGTGAAATCTAAACACATCCAGGTCTGTATTCGCTGTACTACTCTCTACTGGTCTGGACAAAGGTGGTGCTGAAGTGCTAAAATGCTTTTAGGGAAACCAGGTGCACTCTCTCCGGGTATGTTCAGATCTTAGTTTGATAAAAAACAAAACACCAGGGTGAAAAGTGTGTAACTGATCCAGAAGTAAAGACTCTCGCACAGTGGCACAACCGGGTCTAAGCAGCCCAAACTATGACCAGGTTATATTTCAAATTCTCTATAACTTTTTCATTTTCAAGCCATTTTCCTGAAGGAAGTGTGAACGTCTTTCATTTCTCAAGTGGTGCTACAATACTGTGTATATATATTTTTTTCCCACCCCGCCATTACTCTACCTTGAATTGATTTACATCATCCTCTCCTAAAGGTGCTTGAAAATCACATTAGTGCCAGCTGGGGTAGGGAGCATGCCTTACCACCCTCTGGTACAAGCACAGGTACGGTCGACAAATTTACTGACGGTAATTTATTAACTGGTGTATAAGTAGGGCTGGGTAATGTGTAGATTTTATATCAACCTTGTGATATGAGACTTGTATATCATGTGGGATGTTGTGTTTTAATCACTTGTGTCTCAATTCATACCTCCACAAACTGTAAGAAATGTTCAGCAATAGCCAAAGATTGGCGATCTACAATGCAAGCTACCGCACAAAGTCACAATGCATTGTGACGTGGCATGTTGTGAGCTTGTAGATCAGCCATGACATACATCGATATCAAGGCAATTGGACAACGACATAGTGATATTTGATGTTGTAGTTTTAACCCTCATAGTGCCAGTATGGGTGAGTCTTTCTTTCTGTCTTTTTTCTTTAAGTAAAACCAGTCAGCCATTTATTACTGCATAATTATTCTTAAATAATTCACTCTCAGGACATTCAAAGTTAGATGAAATCTAAAGGAGCGTTTTGACATTCAGACATCAATACAAACCATTCAACCTAAAAAACAAGTCTCCGAAAGAGTTTTAAGCCTTTGTGTTGTGTCCACCAAGCATAATCTCTCTTCACAGGAGAGGACGAGCGGTTGTTTGCATGTTCCCGGCAGGCGCCGAGAGCTTTTAGCATGTTTTGAGCGCCCAGAGCACCAAGTACTAGAAGTTGGTAAAAAATATTTTTAAGCTTTAGCAAAAAAGAGCACCACGCTTCCAACTGGGAGGTTTCAGCAGTCTCATAGCAACAAAAACAACCAGCGCTTTATGCAAGCATCTGCTGAATGCTGTTTTTTTTTTTTTTTTTTTGTTTTTGTTTATATCAGTGGTCATAAAAAGGGCTTAAAAATCTTTACAGAAATACCTTTTTTTTTTTTTTTACAACAGCCTCATCTCAGTATATTTACCTGGTATTAACGTGTAGAAGAAAAAGTATTCAAAAACATGTAACAATCTCAACCTGCTACCGTACATTATTGAAAAAGAAAATGTACACATACAACTCCTTTTTCCCAATAGATTACACAGGTCAATACACTGGAACCAAGTACATTGTAATGCTTGATTTATGCTCCATCACGCCGCAGCATCATGCGTCCTAAAAAGGTCAAGTCTCCCAAGATCGACGGGTTGCAAGTTTGGAGACGGGCTAATAGGGCATAGGAGTGGTGGTCATTTTCTGGTTCCAATTGTTCCAGACCCCATTCATTTTTCCCATAGAGAATTCCAAAAAAATATTGATATCAATTATTAATTTAAGCCTAGAATCAAGCCATCCAGGATCATGGTGAATCATGACCATAAGAAATGTGATTCTGTGAAAATTTAAAATTTAATATTTAAAGGAGCTATAGTCAACTTTTTCATTGTAGGGCCGACACTTTGTTTACATCCTAGTCTACAGACTAGGATGTAAACAAAGTGTCGGCCCTACAATGGCCAAAATGATTATTTTATCATTATTTCATGCTTTTTGTGGTAATTCTTTAATTGAAACACATATATGAAGCTTATTTTTTTATAAAATATTTTCAAAACATCATTTTTATTTTAGCATCCGTTTTTCAAGAAAAAGTTGACTATAGCTCCTTTAATTATATGTTATACAATACTTAATAAATACCCTTTGTTTTGCGGTTTTGAAATATATATATATATATTCACAGAATCAAATGTTTTATGGTTTTATGATTTACCGGGATCCTGGATGGCTTGATTCTAAGGCTTAAAATAATTGAGATAAATATTTTTTGGAGATCTCTATAGGGGGAAAATGGAGGGGATTTGGAACCAGAAAAATGGCCGCCAGTGGTATATGCCCTATTGTTGCCGCGTGATGCCGTCTTATGACAAAGTATAAATCGTCCTTAAAGCTTCTTTTCTGGATTGAATAATGTCCATTGAGGCCAACCCCAGTATGCATTTTAAAATACAGTATTTCAGATATATGTAGTCTTATCATCTTAAATCTGACCAGAACACTATAGCGGCAGAAGCGATACATAAAGAGCTCATAGTTTTGTATTTTGTATTATTCTTTTTTTTGTACTATGTTTTTTTTTTCTTTTTCTTTTTTTTTCTTGCTTTTTTTCTTGCTTTTTATTGTCGGAATGGAAACTAGATTAGACTACACCTACCAAGCCAACATGTAGTAATGTACTGAATAAAAGGCTAGTTATCTTCTTTTATCATCATTATTATTACAGATGTGTATGTCTGTGTACAGGACGACAAAGAAATAATACAAAAGAAAAAGAAAAAATCAAACGGAGAACATGGAAATGGAGCGTGAGAGAGAGAGAGAGAGAGAGAGAGAGAGAGAGAGAGAGAGAGAGAGAGAGCGCTAAGGAGCAAGGACAAAAAGTGAGACACTGAAGGTACATAAAAAAAGACAGTAAAATAGAGCAAAAGGAAAAGAAAGTGACAGAAAGACGGTTTGAGGGACAAAGTGAGATTAAGATTTGAATATGATTCAGGCAGCATGATTCTAGATTGTGTGTGTGGTGTTGTTGTTGTTGTTGTTGTGTGTTTCTGTTTCCACCACTGTGTGTGTTTGTGTGTGTGGTCGTTACCATTTCAGACTGTCTCGCCCTCCACGCCAACATTTCGACAGTCTCACGTTTCATTTTCTGGTTTGTTGTTTTTGTGTTGCGGCCGTGTGTTTTCTCTCTGCTTTTTGTTCCTTGTTATTGAAAAGGACAGATAGATCCACAACAGTTACTTGGTCATTACAAGCATGTTCCAACACAGAACAGGATTTGAGTGCAGATTGGCTTATGTTGCTGTTTTTTGTTTAGTTTCTTTTTTTTTTCTCTTTTCAATTTTCTCCAAAAAAAGAAGAGTTCGGGACAGAGTGGCTACAATAATAAGAATATTAATAATAATTATAATTATAATAATAGCACTTGACTTCACTTCCGCACAGTAAAAAAAAAGTCCGATTTTCTTTTCTTTCTGATTTGACGTGAAGCTAAAGCCCCCCCCTTCCCCCTCCCCTTTCCTCTCGTCTCCTCTTGCCTCGGTACATTTCCTCTCCTCTGGGCTCCTCTCCTCTCCTCGCAGGGAAGCAGCAATGTGGAAGTCCAGTGCCCAATGGGGGGAGAAAAGTGAGTGAAATATTGCCAACTGGTCGGTCCTTAATTGTAGTGGTTTCCACTGTGTTTCAGTACTTTGTTTACCGTGGCACGTACGCATGCACGCGCATGCCACTGCTGCTGGCACCATAGTTAGTTTTTTGTTTGCATTTTCTTAAAAACTTCCAACCATTGACAAAAAACGAAAAGAAAAAAACGAACAAACAAAAAAGAAAAACACCCCAGACAGGGTTTTTTTTTTTTTTTCAGAACAAGAGTTGCGAGAGAGGGAAAAAAAACAAAGGGGGCGACGTTGCTCCCATTTTTATAAAATGTAACAAAATTCTCCCCCCTCCCCCCCCCCCCCCCCCCCCCCCCCCCAAATTGTACAAATCTGTAGCAATTCAGAAAAACAAAACAAAAAACAAAACATACATAATCCTATTTACAAGATGAAGAAGAACCCTTTTTTCGTCAAAAGTTTTTCAGTTACAATGCAGCAGATCCCAGCTTTGGCACTCGGCGTTTGTTTCTTTTAGTTTTTCCGCTAAATCACCAGAACGGTCAGCCGTTCCTTTCGTTCTGTCAGACGTGCGGTCGGAGTCGGTGCTGCAGAGCAGCCACACATTCAGTGCTCCGTTCCAAAAGCCTGATTTATACTTCGTCGTACCGCTGTGTCGTTTGTAGGTCGCGACCGACACTGTGGAGCGACGGCAGTGTAAATGAAGCTCCTCCCCCTCTGTGCTACTCCTCAGCATCCCAGGTCATGCACAACCATTGTCTCTCTACCTGAGGCCCTATACCTACACAAAGATCTTGTTCTTTGTCCTTCTCGAGATAAACTCCCCCATCGGTTTGTCGGCAACAAACCCATAGGGAGTGTATCTCTCCCAGAAGTAAAAGAACCATGTTTACATACGTAACCTCCAGTTGTCGGGAAGGTTTCAGAAACCTCCTAAGTAACGCCATACTCTAACTTCTGTTTTTTTTTTATAAATTAACGCCCTACTTGTGTGTCAAATGTTTAACCTAGAAGCGCCCCGTTTCTGGGCATGTCTTAATACACGAACATTCTGAGAAAATTGGCAAAGATTTGCCAAAAATAGCAGATCTACTTTTTTATTTTTTTACGGCAAAGAGATTTGGTGTAGAGGAAAAAAAGGAGGCAGTACACACACACACACACACACACACACACACACACACACACACACACACACACACACACACACACACACACACACACACACACACACACACACACACACTTAAAGACTGCTAGACTCCTGCAGAGCCACACCGTAAAAAGAAAATACGGATTTAACATTAAATAATGTTTCGGAAAATAGCTCTTCATATCTGGACACAGTTTCAAATCTGCACAGTGTAGCTCTGGGTAGCATGTGTTTTCCTAAAAATAGACTCACGCTGCCGCGAAAATTGGGGAGAAAAAAAAGTTGATACTCAACGTGGCGATGGAGCAGTTTTAATTCATTTTCACGTGTCATGCTCCTCAATTCCACAGCTGCGCTCCTAAACTTTTCAATTTAAGAGCACATTTTGGCTCCTCTGCTGTAAAAAGCCCTGTTTTGACTTCCTGTGCCCTCTCACCCGTCCGTTTCCTACAACAATTATATCGTTGTTGTAGGATTGTGCAAACCTTGTATGTCCAAAACCGTAATTGTTTTGTATTTATCATTTTAGAAATGATTTAAACTAGTGAAAATAGTAGTGAAAAATAAACGGTTTCGCTAGTCTTGTATGATGGCTTTACTTTACGAAGAAGGTCCAAAACCATTCCTTTTTTTAATGATTTTTGAAGCATTTTAAAATAGCAAAACATAGCAGATCTACAAGTACACAACGCCTCACGGTGCAGGGCATTGTGTGCTTGTAGATCTACTATTTTCACAACTTTTCTCTTGAAGTGTGATGAAGTAGTAGCAGGGCATTCATTTAGGGGGAAACATAAACAGCGATATACGGTGTCCTCCAGAGGTCTACACTAGGTTCTACTACTTTTGTTCCTCCTCTACACATCTCTTTGCCGAAAATATCTACAAGATCCACGCCGATGCTTGTAGAAGGGTCAATTTTTCACATGTTTTGCCTGTTTCGCTGAATGTTCACCTATCATGACCTACCACAATAGGTATGGTAGGGATCAAGTGGTTTAAGAATTCAGGTCAGTTTTTGGAAGAGGGGTACGTTTTTGGATTAAAAAAATGAAAAAATAAATCACATTATTGGTTCTGACGTGACGGAGGAGAACTGTTGTGCATGATCCGGGATGTGACAATCACAAGACAAAAAAAAAAAAATCTCCACGTTCAAAAACTCTTTCCTCCGTTCCTCGTCGTTCTTGCCATTTGATTCTCTCTCCGTGTCTTCCTGGCTCCTGTGTGTGTGTGTGTGTGTGTGTGTGTGTGTGTGTGTGTGTGTGTGTGTGTGTGTGTGTGTGTGTGTGTGTGTGTAAAATTGACAGCAGTGATGGCGGTGATGACAACCTGTCTTCACACCTGCAAGGAAAAGAAAGACAGAAAGGTATTAACCCCCCTCCACCACAAGAAAAAAAAAAAGCCATTAAACGCTTCCGCTTCTTTTCTTTTTTTTTTACACCAGAGAAATGTCACTTTCACAAAGGCTTGGATCATTTGCTTCCCAAAAAAAAATAAAAAAAAATGAAAGGGGTTTGGGGGTGGGATTAAAAAGCAATTGCACTGCCAGGAGCCAGTGTTCCTGGTACCCCGGGTGCTGCTGGGAACTAGGGCATATTGTGAAATACAGTGCTCTCATAGACAAGAGGCTAGGACTGGCAGGCTGGCGCGCTCCCCCCTAATCCATGTTAAGAGGGAAATAGTCAAATTGTGCATTGTGTACCGTAGATGTGATTAAATGAGGCCTGCGGTTTGGGGCCGATTAGGACAGTGCCATTGTGGTCCGTGTTGCACGCACACAGACGCACACAGACACACACACACGGGCGTGCGTGCGCGCACACGTCAGAAGACAGAAGCACCTGGAGGAAAAGAAAAGGCATTTGCCAAAAGGAATGCCACATGATCATGTCAGGCACACAGGGATATCTGGTTACATCTATTGTCTAGTCGAGTCCGACCCCTTGCACTCGTCAGCTACTAAGGCTGCTTGTTATGTCGGCAATCTAGGAATGTAAGCCATATTCTACTGTTGCAGTCATTGGAAGTTCACACAGGGTTTCAAGGTGAGAGAGAGAGAGAGCACTTTTATGCATTGTGCAGATGTAATTAGATTAGAGGTCAGTAGAGAACGGATCAATAATATCAGATCGCTTGCATCCTATTTTTCCAACAACGCAGGGAGGCGAAACCTCACAAAAAATCCAATCCCCGAGAGCGCACCCTCGGAATGCATATTGTTGCTTTTACAAAAGTGGAGAGGTGCAGAGTTGAACAGTGTGTGGGAACCATCTTTCCTTTCACATGAATTTGATCTCTGAGGTCTGGCAAACGCGGTAGGTGAAGTTGGTGCGGCGAAGCCCAATTCTATTGGGGCCGCTTCGATGCATTACAGCTGGCTTTTATTTGAAAAACCCACCAGAATGCGGTTTGATGCCTTTGCGTTTTCCTAACCTGGGTCACAGAAATTGTGAGCCGTGTGTGGTTCTGTTTATTTCCAGGGTGTCCCGACAACAAAAACGCCAGCTGATTATACTAATTAGTAGACCCTTCAATCACGGGGTGGGGGGCGGAGGGTACTAATTAGTGAAATCACCGGGTGTAGTTGTTTTTTGGGGTATAAAAAAAACGTGCGTGCCACAGTTTGGTGGCTTCCAAAATCCACTGCTGAAATTAATTCACTCTGGTCTGATTTAATAAATAATAAAATATGATCATGAAACGTGCTTTCAACACATCGCAAAAAATCTCTAGACAAACTGGCGACGCGTGAGAATGTTAAAACTCCAATCACACTTAGGAGTCACCTGGGAGCGCAGCACAAACAAGCAGAATGATATCGCGTAAAAGGTGACGGCTTTCATGTAAAATAAAAATAAAAACAACACTTCCACACTGGGGGGTCTGCTTCTATTTTCAGTCTCCCAGTCACTCAAATGTCTTTTTCCAACTCAATTCTTGGAACTAAATGTTGTTGCTATGCAATATTAGCCAAAACCCACACAAGCTACTCAACACAGTAGCGTCCTGGCTGGGATGAGATGGTGTCTGTTGCCCAGGCTGGCAACACTGGCTTAATGAGCATTCTGGAACATGGCTATGGCAGTGGCTTTATTCCAGTCTATTAGTCTTACTGTTAACTTGTGGAAAAGTACTGCAAGTACATGATAACACTTTGTTCAAGTGTGTAATAAACTACTCAAGTATGTGCTACTTACAGTACACGACCGCAACGGCAGAATGTAAGTATGGTGCATCTATTCAAGTAAATCCTCTGTGCATGTGTGTCTGTGTGTCTGTCTGTCTGTCTGTCTGTCTGTCTCCCAGGCTATCCCTGAATGGCCACCCCGACCCATCAGCTTCCTGGGACACTCGGAAAGAGGGTCAAAGTTGTCTGAGTTGATCCAGTCTCCTCTCTTACACTTGCACAAACATTCTGCATCCGTCTGTCTCCCATTTATGCCCATGTACGTCATCAACATGTCGTACTATGACAACAGGAACAACGGGTACTCTGACAATAAGTACAGCGGGCGGTACATGAATGGCTGGGGCACGCATTCCCGACTTGCATCGGATGAACAGATCCATTTCTAAATGGCTCGCCTCCTCCTGCAGTGCAGACCCATGCGGTTTAAATCTAAATAACAGATGACAATGACATTGACCATATTCACCTGGCGGCCATGAAAGTGTATAATGCAACGAACCCATTTAGTAGTCCCCCCAGGAATCCGCGGAGAAAAAGTCTTTATTCCACGGAGAACAATCCTGATTCTGCGGAATTCTGCGGAGAACATTTCTTGTTTCCGTGGACATTAAAAAACAACCTGAAATGACCAGTCATCAAGCAAAAAATGATATAGTTCTAACAATAAAGTAAACCCCTTCATGAAATAGCTACAATTAATTGTAATTAGTGGTTAGAATAATCAAATAATATTTTTTGAGAATAAAAATCTAATATTAAATCTATTATTTTTTAATTGCTATTGTTTTTAATAATTACTTTCTGTTGCAAAGACTATATTGTCATCCAAACCATGCCCATAGTAACCACATTTTAGAGGATAGCCTACCTACTACCTAGTATGGGTGTAATATTTATTTATTCTCTTCTGCATTAGCATTGTTATTGCCAGGACCATAGAGGCATAGAGAGGAACTATAGTTCAGGACACAGTTTCTGTCAGGAAGGAATGTGGGACCGGACCAATACAGCGTCAGTGCAAGCAGGAGGGAAGCTAAGCTATTCCCCAGGCTCTGTATGAGGTGGCCACTGATCAAACCATGTACACATCGTTTTATAATAGTAGTAATAACTACTCCCGCCGCTCTGCTGCCACTCGCGACTGTTATTCCGCGGCCGTCAGAAAAGTCCGCGAATGGCCGTGAAATCCGCGGGTGGTCACGAGTTCCGCGAAAAATTCTGTGATCGCGGAATCGCGGATTCCTGGGGGGACTAATTTAGACCTGTTATACCTTTCAAGCTGGGAACACCTCTGTGTTCTTTTAGATGTTGCTATACAGTGTATATTGCTTGCTCATACAGCGTCACACGAAAGCATCAAAAGTAGCAGATGCACAAAATGCGCCACGAAACAAGGCATGAAGTGATGCGTTTTGAGCCGGTAGATTTGATACTTTTAAAATGTGAATCTTTAAAAGTAAGTTTTGGACACAAGAGGTTTCCACCCGACAGAGACGACAATATAGTATATAATGTAACACACTTCTTTCTCCTTTTTTTAAGTTTTTCAGAAAACCTTTTTTTTTGTATACTCTGCCACAGGTCTAAGTGGGTAAAAGTGTTTCTGTACCATTTCTATCCAGTCAGCCTCCCAGAGGCGTCCTCCACCATCTTCTTCTCCCTCTCCAGAGCCAGCTCCCGTACTCTCCTCAGGTGTCCTCCTCCGTCGTCCAGCCAGCTCCCGAACACCTCCCGCGGTCCTCCTCCCACACCTCCGCTCTGCAGCCCGTTCTTCAGCTCAGCGGCGCTCTGCGGTCTCAGCCTGGTAACGGCAAACCCGAGTCAAGGTTTGTCTGAGCCTTACAGAGGACAAACTAGTGTATTTTTCCCCCCCTAACGCATATAATTCTAGTTCATGTGTATACGTGTGCCCAATCTCTTCTCCTTAGAGACAAGTTCCCAGAAACCAAATGGCACAGTGAACTCGGTCAGAACTCAGCTTTTTAAAGTTTGTTTTTTTACATCAGGGGTTCATATTTAAGATTGTAATTTAGAGAAAAGAAATGATGAGTGGTAAAATGTTTTCATTTACTGCTTTCAATCACTTTGCGAGTTTAATGATTTTGACTTCAGTGGGTGGGGGCAAGCATACAAGAGTCTAAATATGTCTTTTTAGACACAATAAGCCCATTCCCAAGATGCACTGCAATCTTTCATTGGCACATGTGACTACTAGTGTTACGGTAAATAGTAATGAAGAAATCGCCTGCTTATTGTGTCTAAAGAAACATATTCAACCACTTGGCTAAATGGCTCAAATTATAGAAAGCAGTAATGAAACATTTGAACACTCTTTTTTTCTTTTCTCTAATTATCTAAAACAAAGTTGTCCTTTAAGTAAAGCAGTGGTTTTAAACCCTTTTCATATCAAGAGATAAAGATCTATAAGGGTCCATTTGGTTACCAACTCCCATAATTTAGCTGGGGACCACCTGGAACCCCCCCAAGGACCACGGGTTGAAAACCACTGAAGTAAAAGCCTTTGGACCGTTTTCAGAACAGAATATCTCAAGCTCTGGCATAGACTCTGTTGTTAAAGCACCATCTTTTTGGTGTATTCAATACATACTAAATAATAAAATAAAATACATCATGAACTAATTTACATCTACCATAGCATGACCACTGTTTTTGGCAGTAAGTATTTTCTTAGATGTCAACTTCTGGGTTGAAATGTTCTCTGTGACAACTTCCTTGTGCTGTAATTGTGACGTTCTACAGCATACTGCTGACAAAGAAGAAAAAGCAGGAGAACATTGTGCCATACTTGACATCGCTGTCCCTGTACCTGCTGTAATTGAATGTACACCGGCCCTGGCTGTGCGCACAGCTTATAAAATAGCAGAACAATTACAGCAAAAAAAAAGAAGAAAAAAAAAGCATTGGTTCTTTTCAGAGACCGTCTTTTGTAGCTCACGGAGAAGAATAAAAGGCCTCCTCCTCAAATCATTTAGGTGATATTTATTCAAGGGTAATATGGTTGTGTTATTTTGAGAGAGCTTTTCTCAGAGCCCGGGCTGAAGAAAATGACACATAATAGGTACGCATCAAGAAAACAGGGTAGATTGTATTCTCTGCAAGCCTATCAAGCTGCCCTGCAATTTAAGCAAACAATATTAATGTTGAGACGTATGGGTTTTCTGAAACTGGCCAGGTGCAGTTCAATGGGTAAACTGGACGGTTCAATTCCCAATAGGCTAACCCATACTGTCCAGGGGTCTTCAACAGGGTGTCCGAACGGGACCCCTAGGGAGTCCTCAGAGTTACTATAGGGGTCCGCCCTATTAAACACTTGAACACTAAGATCTCTATTCTGAGGAACATTAGCTGAAAATAGCAGATTTACAAGGCGTTGTGAGCTTGTCGATCGTCTATTTTCTGCAAAAAGGTTTTATTTTGTGAAGAGGGGCAAGAGGGGCAAATCAAATACCAAGGATTGAAGGTTTAAGTGGCGAAATGAGTGAAATGAACACAAAAAAAAGAAAAATAAATACAAAACACTGGTGATAGTCAAGCTATCTATGAAATCTATGAGAAGTTGAATCTGCAACACAACTACATGCAATGTAGTGGGGCTCCCTGTTTCATCTCTCTCAGGTAATCCTTGGCCTTAAAAACATTGAAGACCCCTACACTCACACTCACACTCTCTCTATCAGCTATGTACCAATATTCTGTTTCTTTGAGACACAGGAGAAGAGACACTTTTCTTATTCAAACAGATGGTGACAAATGTAATCGCAGAGAGAGAGGGGATGTAAAGTGCCTGAACACCTTCACCGGCACAAAATCAATACACTCTTGGGCATAGAAGGCATTCTGCAGGACAGAGGCATCCACCTAATGGCATAATGCACAATGTCTGACGATCCCCCCCCCAAAAAAAAACATTTTAAAAGATAGAAATATGTGTTTTTGAAGGACCATACTAGCATCTGTTCACAGATTTGGTAAAGGGAAGCGGACATCGCCTGCTTATAGTGTCTAAAAAGACATATTTAGCCACTTGTCCGCATTCCCATGATTCTAAAATGATAGAAAGCAGTAAATGAAAAAAAAACGTTTTAATTACAATCTAAAACACGAACCCTTGTTGTAAAAAAAAATCCTTTAAAGCTCAAGCACAAAATAACTTTGACAAAACTTAAGTCCACAATTACAGTACATTTAGCATGTTGGTTTACCTCTATCTCAACCATGTTTCTGTATTACGTTTAGATGCCTGTCAGATTGTCAGACTATGCTGCAAGTACTGTATACCATGATGGGCTAATCTTGCCAGACCACCAGTATGGTCCTTTTAACTCATTCTGAGCCCAGGACATTAACGGATTATAATATCCAGAGTGCCTCCCACCCCCCCCCATTCACGGCCGTTCTCTTATTTTGTCTTATTTTGAAGGCCACCGGAAGTACTTCCGGTCTGACGTCATCGGATCCTTCGACTGAACCGATCATTGTTTATGTGGAGCCATGCTGGATCGGCTCGTAGCGTTTATACATGTGTTTTATAAGCGAGCATCTGCCTCCATCTTCGCTTCTAAAGTGTAGTTTTGAGATAATGGACATTAAAGATGAGGCGGCCCGTCCACCTCAATGTTATGGGATGACTATTGTGTGCTCGTGGAGCCGTGATGATGACAAATCAGCGCGGATTTCGTCTCCGGAGCGTCGGCCATTGTACTAGGTATTTTTACTCGCCGTTACAGTAATATATTACTTTTCCCGCAACATCGCGTGGATGGCACTATAGATACTCTATTACTTTTCCCGCGACATCGCGGGGTTGGCTTTTAATGAGTTAAGGAGTAGTTCACCCAAAGAATTACTTGTTTCTATCAATTACACATGAAACCTTGGATTCATGGATTTCCTTTCTTTTTTTTTCTCGTTCCAATCCTGAGCCAATAATTTGATGACCGGTGGAGACTCAAAGAGTCTCCTACCAAGTCTCCTATTGACCAATGACCCGGTCAACAAATTATTGACTCGGGAATGCGACAAAAACTAAAGAAATCTCCATGAATTCAAGGCACGACACTAAATGACACGGAAGCTTTCCCGGTGTTAAGGTGTTAACATGAACATTACGGTACCTGCCGCTGAGCCAGTCGTGTAGGTCCTGGTGCTGCTGAATGCTGAGGCTTTTGGGACGCAGTTCCGCCGCTAGCCGGCCCAGATCGCCCTCCGACATCTTCCCAGCGCCTGCTTCGTGGCAGCGCTGGATGATACTGGAGACGCTCTCCGAAGAGCTCACCGACGCCCCCTGCTGTCCACTGCCGTTCACTCCTCCTCCTCCGCCGGCGGCGATGCCATACGCAGCGCTGTTGTTCATCTTGTGAAACAGTTCTGTCCACTCGGGGGCGCCGCTGCCTTTCAGCCCCGCCGCGCGGGCGTCGCCGAAGGCGCGCGTGAGCTCCTCAGGAGAAGAAGGCCACCTCGCTTGCGCAGAAACGTCCTTGAGGAGCGCCGGGGAGCGTCTGTCTGCAGGCACTGAGCAGGGGGAGGTCGGGGCGGAGGGAACAGACGATGGCACGGTGGGAGGAGGGGCGAGGGGAGCGACGATAGGAAGGATGGGAGGAGGGCTTCTGACGTGGCCGCTGCTCGGTTTGTGAACTCCGTTCAGCTGCATGGCTTGGTGCAGTTGATGCTGATGCTGCAATCGTTTCTCCAGCAACGCCGCCGTGGCGACACCACCGCCGTTGCCCATGCCGAACCCGACCATCCTCTTGGTGCCCATAGAGTTGAGCAGTGCCTGCTCGAGGTTGTCGCGGAGCGCGCGACGCTCCTCGAACCAGCTCTCGATCTCCTGCCGCGACAGGCGCGTGGCGAGCGCCAGGTTGTCGACGTCGACGTGCGTGGGGAAGCTCTTCCGCAGGAAGTTCTCCTCCAGGATCTTGAGCTGCTCGGCGGTCTTCCCCTTCATCCTCTCCAGCAGGGGGAACTGGGTGGGCACCGACAGGGACTTGCTGGCGTACAGCTGTGCGAATCCGTTGTTGTGGATGTGTGGGTTCTGCTCGTGTGACCATCTGGCCTCCGCGTGGGACACGCCGTTGGCCTCAGTGGGCATCTTGTCTCCTCTGGAGCCTTTCAGTTCACCCCCTCCTTGCTGCTGCTGCTCTTTCAATTTCTGCGAGGGAAAGCCCGTTGGGATCTGTGACGAAGGTGCTCTGAGTGGGGCGCGAACCGACTGGATGATTGGGGGCCGCCGTATCTGCGGTGCAACCAGCGGGGGCGAGTTTGGTAGCTTCATATCGGGGGCTAATAACGCATGGGTAATGGGGTTTTTATCTTTGGAGGTGTTGGACGAAGGATGAGGAATTAGGTAGTTCTTGAATGGGGGCGCGATGATAGGCGGGGGCGCTAAGAAAGGCCGGTTTAATGAATGCTGAAACAGTATGGAGGGCAGGGACACCACCGGCCTGTTTTTGGAGTTGAAGGACGACAGAAGGGGAGCTGCTGCCGCCAGCAGCTTCCCCTTGGACGACGGCGGCGGCATTAAAGGCACAGCAGCGGACAACCTCTTCAGCTCCGCCGGGACCGCGGGAAGCGCTGCGGGTCTCTTCGTCTCCGCGGGAACCGGAGGCGGAGCCATCGGGAGGCGGTCTTTCAGCGGCGGAGGAGGCGGGGGAGGGGCCATGAGACCCTTGTCCTTGGGGTCTCCGGAGTGCGGCGCGACCGCCATGATGGGCCGCTTGGACTCCGGGGCGAACATGGCCGATGTTGCGTGAGTCGGCAGGGGCCGCTTGAGGCCGTGGCTCGGAACCGAGGTGGTCGTCACAGTAACGGAGTTTAGCCCGTTAGACATGCTCGACATCTTGACGTGATTGGGGTGCTCGACCGTGGTGTGGACGACCGGCTGCTGAGAGGCTTTGGCGGACGACGACGATGGCTGTGACGCCGCGGGACTAGCGGGCGCAGCGGTGAAGGTGTGGTGCGCCGGCGGGATGGAGCCGTTGAACATCTTCTTGCGGGCCTCCTCCACCTCCTCGGGCGACCAGGTGATGCCCTGCTTCAGCCTCTGCGTGGTGAACCACACCTTGATCTGCTCCTCCGGGTGCTTGGAGGCCGCCGTCAGCCAGGAGAGCTCGGCGTGCGTCGGGTACGGGAACTTGCTGAAGGACGTGATGAGCGTCAGGTTGCTGTCCAGCGACGGGTTGTATTTGGTGGTGTTCAGGGGAACGGCAATTTTTGGTACACAGTTGAAGTTGGGCGGGCGCTGCAGGTGCGGCGTGACGTGCGAAAGCCCTTGGAAGAGCATGGGTTCGGGGATGATCACCGTGCCGTTGATGTTCACCGCCGTGATCTGGTCCTTCTGCAGAAGGTTATCTAAATGGCTCTTGAGGCCGTTCCCCTGGTAGATTGACTGAATACTGTCGGGTGACGTTACTGTCGTGGATATGCAATGGGGAAAGGCAGTGGTGCCACCGCCGTTGCTTTCGCACTGCCCGTTTGTCAAATCGCATTCGACTGAATTGTCCACGCCTTCGATTGTCTGTTCTAAGATAGTCTGATTGTTCATTTTCACCCTCTTGAACTTGAAGTTTGTTTCGCCCGGGTGCTGGCTCTCGTTGTGCTCCGTGAGAGAGTCAAACTTCTTGGTGCTGAAGTTACAGACGGCACACAGGTACAGCGGGTTGAGGATGACGTTGGGGTGACTCGAGTCCACGTGCTCCTTGAAGTTGTCCAGATTCTGCGTGGAAAAAGGGCAGTATTTGCACTCGTATTTCCTTCCGTGCTGCCTTCTCGGGGTCGCCGCCTCATAGTCGGCCCCTTCGCCCTCCTTTGACTCCACGCTTCCGTCATCCTCCACCACAGCGTCTTCCTCCTCTTCGTTTGACAGTTCGTTTCGTTCTGATGGCTCTTTTGGTGGACTCTGGTTTTCTCTTGAAAACGTCTCCTGCTCTGTTTTCTCTGGATTTTCTGGATGCTCCTGTGGGTCTTGGTGCTTTTCACTCGTGGGGTTGCTTGGTTCCGATGGGCCTCTCTCCATGAAGGCACCATTGTCCACAGGAACATCCGATGGCATATCCACGTCCATCAGCTCTTCCGGGTCGCTCAGCGGCTTGGGCGGCTCGTGAACGACCCGGACCATGCAGGGCGTGGACGATTTCCTGCGACTGGACATGATGGCTGCAGCTGCTGGTGGGGGTTAGGTTGCTGGTTACCTTGATGATACTGCACTTCTGCTGGTGTTGGTGGCAGTGTTGAACAACGTCAACCTGGCTGTTTTAGGGCAGAAGGAAACAGGAGAAATCATTAAATATCGTACTGTTGCATTTAAAATGTTTTACATACTGTACTCGTAGGAACAAGGACTTAAATTATCTTTATTTCGACTTTTACTAAATGTCTGTGAAACTTTGAAAGTTTTCAAGTTGGGCACAATAAATGCATTTGTTTGCTACAAGCTTATTGCAGTGATTACTCGGTCCTTTCAATCATCTTTAAATTAATTTCCATAATGTATAACATTTGTTTCTTTTATGTCAGTGGCAAGAAGTCCCTTAACCGAGAAGCCTTGAAACTCTAGTCGTGAATCTATTTGGTGTATTGAATCGCCAGTGGGCGCAAATTGTTCTGTACAAGCTCAAAAACGTTTTAATTAATATAAAACTTGCATATTGACACTTTAACTGTGGTTTTGACCCATTTAGACAATAAGTACAATCAAAAACTCCCAGAAAAACGTATTGTCACAATTTGATCGTGTATGACAGTGTGTATGTATGGATGTGCTTTTTTCACAGAGAGAGATCATGACAAAGAATTTGCTTCAAAAATGTTATGCTTATTAATGTGATTTGCCTAGAGACAGAATGGAAACCCAATACATACTGAATGCTCTTCTGTACCGATTATACAGTACAATCATTTACTGTGAAGAAGAGCGGTGGGTTCACTTGTGGACATCAATCACATGATCGTCTGTAGTCTGTGAAACACAATGTTATGCACACTGGATGACTAACAGTGCGTGTGTAAAAAGCTGATTATACACAGTATTATTAGCGCTATCATTTCTTACTTTAGGCCAGTTCAATTATCTATGAATAAGTTTTTTCCTCAGCATCCATTAACCTTTATACCAGCACTCTGCAGCAATGCATGAGGCCTGACTAAAGCCTGATTTATACTGCGTAGTTGCATCTCTGCGCGACACGGACGCAGCGCCTCTGTGAGCTGTTTTCAGTGAAGCACACATTTCCCATTACTTCTTGTCTTCTCGTCTTTTAAGGGAATTCAAAATATTACTGAAGACAAGGCAGGACCGACCGGACAGAGAGAGAAGAATAACCTGTTATTATTATCTATGTATATTACTGTTTTATTTAACCTGTTTCTGTCTCTTTCTCTTTGCTCTTACTCTACTCCTTCTCTCTCTTCTAACGGAATACACCCACTTCTTTACACCCATATTAACCTGTGACGTGTGAGTGACAAATAAAACTGATTCTCAATCCGAATACTGGCGGAGAGAGCGAGAAAACGAAAGTGGCAAAGATAAGAAAAAAAAGTGAGAGAGTGAGGGCTCTATTTTGATTGTCTTAAGTACCAGCTCTTATGCCTTAACTTAAAGACCTCTCCATACTGTCACAGACCACCTAACTTTTTGTCGGAAAGGTCCGGTCCAACTGTGAAACGATGTCACTCGCATCTTCTGAAAGGCATTACCCCGAATTAGAGTTCGGAAAACTGCACTTCGGAAAGCTGGAACTCTCGGACAAAAAGTTTGGTGGTCGGAGACAGTATGGACAGGCCTTTAAGTTACGGCATGAGAGCTGGTTAAGACTATCAAAATACAGCTCTGAGAGGGAGAGAGAGAGAGAGGCCTCTTACTGGAGTCAATGGAGGCGGCGGCGGCAGAGGTGAGGGTGAGGACGATTGAGTACGGCGTGGGCGGGGGGTCCGAGAGCGAGACGGGGGAGGAGGAGGTGCTGCTGGGGGTGGTGGTGGTGGAGGAGGAAGAGGAGGAGGCGCGGGAGGAGTCTCCTCCGGTGTGCGAGAGCAGGGGAGGAGAGGGAGAGGGAGAGGGAGAGGACTGGCTGCTGGCGGCTCCTCTGCTGCGGCTGCTGCTGGCCGGCTGCTGCTGCTCTGTGGTGGTGGAGTGGGTGGTGGTGGTGGTGGTGGTGGTGGTGCAGCAGTGGCGTCTCCCGCTCACTGGCAGCGTCAGCTCCCCACCTGGGCTTCATGGGAGGGCATCACACAGCACGACCACGCGGCACCAACAACGCAGCGGCGGCAACGCACTTCAGCACTACGGCCAAGACAAGACACGACGACACCCCCCAAAACACACACACACACGCACACCCCACACACACACACACACACACACACACACACACACACACACACACACACACACACACACACACACACACACACACACACACACACACACACACACACACACACACACACACACACACACACACACACACACACACACACACACAGGGAGAGAGAGAGGGGAGAGGAAGAAATGCACGTTAATACCTGCCGCCATCCAAAAAAGAAGAAGAAAAAAGACCTTCTGAATCGGATATAGTATACCTGCTATTTTTTAATAGCCACGCAAATTACAAATTTAAAAAATATTTTTAAAAAAAAAATCTATAAATACAAATACATTTGGTTTACTCAACGTTTAGGCGAGTGAAACAGACACAATATTATTGTTAGAGAGAAGAAAAAACATTTCTTTATATAAAAAATAATCACTTGAGATTATATTTGAGATATTTTCTCCTTGTGAGACAGCAGTGCAGTGAAGAATGGCAGGAAAGAAAGGGTAGGAAGACAAATTGGCGTCCTGGAGAAAAAGTACATGTTGAGCGATGTGGAGAAAAAGGTAAATTGCAAGAGTTTGTGAGTGTGTAAGAGAGAGAGAGAGAGAGAAAGAAAGAGAGAGAGGGAGAGAGAGAGAGAGAGAGAGAGAGAGAGAGAGAGAGAGAGAGAGAGAGAGAGAAGAGAGAGAGAGAAAGAGAGAATTACTGGTCTTCACTGAGATACAGTCTTGTCATCCTGGGTAAGATGTGTAACAAAGGAAAAATGCAGGTTGGACAAACAGAGAAAGACAACATTAAATATTGTTTGTGCTAAGCTTGAATACAGCAGTGGATAGTAACTAAGTCCATTTACTCAAGTACTGTCCTTTACTGGAGTATTTCCATGCACTTTTCAATAATTTTACATCTACTACACTACATCTATTGTATTAACCACATGAAACACTTCAGTCCCATGCATATGTAGGCTATTTGAATGGATTTCAAATCGGATTTTTTTGTTTGAAAGCTGTGAACAGCCTGCACACACGTGGTGCATGATCTGTGCATGGGCGTGCATGATCCGTGCACTATAAATTACATGGAAGTCTATGGAGCTTCTGGCAGGGAAACCTGAAAGACGGCATATTCAAAATGGCAGTAGATGAGTGTATGTTTTGATGTCAATACTTTTGTACTTTTACTCAGGCAAAAAGTATCCATATACAGTACGTGAAAAGAGAGAGGTGGCATCCCTAACCCAAGGTGCTGAGCGACGAACTGTATAGGAATAATACATAAATAAACGCTCCAATGCGACAGATGCTTTAGTGCACCAAATAAATCTGTAACGTTTGGAGCACAAAGCTCTTCCTCAGACTAAAGTGAACGCAGAGGAACACCAATCTTATACAAGCCAGAAAACAATCAACGTGATCACACGGAATCCATTACAGCTGTGGAGACTTTCTCACGTGACCAAAAGAAGTCAGGGCGGTCAGAGACATCATAACAGAGTAAAGTGACATGTAATCTAAAAAATATATATTAAGGGTCCCACGAAGCTTGGCCAGTGTGACCCTGGGCGTACAACAAACTTTGAGCGGTTTGTGCCAAGATGTAGGCCAGATGTAGGCCACGCTTCGCGTCCCGGACAAAGACAGATGTTGGAGCTGAGCTCCTTCCAGGAGCACCACTCAAAAGCTGCTGGAATCTACCTCAGTCATTCCGGGAAGAGATGAAAAGTACAAAACAATAAAGAGAGGAAAATCATTTCAATATTGTCTTGTATTTGCTGAAACAACTCTAGTTACCTGGAAACAGCTAAGAGAAACATTTTAAGAGAAACATAGTCTTCAGCCTCTGCAATGGGAAGACTGACATGTACTGTATGTACCCTTACAATAATATGACAGATGGCACATAAAAAAAACGAATTAGTACCATTTAACGAGTAGTAGGTCATTGTTTTACAAAATTATATATATATATATATATATATATATAGCTGACCAATCAGTGCAGCTTTACACACCCCGTCAATTACACACCCCATCAAGCCTTGAGTTTAGTTTTTGTCGTAATCCTGAGCCAATAATATGATGACCAGGTCATCGGTCAGTAAGAGACTCTGCCAGTCGTCAAATGATGGGCGAAATGCAACAAATAACTCTTCATGGGGTGTGTAATTGATAGAAATAAGTAATTATTTGGGTGAACTACTCCTTTAAGAGGCACTGCAGTGCTTGATGCTTAACGATGGTGTCACCGTCACATGCCGAAAATAGCCGATCTACAAGCTTACAACGCGTCACATCCCAAGGTGTTTTTCAGCTTGCTGATCGCCTCTTTTTGGTGAAGGACGACACCTCATTTGATGAAAAAGTATCCAAGTCTGAGGTTTACAGCTGTGGAACTCAGCAGTATGATATATGAAAACTAATTCATCTGATACAGACTGGCATTCAGAGCAAACCCACCCTTCTCAAAATCACTTTGGATGCAAGCCACTTAACCCTGCAAGGCCCACTGTCGCTTTTTGGATGTAAATAATTTGTTTTCCTGTTCTTTTTTCACATTAACATCATCATTGGATCCTATTGTTTAGTATTACAATGCCATTGGCCACGATATTTGCATATGAATACCCCCCACAGAGGCTGACATTCACACAACTTCAAGATCTCTGGAGTACAGAGTCTGGACGAACAACATCTCACTTTTTCACTGAAGCTATTCCTCACAAAAACATAAGTAAAATGCCTGTAATATGTACATATGTTATTATAGTGAAAAATATGCCCAAAATGTAAATTAGAGCGTGATTTATGATTTATGGCTATAAAACCTTACAAAAACATTTTTTTTATTACATTTTCCTCTGCTTAGGACTCCTACAACTGACCATCTGATTTATTTATATATTTTTTTGTCCAGTAGAAATGAATTGCCTTGCAGGGTTAATCAAGAAGACACACGGTTCCAGGGAGATCGCATTAACACTATCAAACGATAGTCCAAAGAAATAACAAATACATGCATATATATTGTATTTAACAACCAACCACCCAAGGCTGCAAACACCACCCATGAAGCTACCTGCTCTCCAAAAAACCCATTAAAAATACATTAAGCGTCTAGCTCTTTCAATAGAGATTCTGGAGAACGACAACTTCACAGGATAATTAGCCCACGGTAATCAGCAATCGTGCACTAAGAGAGACTCATTGATGTGATCTCTTGACAGCCATCAGCCACACAATGCAACCAGGAGATTGAGGCCGGGTGGTGCATGTGTGTGTGTGCATGTGTGTGCATGTGTGTGCATGTGTGTGTGTGTGTGTGTGTGTGTGTGTGTGTGTGTGTGTGTGTGTGTGTGTGTGTGTGTGTGTGTGTGTTGTGTGTGTGTGTGTGTGTGTGTATGTGTTTGCATTACGATACTGGTGAGGACCAAATGACCACGGAAGTATAGTAGAATAATTATGAGAAACAGACATTGTTGTGCGGTCAGTTTTCCTGGTCATCACAGGAACAATGGCTGATTTATGATTAAAATACGTATTTTTAGATATACTTAGAGATTTTTATTTTCGCAATTAGAAAAGGTTTGCAGTTAGGATTGGGAATCAACAGTTAGGAGTTTGGTTTAAGGATTAGAGATAGGGCTATGCCTGACACTTAGTTGTGCGCTGGTGTCGTGCACCGAAAAATAGACGATCTACAAGCTCACAATGCTGCGACGCATTGTGAGCTTGTGTAGATCATCTATTTTTTGGTTCTAGGCAAAAACGTATTAAATTGCCGTCCTCCTCGATGTCCTCACAAGAATAGTAATACAAACATGTGTGTGTGTGTGTGTGTGTGTGTGTGTGTGTGTGTGTGTGTGTGTGTGTGTGTGTGTGTGTGTGTGTGTGTGTGTGTGTGTGTGTGTGTGTGTGCGTGCGTGTGCGCGCGTGTGCGTGTGTGTGTGCGCGTTGGGGGGATGAAATAGAAGGAAAGAAGGGCTAGATAAGGGGAGAAGAGGGGGGGGGGCGGTACAAAGAGAGAAAGAAAGAGAGGGTGGGAGAGGAAAAAGAACGATTGATGAGAAAGGGGCGAGAGATGGCAGAGATAGAGACAGTGGGAGAATGTGTGTATGTGTGTGTGTGTATGTGGGAGGGGGGGGGGGAGTAGAGGAGACAGAGAGAAAGAGATTAAAAACTTCTAAACTGATGAAAGAGAGTCTCGGCACAAAGCAGAAGACATTTTAAATAGGCCATGGCCTGAGAGAGAGAGAGAGAGAGAGAGTGTGAGAGAGGGAGGGATAGAGAGAGAGAACAAGAGACGGTGAAAGAAAGAAGTGGAGGCTGTGAAAGAATCAGAGGAGAAAGAAGGAGCCTGTGAGATGGACAGAAAGAATATACGATACAGAAAGAGAGGGAGAGAGAGAGAAGTTGGCATCAGGTCAAAAGAACCAAAGCCCCAAAGTGGGAGAAAATTAAGCCAAAGTGATATGGGGTGAAGCAGACAGTGGTGGAAGAAAGTACACCTTTTTAAAACTTTTTAAAAAGTAAAAATATCACTACTGCAATGGAAAAAATACTCTCTTACGGTTTGCTACCTTTGCTGCCATTTGCGGATTTCCGCAAAGAAAAAGACGCTCCATAAAAGTGCGGTGTCACGCGGTCACACCGCCCAAAATTCTATATGAGAGTGGATTCCGCCAATGCATTTCAATGGGAATGGCATGGATTTGGTCTCGCGCAGCTTTCAGCGTGCCGTGCAGACCTTGCGTTTATGCCTGAAGCACTGTTTTACCCCTCTGTCCAACCGGGTGCGAGGAGGACGTGGAGGAGTCTGCTGATAAGACATAGCCGGCGGGCTCCACACATTTATCCATATTTTAGTTATCATTCTACAATTGGCAGACAGCGGTGGGAGTGAATCCGCTCAGACACTCAGGTCTGTGAGACTGCAGGAAGATGCATGTACTGACTGTACCAATCCCACTCACAATGTGATGCAAACTGTATGCGTGCCTCGCGCGCCGCTTCTGTCTGGGGATGCAGAGACCTAGCGGTATAACGTTCAGTCAGGAGTCTGTTGAGATTTCACCACTTAAAGTTGGTGAAATCTCAACGACAGTTAAAAGCGGGAAAGCATCTGTTTCACAATCATTTTAACCACCATAATTTATACTTTGGCAAACATTGCAGATCTACAAGCAAAAATCTGTAAAATGTGTTCCCTCAGCCTATGTTCCGTCAAAACGATCACTAAATATGTAAATAAATAGTTTGAGATGGGGGGTCTGCAGCCAAGTACATATCATTTTGGGAGTCCTTGACATGAATAAGTTTGAGAACCATTGATATACGTAGAAACACACATTTTCTTCCATCTACACCACAGCTCTTTGTAAAAACAATTGGCGTTGTACAAACTCACAATGCATCGCAACGTGACACACTGTGAGCTTGTAGATCTGCTAGTTGCGTTGCAAGTTAGCAAGCCCTATATATATTTAATCGTATGTTGAATATCAAAAATAGCCGATCGTCACAATGCAAAATAATTTTGACTCTTCGCCTATAATGACAATTTAGGGACACCAGGTTGAAAGTATGGGGTCATGACTACAGTATGTTCCCTAAACCCTATCTATGTTCCCTCAGTTTAGGATTAGGATTGGGGTTAGGGTTAGGGTTAGTGATCGTTTTGACGGAACATAGGGCTGAGGGAACACATAGGAACACTCCTGAGTAGTATTTTAAAGCATTTATTGCAACAATGTTAAACAATATTGTATTTGGCATTATGACTAGGCTCCTGTGATGCTCCAGAACAAATGTGTTCATGACAGCACCTTTATTAATCTGAGCGCACAATAATCCCCCACAGGGCACAGCGTAAAGACACACAATTACACCCCCCCCCCCCCCCCCCCTCCAGACACGCTTTAAAGCATGTTAAAATACCCCTGCTATGATTAATATGTTGTTTAACATAGTTTTCCCTTAAGAAAAGGGGCTGGAAACACATCCTACTCTCCCTCATTGAGAAATTCCACATCTATGAATATTCAAATATGCAATATCAGAGGCCTTGTGCCCTGCCCACCACGGCACTACTAAGTGCTTTCAGTTTTCAGCAAGTGCCTAATTTGCATATTGGACTGTGATAGGTTTGAGGTATTGGTGACATCAGATCTCGAATTTTGAGGAAGTAGAGGGAATCTCCCAACCTCCAATTTGAGAAGGAATCTGTGGTGGCATGATATATCGCTGCGGGTAGAAACCGTTTGTCTCCATATTTAACGTTTTTGAGTTTTTTAGTGAATTATCCTCCTACTTGATCATACTACAGCGTCACACGAAAGCATCAAAAGTAGCAGAACTGCAAGCTGGCAAAGCGGTGCGAAGTGACACGTTTGGAGCTTGACGTGCGTAAAATGTTAGAGCGGCACGGTCTGAAATTTCGATTTAAGGGCCTTGATGTATTTCAGTCCGAAAATATATCCACAAGCTCACAAGGTAAACGTTGTGAGCTTGTAAATCGGCTATTTTCGGTACGCTAGACAGTGCTCATTTAATTATAATTTACTGGAGATGTGGGTACGGCTTGGATTTCTACAAAGAGAGGGAAATTATTTCAAAATCAAATGCTGGTCAGGAGGAGTGTTCGAAAAAGACAATCCTCCTGAATTCTGCCTTCGGGCACGGCGTGGAGAGGGGGGATGCATTTGTGTTTCTTTTTACCATAGTAAAAGTTGTATTCATAGTCGGGAGAGAGGGCACTTTCCTTTTTTTTTTTTTTTTACAGACCGATAAAAGGGCAGGGGGCTCAAGCCCCCCCTTGATGCCTGTGTGTGCACGTGCCAGGTTACTGTACATGCAAAGTGCCAACAAAATACCCCATCAGTGCTGAGATTCCCCAAGCGTCCCCCTAGCCTATGATGCAGGGGCGTCACACCAAATTCTGGGCCCTGGGTACAAGGATTCACTGCGGGCCCCCCATGAATGTTAACTATTGGAAAATAGCAGATATACAAGCTCACAGTGCGGCACCGAGTGCATTGAATGTAGATCTGCTATTTATTTATTTTTAATCGTGAAAATGTGTGCAAGAAACCTGTGTTTCTATGTCAGTGGTGCTCAAACTTTTTCATGTTAAGGACCCCCAAGATGATTATGTATTTGGCCACGGACCCCCATCTCAAAATATTTAGTTCCAGGGACCCCCCAGATGCAAAATTTGAGTTACAATTGTCCGCTTAAAAAATACATATATTCAAAGATTTGAACACATTTTCACGACTTTTCAAAAATAGCAGATCTACAAGCTCGCAGCGCGGCACTCGGTGCCGCGCTGTGAGCTTGTATATCTGCTATTTTTCAGTAGCAAAAGTTACTAGGGCCCCTCCACCTTGGGCCCTAGTAACTCAGTCCAACTTTCCTCCCCCTTGTGACGCCCCTGCTAGGATGCTACAGACAGGATGCGGCGTGCACCGGCGCTCGCCTGGCACAGCACCAGGCAAGTGGAGAAGGCAGTTGGCTGCGTGGTGTTTTGGGTAACGTTGCTAGGAAACCAAAATAAAAACAGTGGTTTTCAAGAGTATGTCCGTGAAACAACAAGGTGCTACATTCTCGCCATCTAATCCAATTTAAAGTTTTTAAAAAAAGAGACGGTTGATTACCCAGCGCCTCTTTGGGGGAGAGAGAGAGAAAGAGAAAAAAAAAGCTTTGTGTAAAAAAAAAAAAACAAGAAAAAAAAACACACTTGTTAGATTTTGAGATATCTTGAAATGCAAGTGGATATTTTGGCCGAAGAGTGGCACTTAGAACTGTGGCTCTCTACCTTATCTGGATCAGGGCCCCCTTGAAAACCTCAAAAGCCTTCAAAGGTACTTGAGCATTTGATAACTTAACACAAGTTATTTAATCTTCTAAATAAATAAATAATAACAAATAAAAAAATGCAGTATTCCAATATTTAAATCTTTGTGTTTTGTCAAATATTTGGGGGCCCAATTGCAAAACCCTAGTGCAGTGGTTCTCAACGCGGATTTCAGGGACTATGTGGGTTCCTTTAGGGGGGGGGGGGGTCTAAATTGACCCTTACAAGTCTGTAACTCTGACAGTGTACAAATGGAACCAAATGAACCCTAACGGGTCAATTTGGTTCCATTTGTACACTGTCAGAGTCAAGGGGAGACTCTGAAATTTGAAAGTTTGAGAAACACTGCCCTTGTAGCCTGGCGTAGCCAGGCTTACTCATCTGCGAAGAGAAAAGCCTGGTGACAATAGAAGGCAGAAGACGTTCTGGGAGGGGGGGCTGAATTTTCCCGGAAGCTGTATTTTTTTTCACAGTGCGGTGTTCCTGCAAACGTATTCCCTGCACGAAAAAATCTGGTCTACGTCTCCTGCTACGTCGGTTACGCTCGCAATAAACAATATACAAACAAAAACATTGATTCAAGCAATGTTACACCTATTAAGAGTGAGTTAAGAGCTACAATCTATTTTAGTTTTTTCGCTGGGGAATGTAAACAGACCCGCATCGCATGACGTAACGTCCGTTAAACGCAGCACTTCCGCTAGGAATTGTGGAACACACCGGAAGCCCTATTGTCTACAGGGTGCTGCCCTTGTGGCCCACAGGTTGAAAAATCACTGATGTAGACTAGAGGAAAGGCCACAGGGTCAGCAAAATACCTGGGGTGCCTCCTCCTCCGAGCACAGCAAATTCCATGACATTCCATGACGAGTAGATATCCTGTATATTGTTAGGGAGCAAAGTGTTGGAGAGACAAGATAGACTAAAGCACTGGTTCTCAACCTTTTCTTGAATCATATTTTAACTCCCCAATCTGACGAGCACTAAGAGTTGAGGCATTACAAAATAGCCGATCGCGAGGCGTTGTGAGCATGTAGATCTGCTATTTTCACAATTTCTGCCTCTAATATTTGACAATTTCGCCAATGTTTAATTTGTCATTTTAGAGGTATTAAAAAGTCCTTAAATTGTGACGAAATGTTCATATACCTCTATATACACTTAAAATGTATGTTGGTTTGTTTACTGTTGAGTGACAAAACAATGTTGCTAATCAACTGGGGACCCCCCAAAATAATTTGGGGACTGAGAACCACTGTTTTAAAGGACCGCCACTACAGCTGCATATTGTTCATTCATTTAAAAGTGCATCCGTCATAGTAGTAAAGGATTATGTCTAGACTGTCTCGCACAACTGCTGTGCCTTTGTGCCTTTGAGCCTGAGGACACCGACAAACTTCTAAGGCAGTCATATGCTGGCTGGCTGCGTCCCATTCTGTTCTGTGGTGTCCTAAAGCGTGTCCTTATGTGATCCCTGCCTTGTTCCTTGTGTAGTACTTATCAGTACTCAAGTAAAAGTATCAACACTGCAATATAGAAATACTCTGTTACAAGTGAAAGTCCGGAATTCAAAATGTACTTGAGTAAAAGTATGAAAGTGTTGCCATCAAAATGTACTTAAAGTACCAAAAGTAAAAGTACAGTTTTTATTTGTTATTATTTACCAGTTAAGAGTGGGGTGGCTCAGAGTAGATGACAGAGTACAGCAACTTGCAATGGGCCTGGTGTACAAGATACACTACACCACTATGATACCCAAGTACCTGTCAAAATACTTTATAAACGTTAAGGATGTCCATAATTACAACACCAGAGGCAGCGCCACAGATCACTTTCAACCCAGAGTCAAAACCAACAAAGGGTCAAACTCATTCTTCTGCTATACCACCAAAATGTGGAAAGCCTTACCGAAGGCCATAAAGGAGTGTGGACTGTGGATCACTAGCATCCTTCAAAATTGCCCTGAAAAACCACTTACAGGCAGCAGCCGTTCGCAACTGGTAAAAAACAAATCTAGCCCAGCCCTACCCTCCCCTGCCCGTTCTTTGTATACTTTCTGTTAGTTTAGATTTGCTGTTTTCTTTTTTATCTTCCTTACATATCTACTGCATAGTACTGTGTTCTATTCGTCTGTCATTCAATGTTATATGAGATACTTAAATGGTTTCCTGTGGAAATAAGCGTAGTCTTTTCATGGATCTCCTTTTAGTAGACCTTGTACCAGTGAACTGTACCGTCATGAAACTGTACCTTTTCCTATGCAAACTTCTAATAGTCTTCAATCATTCAATCAATCACTTCAATTGAGAAAGATATTTTTTTATCTTTATCTTGCCCGGTGGGAATCAACCTTAAGACCTGAGGGGAAAAGGAGGTCAAGTATGAATGGACCCTGAAGCAGTCAACAGAATATAGTAGGGTGCAAGGGGTTATGATAGATCCTCAATGTGATGTCTGTATATCATATGTGTGAATGCTTGCTGAATAAACAGAGTGATAATAGTCTGACAAGACAGAACTATGTCTATTCTAGTGCACTGCAATACAGTATTTGTCTGTTTTACTTACTACTGTTACTTTTCTTATTTTACCTTTTTTTTTTGTTTTTTGGGCTTTTTGCCTTTATTGGATAGGACAGTAGACTGACAGGAAATGGGGGAGAGGTGACACGCGGCAAAGGTCGCTCGGATCGGGAATCGAACCGGCGACGCCGACAGGCATTGATGCCGAAATGGCAATGCCTATATGCGCCTGGTCCACTAGGCCACCAGGCGGCCCCTTATTTTACCTTTTGACAATTATTGATTACGTTGATGGAACCAAGTGTGACAGAAAACACAGCATTATCCTTTAAATGTCTTTTTGACGGGGCCGTCGTGGCACCAAATGCCAGAGATAAGAGGATGTATGAAATTCCTACCTGGCAATAACTCTGATCATTACAGCACTGTGCTGGCTAGGCCTTCAGTCTATATAGACTTTATCAGTAGAAATGCACTGCTAGGGGAAACCGCCTGGGTTCCAAGTTGATTAACCGTCAGCTAATGATATTCTCAAACACCGCAACAGGAAATAAACTTTGGGACGCATTTAGAATGTTTATGTTGTGTTAAAAGTGTAAGGAGGGTTATTGAAGAAATAAGTCAAATTAAATAAAACGCTTCAGCCTCCCACTGCAAACAACAAGCGCTCTGTAGCTCTTGCTTATTTAACCTAGCTCGAAATGAGTAAAATGAGTAAAAGTAGAAAGGTATTGGCAATTGGCATCAAAATTTAGTTAAAGTACCAAATAAAAGTACTCATTACGTACAATGTCCTATTTCACATGTGTTCAAAAATGTATACAAATCTATTGAAAATAGCAGAACTACAAGGCTACAAGCTCACAATGCGTCACAAAGTGACGCGTTGTGAGCTTGTAGATCTGCTGTTTACAAATAGCCGTGGTACTGTATAGGGATAAAGCGGTTAATGTACTTTTTTTATTAATAATAAAAATCTGAGACCAGACACTATGGTCAGACTGATCAGCGGCTGTTTCTTGCGTCCGAACAGCGGCTGTCTTTCACTTGGTCCCCCGCTGCCGTTCCATACCAGTAGCGATCCAGAAAAAATATCAAACAATTTTGAAAAGTGTCGCTGGCCCCGATCGTCCTGTGAGCAACTTGGCAGGGTTAAGATTGGATCTTTGAACCTTCACACTAGACGACATCTATGCCCAAGAATCGCCCCCGATCCAGACGTGGCCAGCCCGATACTCGGAAGGGTTGTTAAATGCCCCGATTATCTGCTAGTGTATAAGGCCAGCTTTAGTGTAGTTACTTTCCACCACTGTGGTACATGCAGTACAGTATATCTGTGGTCCTAGCACCACAGTGGATCTGACCTGCCTTGCACCCCTTGCTTAGTGGTTGCTTGTAATGTTGACACTATGGGAATTGGGAGGTTATTCTCCAGTCAGTGTTGCACGCTCACTATAATAATTCTGTAAACTCTGGAAAGAGAGCAAAAAGCTAAATGCCTACAACGTTAAATAATAAATGCATCCAGCTGCAGCCTAGAAAACAAACCCACACCCAGTGTTGATCCATGTGGATAGAAGAGAACATGTGGGACTCTCAGCGGGACCAGGATACAAGCGAAAAGGAAACGTCATAAGGAAACAAGGATGCTTTTTTTGGAAAGCAAATGCACCCCGAGTTTGGAATATCCATGACCCCCTCAGGGCATCAAGACACCAGTGTGAGTGTGAGTGTGTGTGTGTGTGTGTGTGTGTGTGTGTGTGTGTGTGTGTGTGTGTGTGTGTGTGTGTGTGTGTGCGTGTGCGTGTGTGAGTGCGTGGTCTCATACCGTATGTATGTGCATGTGTATACAGCTGGCTCATCGTGTGTGTGTGTGTGTGTGTGTGTGTGTGTGTGTGTGTGTGTGTGTGTGTGTGTGTGTGTGTGTGTGTGTGTGTGTGTGTGTGTGTGTGTGTGTGTGTGTGTGTATGTGTGTACGCGCGTGTGTGTATGTACGCGCGTGTGCGTGCGTGTACCGAACGCATATGCACAGTACAGATACTTAGCGAGCGATCAAAGGACGCTTTTGTGCAGCCGTCTCGTGGTGTGGATGCATAATTTACGCGGCCGCCGCTAACAATGACATAGCTTGTTATGCGAGCGCCAGGGTTACCTTCAGAGGCTCCTGTCATCAGACGCTGTTCCTATAGGGCGGTCGGCAGGCCGCCTTTACTCTACACACTTCCACGAAACGCTGGCTGCCACGGAGGTCATTAGACTCGCTGATATTTATCCCAGACCTCCTAAACGTTTAACTGTTGCTTTACGCGGTGTTGCAAGTACTGTAATATCATATCGTTTCTGTCGGGGCGGGAACCTCTTACCTCCATATTCTAACTTTTTGTGTCCGCAGGCGACGTGTTTCGAGCTGCTACTTTTGTTTTTGAATTATGAAGGTTCCATCTGACAGAGGTGATATCCAAAACTACCGTAACCATAATACATACTAACGGCTAACGGGCACACATAGGCGGGCAAGTCGCCTATAAAGGGTCAGTTGAGAGTCTGTGATTTGCATGTCAGTATGTGTGTGTCCAGAGCTGGTCTCAAACAGACCCATTAGTGCCAACTGTCTTACGCACGCTGTCTGTAGACCATCCCATAAAATGTTTCATACTTTTTTTTATTGAAATATTAAACTTTGGCCCTGACCGGCCCGGACCGCTGACCTAAATGGAAGTCACGAGGCAATCCTCAACGCGCAAAGGATTGTGGGACGGATGGTGGGAGTGGAGCGTCTAAAAAGGTGAGCTCGTCTAGACATTATGCAAATGAGAAGCACATTTCGGACCAATCAGATGGTGGAATGTGACAGGGTAGCAACCATGTTAACTACCGTTCCATCAGCGGCTCCACTTTAAATTGTCAGAAACTTATCATGGATGTTATTAACAGATCACAGATAAACGTCAGCTGAGGGTGGTTGGCTAGGTTTAGGTGTTTGTGAGCCAGAAAGTTAACCGTACAAGGTTTGTCCATGCCCACAATATAGGTCATATTATTACCTTAAACTGCCAACGATTACCTGTCAAATGGTTTCTTTCTTTTAACTTTTTTTCCCCGTTCTGTCTGACAAGCTGTTTATATTTTTAAACTCACAAGGAAGCACTAACAACCTCTGAATTGGTACAGAGGAAAAACACTTATCAAAGCATCATGGTGAAAGGTGTTAGTTAGTGCTTCTTGAGGGACTATTAGGGAACATTTAAACACAGCTTGCATTTTGCTGTTGTCGGGTGGAAACCTTGTATGTCCAAAACTGTTCGTTTTGTATTTATCATTTAAAAAAATATTTAAACAAGTGAAAATAGCTTATCTACAAACACACAATGCCCCGCACCTCGTAGATCTGCTATTTTCAATAGTTTTGTATGATGAAGCAGGGCTTTACTTTACGAAAAAGACCGTAAAAGGTCTTATTTGAGATGTTCCTTTTAGGCAGGGTGTTTAACTGTACTTGTACGGTACTAAATTTCAATTGTATTGACTATACTTGTACTGTTCTCCATTTTTGTCTAATAAAATAATCAATCAATTAAAAAAGTTGGAGATACAAGGTTTCTGTCTGACAGTTAGGGTTGCCAACTCCCAGAGTTTCAAATACGGGACACCTCCTAATGAAACTTGCGGTGCCAAAGGCGCCGCCGAAAAATTGGGTATTTTCGGTTATAAAATTGGCTAAAACAGGTATTTTCCTTTATTAAATCATATTTTTCCTTTCACAATATTAATTCGGGTGTCTTTGGGCCACGGTGTGCGCATAGCGACACGTTGTGAGCTTGTAGATCTGCTATTTTCACTAGTTTGGGTAGTGGGCAAATGTCTCATTTCTCTTTTGGGCATTGGGCTAAAAATGTTTTGGAACCACTGGTCTACATAGACTCTACAATATACTGCTACAGAGAAGAGTAATCTGCTTGGAGCTCTTCAACATCAAGAACCCATAGTATTAAAATAGCATTTTGCCACATACAGACACACACAGCTCACCTGCTGCAGATGAGACTCATTCTTTCAGAATATTCCACTGTTTGATGCCAAACGAGCTTTGGCTAACAAACCTCACACGCAGGTACTTATTTTCGGTGGAGAAATGTTAGTTGCAACTTTGTTTTGTGTCGCCCGCTCTGGCTCTCCCATTCAACAACGCAGCAGCGTTCATTTCCACAGACAACCTGCCCATGCAGGGCTGTTACACAAGGAAGCTTTTGATATTTAGTCGACTAAAATTAGACTAAAACTAAAACTTTTCAGATAACTAAATGACATGTTATACAAAAGACCATGACTAAAACTAAATCAAATTTTGCTGACAAAAACAACACTGCTCCGCACGGATGCTGGGGTTGAAGTGGTTATGCTACACACCCATCACTGGCCCGCAAAGACCATTCTCTCCATGTACAGCATGCAGCGTATAAGACTGGATCCCACCAGAGACCATACTTTTTGCAGTGAGTGATAAAACATTGCAGGGGATGATGACTGCCAAAATCTCCTTTTTTAAAAAGCAGATGTTGGTTGTTTTTCCATATAACCTTCTGAGCAGCAACGGTTTTGTGCTGAATACTTTGCATCTTAATAACAAAAGTAACCATGCAGCCGCCTGTCGATTTGCAATACCTGAACTGAACTCCCAACTGCTATCATAGTAAATTTGTTTTTATACATTTTGTACATTCTATTGTCTGATTCTATTGTCTGATTTTCTTTACAGTTTCTTTGTGATCCGCAACCTAATCCCCAGAGAGTTTGTCGGAGCTCACCGTACGGTACACTACACTCGCAGCAACTGACTTTGATATACAATTTGAATTATTGTGTTTAATGTGGATACCCCACTGTCTGTCTGTGGTGTTTAATTTGAAGAAATCACACAGACAGAGAGAGAGAGAGAGAGAGAGAGAGAGAGAGAGAGAGAGAGAGAGAGAAGTGGAGGCACAGGTAGAAGAGAGCAGATAAGGATTTAAATTTCATTTTTTAAATCCCATTGCTAATGGCATTTTTGAGTACTTTAGGAAAAACTGGGTTTACTGGTGGATCGTTGGTGCAAATACATCGACAGCACGGCAGCCCAAACTGCAATGTCCTGGATTCAAACTGAGCTCATTGTTGGTTTCACAGTGTCTCTCTCCCTCTCTCTTTCTCTCTCTCTCTGGCTATATTATTAATTGAATGAAAAACTCCACTCCCCGGGCCCCTGACCCCATCCCTCCATCCTCCCCCGTAAAATGGCTTAAAATGGAGCATAGTGACAAATTATAGAACACTCTATATATTCTGTGCTGTAGTGTAGGTACAGTATATATGTCCGAGAGTGGTCCACTCCATGTCGGGCAGAAACCTTGTATCTCCAAGTTTCAAATGTGTACATTTGTCCACAAAGTAAAGCCCTGCTTCATCATGCGAGGCAGTCGCACAGATCTAGTGAAAACAGCCGATCTACACGCACACAACGCCTCGCGGGCGCGAGGCGTTGTGTGCTTGTAGATCGGCTGTTTTCACTTGTTTAAATCCTTTTTCAAAATGATAGATACAAAACGAACGGTTTTGGACACCCGACAACAACGATAATATACTCAGCCTGAGTCGTCAGTTGAGTCGTGAGACTTGTGTGACCTTGAGACATCAGTCAATCGATCCCCACACCTCCCCTCCTCCTCCATCTATCTCTCCATCTCTCCTGCCCTCTCTCTGCCTCTCCGTCATCCATCCATCTGTCATGAATACATCCACACTCGTTGGTGACACTGACAGTAACAGCAACGTATTTGTAATACTAATTGCCGCGTGGGTGCGTGTGCGGCTGTGCGCGTGTGTGTGTTAGTGCCAGTAAGCCGGTGATTCTCAACCTTTTTCAATTTCCAGGACCCCCAGACAGTTTTTACATGCAAGGCCACGGACCAACATTTAATAAGATTCTTATCCCCTGCGGGACACCTAATCTACACTGTTAAAATCGTAGGGTGAACGCAACAAACAAAGTGATGAATGGTAAATGGTAAATGGTGCATTGGACCAAACACAATGTAAAGTAACGGCAAAGGTGATACACCCTCCCCTACAACCACACCCTCCCCTGGATGATGATGCGTACGTCCAGAGACAAATGAACTCACCTTTATGAGCCTATATTCAACAAATTACAGATTACAGAAAAACCACTGGATGTTGAAAGGTCAGTTTTTTTGGTGTAATTGAGGTCACAAAACATGAAAAAAAGCCTAAGATAAAAAATGAAACAAATTGATGCCATAAGACATTTAACTCCGGGAGTGTGCAATTGCTGACTAAATGTCGCCACATACACTAGATGATAATTTTATAGCTCCAATAGGATGATTGACACAACAACACATGACAACATGTAAAATGACACGTGAAAACTGGTCTCTAGCCTGCATAGTGGCTTGGCCAAGTTGTGGCTTTAAACACGGCATGGCATCACATCCTGTACAGCACTGGTTCCCAAGCACTGGGTCGGGACCCATTTGTGGGTCACGGACATATTTTTATGGATCCATAAATTTTTGGTTTCTAACTTTTTGTTTTAATTTATTATTTCAAAACATTTCCAAAAAAACATTTCCAAAGTAGCAAAGTTTTTCATGAATTAAAAACAAAAAAAATTAAGAATCAGAGAATTTCCATGCAATAGAAAACAATCATTTAAGAAGTAGTGAAAATAGCCGATCTACAAGCTCACAACGCGTACAATTAAGAGTGACAGGAAACAGGGAGAGAAACGGAGAGTGACACACAGCAAGGGTCATCGGTCTCGGGAATCGAACCAGCGACTCGCAGACATAACCAGGCCATCGGCACCCCTGAACTCCATTCTAAACTGTGCGTTTAAAAGAGTTTTTTGGTATAAAACATAATATGAAGAATATCTGTGCAGTTTCTTCTTTGGCTGCATAAGAGATGTGTCGCTGATGGGTTCTGCGGTCTGTGAGATTCTAGCCTCGGACAGACAGACTCACAGACCCTCTTCTAGACAGCTTGGCCCTTACACTGCCGTCAACGCCGTCACAATGTAGTTCAAGGTGAATTATGGAACTAAAGAAGATGCATTACAGGCACGTGTATGCATGAATCACACTTACGATTACACACACACACACACACACACACACACTCACACACACACACACACACACACACACACACACACACACACACACACAGGCACACACACAGGCACAGAAAACCTGTCAACTTCAGACTGTCATGGTTTCAAAAAGCAACACTCACACAAAATCACAAGTTTTGCTTTCACTGTTCAGGAACATGCATACGCGCACACGCGCACACACACACACACACACACACACACACAAACACCATATCCCTCACATACAAGCGTACACACAGACAGTCAGACACA